>NC_056465.1:1791151-2116984 GCF_008729295.1 Plectropomus leopardus | reverse complement strand
TTATCAAAAAAACATGCCAGGGGGGGTTACCAGATCCCCTGACAGAGGTCCAAGCTATGCCCCAAATTTCCTCAAATCCTTGAAATACCCCTGCATACACCTGACCTGTGCAGGGCTGCTGCAGCTGGATTTACCTCTTGGCAAAGATAAGTGAGGACGACAAACATCGAAATGTTAAAAACTGGAAATTTGTTTTTTATATATACTGATAAACAACATTAATGTATGTTTATTAACTGGCCCCTGGCCTCCTGCCATTTCACAAAAGTGGCTACAGGCAAAGCAAGTTGAGCATCACTGCTCTTGACGTTTCCAAAGCCTTAGCATCAGTAACATGTTCTGTTAAGACAGTAAAAATACAAATCTTACTTTTCTCCACATTGTATATTAATATGCATGTCAGTACAAGTCATAGCCTAACCTGTCGATTCATTCATTTTGCATCTCAGGTCACATTTCTGAGTGTCATTTAACAAGATGTTCCTATTTGAGGAGTTCTAAAACTATAGCTTGGTTAAATTGGTCCAGACCAAAACTGACACACTGCACTGATTCCTTTTAGTTCTAATCCAATTCATGTTAACATGACATTTCTGTGACTGACAACTTCACTCATTTATTGGCCCGTTTTGGCAACTAGCGACACATCACTTAGCTGCACTTTGTTTTTCCTCTTTAGTTGCCACAAAGAGCTCATGAACAAATAACTGGCACAAACAATTTGGTGAATTTAAACTGGTAGCGCAAATCAGCACAGTGTGGTTTGACCAAAGGTGCCAATGGAAAACCCTGCTGTTGTCACACTGGGTCTGGGATGTATATAAATTGGAGTAATGTCTGAGTGGTCCCAACTGCCATGTTAGTGCCATACCACCCATATTTTAGTGCCATACCCATATTGAAAGTCAGCCTGTGTCACTGTTGTATCATGTTGAAAAATTAAATCCAATCAGTAGTCTGCTGTCTGCTGCTCATCTAAAAATGGACATATACTATCTGCTGCCTCAATAAATGGGTGTAAGATGAAAAAGGGAAGTGCTGCACTCAGAAATATAGATCAAGTTTATTTTTCTATCTGTGTAACTGTGAAGTGAAAAGGGAGCATGGACTGACTATGAAACAGGTAGTAATCAACAGTACTATGACTCATACCTTGCATGCAGTAATTACTAAATGTCTGCATTATATAGTCAGCTTCAACTTTGTTTTCCTTTGATAAATGGCATGGTGGTGAAGATACGGCACCATGTGGTGATTTCATTTTTTTATTTTTTAATTTAAGACAGACAAGTCGACGGCACTGAGGGGCTGACCTTATGTTCAGAGATTTAATTAAAACCAGGAAGCTTTTTGTGAGGACAAGAACAGTAAAGCCCAGTGGAATAAAACAGAGAAAACAGATGACAGGTGAGTAAGATGGCAGAATTGGAGGATATAGATACTAAGAACACTGTTTTGATGCCAACAGAGAGTAAGTCAGGTAAAGAAATGTGAATGAAAAGGACTTCAAAATGGAGGAGACCTGAGAAAGATAATAAAGTAAAAAAGCAAAAGATTTTGAGCAGGAGGGAGACACAAGGAGAGATGGTCAGGCAGGTCATTTTCTTCCTCACTGGTCAGCTGTCTGAGTCCCTGCTGGGACCAACTGATAAGACAGGCCAAGTGAGAGCGTGCAAACACACACACACCTTTAATGATTGTAGCTAAGCTTCAAACAGTTATCAGCAGCAACGGACTGGCCAGCCTGTGAGTGAGGGTTAGAATTGTTCACATTGTGCAAACACACACAGGCACATGCCTACCTGTAGGATGGTGCTTAAAATGTCAACATAGTTGCTCTCTGTCTGGTAGAACTCTTTGGAGACCTGCCACCTGGCTGACTGTTTGGACACAACAGGAGTCGAGCTCTTGGATGGTTTTGAACTCTCTGAGGAACAAGACGGACAGGAAAGAAGAAAAGTTGTTAATATTGCACTGAGGCAAGGACAGACACTGCTGATTGTCAACCAACTATGTTGTTTGGTTTTTTTTTTCAATTCTAATGAAAGTAGGGCTGCGTCAGAATAGCAAATTTGTGCTGAATTTTATGTCTAAATGAACATTCAGCATAGACTGCTGGTACACTACATCACACAGCTTTCCACTTTTTGTCCTGAATTTTTTGCTGAAGAGAAAACACTGAGGAAAAACTTTTGTCTGGAGTACACACCAGACACAGCATACAAGGCAAGGCAAGGCGGCTTTATTTGTAGAGCACATTTCATACACAGGGCAATTCAAAGTGCTCTACAGAGTAATAAAATATAAAAACATAATAAAAGATACAGATTTACAATAAAAGAGAAAGATAAGATATACAAGGTAAAATTAATTACTAAAAGATCAAAAGAAAAGTGCAGACAAGAGGTGCAAAGATAAAAAGATAATTTAAAATCAAATTTAAAAAATAAGTTGGTAGTCAGCAGGTGGAGTAGGCAGTGTGAAAAAGGAATGTTTTTAGCTTTGCCTTAAAAGTGATCAGAGTCTGGGCCTGACAAACCTCATCCAGGAGGTTATTCCAGGTTTGTGTTGCATAATAACAAAATACTGCTTCACCATGTGTAGTTCTGACTCTTGGGGCACTCAGTAGGCTGGCCCCTGATGATGATGTGTAAGGATTTTAGGACTGGAGCAATGTCGTCATATTTCCTAGCTTTTATCAGGACTCTCGCAGCATTCTTAATAAGCTGAAGTTGCCGAACAGCTTGTTTTGAAAGGCCTACAAATAGACCGTTGCAGTAATCTAACCTACTGGAAATAAAGGCATGGGTGAGACTTTCAAGATCTTGCTATGACATTACATACACATACAGTATCATGGTATAGTATGCTAAGCAGGGAATTGCCAATCTGAGGGAGCCAAAATGATAAAATTGCTACTGTTCTGGAATGCCAATTTTTTTCGACATCATTGGTGTGTGCTGATCTCTGCCATCTTGGTTGTTACCTCGCACCAAAGTAAAGGCTCATCTATGCTCCCTTTACTTATGAAAACAGATACGTCTGTTTCAAATGTTGTAAACGTCACTGCCCACCTCAGCGATGGTGGAGGAGGTCGTAATATTGTACCTTTAAACACAAATAGAGGTTTGTGTAGCCATTGTATACATCTCGACATGTAGATAGAGAATTCTTTTCACTAATTCATTCCGCTCCGCCATTGATGAACCTTTTCTCTCAAGGACAAAATGAGCGCAGATAATGGACAGAAGGCTCCGTCTTTCTCTGTGTCTAATGTTGAGCATAAACAAGCCCTTAGGGTTCAGTTGCATTTTATAAAATGTGTATTCATTTCAAAACATTTTTATAAAATTATATGTTATTCCTGTTCCATGCGATTTGTGAACATGAACTCTCTCCTAAATCCAAAAAAATAGTTTTGATACTCAAATTTGTGATGTCATAGGGTATGTAGTCTGGAGGTGCTCCATAGACAATAAATAGTGAAAGATTTTCTAGATGACACAGAGAGCAGCCAGGGGAATGCTCTGAGGACATGGGAACATTTCATATTTCACAACTGAGAATACTACAATAAAATAAAGATTAATTAGGTATTAAAAATAAAACAAACATTCTGTGGGTCCATAAAAACCGAAGTCTCCCATTCATTGTTTATGAAGCGGCTCCAGACTTTATACTTGATGACATCACAAGTTTGAGACTTCCTTCTGTGGTTTCTGGCTTTAGCAGAGTACCTCATGTTCACAAATATGACTGTTCCTAAACTATGGAAATAACATACTGGAATGCTTTATATAGGTGATGTGCTCCTTTAAAGCGATGAACTTCAAGTATCAATGATATGCATACTTCTTTAGCATGAGACTTTCATTTGACATTCAGCTGATCAGGGGGACACGCTTAACATAGAATCCACTAAGTTAGTACAGACACTGGCTTGCAAAAATCCCAATAACCAAACAATAGCCGAAAATTTAAATCCAGCATCAATCAATGAAATAAGCTACATCTATTAATATCTGATGCCAATGATGTTTGTCCTTTCAACCTCTGAAGCCCATTATCAAAATGTTTTCTACAATAGTCAGAGGTAGAGCAGGTTGTCCAATAATCAGAAAGTGGCAGTTCGATCCCTGGCTCCTCCAGTCATCATGTCAAAGTATCCTTAGGGTGACAAACTGAACCTACAATTGCTCCTCACTGCTGGGCCATGGGAGTGTGTGAATGGTTATTGAGTACCAGGTGACACCTTTTACAGTAGCCTCTGCCACCGGTGTGTGAATGTGACATGTAGTGTAAGGCCCGTTTAACACAGCATGTGTCAGCAGTGCAGGAGCAGCATCGAACCTTTTGGGTTTTTTTGGCACCCATGTTATCAAGTTAGAGCATGCACACTGCCCACCAGAGCAGCGCTTGTCAGGAGCATCTCAGCTGTGTGTCAGCTGCAGCACATCTAGAGAAACGGCTGCTCACTGTTTTTTTATGTGTGCTGCGCGCATTTGTTTGCAGAAATAGACAGTGAAAATGGTGTTTTGGTGATTATCTTGACTCTTTACCACTTTTTACTGCAGTTTAAGTCTCTATGCCACAGAGATTTTGAAATGCAAAGATATCTGTTTTACTCCAACTTCCCTGCTACCGTTTCAAAATGAAAGCCCTCTGACAGTGTCTCTGTGGACAGAATCCCATTAGTTGCTGACACAAGGCATTTTGTTTTGAAACATTTGCAGGACCATGTTGTCGATAATGCAGGAATTTGCAAGACTTCATATATGAGTGGAATTTGTGCTTATAAATGTGGAAATACCGTACTAATGGAGTAGCTATGGAGCAGTGACACAGCAGCAGTGTTGCAACAGCACTGCATATGTGAACACCACAAGCATGAAACAGGCTGCAGCTCAGCGAGGCTGCCATCACGCACTGCTGACGCATACTGTGCTAAACAGGCCTAAAAAGCGCTTTGAGCTGTCATAAGACTAGAAAAGCACTATACAAGTGCAGTCCATTTATTAACAATATACACATGAGAGAGCTTTATGTGGTCTTTGGGAAACATCTCTCATCATCCACAAAGTCACATTCAACAACTATTGCGACAAAACAATAGTTTTGTCAATGTGGAACTCAAGCTTTTTGCTATTCATCTGAATGACCTTGTCTATTGTAAGGCATGCAAAGCATATAACATAAACAACGAAATTCTTTGTGTAAAGGTGCGATGCCAACGGTTGGATGAGGGGAAAAGAGTCTGAACGCTCCTCAGATGGTGCGTTATTTTCAGCACTCTGAAACCAACACTTGTGCTGTCAGGCCACATGATGCTGAACAAGTCCATGTTCAAGTGTATACTCCATTACACTCAGCTTTTTTTCAGTTTCACTGGTAAAAATTAATACATAACTTAATCATTATTACAACCAAATTCTTTCATGAACTGGCCTGATATCTGCTAACAATAGCACAGTTGTACTCTGACCTGCAGAGGTTCCTGGCTGCTGCTGTTCCTCCTCTGGCTGCTGAAGGGTACTTGTGCCCTGGAAGGACCTTTTCCTCCTCTCTTGCCTGTCTGTCCTAGTCCTCTTTTCCCTGGTTCTCCTTCTTCTTATCCTATTCCTGGTCACAGTATTGTCTCCTTTGCTCTCTGATCTGTTCTCTACTCTGTCTTCTGAAATGAAGAGGGGTTCATCTTGTCTCTGTTCTCTTATGACAAAGAATCAATGATTATCACAGAAAAGAAGATTCTCTGAGCATTTTCCATGAATATATACTGTATATCAGAAATACTTTAAGTGTCCATTAGAGGAAAAGAGGGCTTTAGGGTTAGATCAGAGGTGTTTTCCAGTGCTCCATCATTTTCTTTCTTACCTGCCAAGCCTTTGCATGTGTCAGGGGTGTTAGAGATGTCCAGCAGAGAACCCATGGACAGCGAGTGCTCTGCTGACGGCCTTTTGCGTGGTGGAGGGAAGGGGGAGATCTCTGTCTCCTTGGCAAGCTGAGCCAGGGTGTCCCTCAGACGCCGACGCTTGCGGTTACTGTTGGGGGTGGTGAGGGACAGCAGGGACACTGCCTTCTTCATGGCTGGGCTGTCGTTCTGAAGTACAGTGGGACAAAATATATATAAAAAAAACACAAGAAAAATACAAGACGACTAAAAACAAAGCAACATGAAGGCAAGCTGCATGTCTTTCAAAGTATGATGGAAAAAGTGAAAAAAACTTTGGAGCAAAAACTTTTTATAATTAACACAGGTATTTGTTAATCAGTGAAATGGGCACATCCAAAATGTCATACTATGTCACACATGATGTGCAAGTCTTAATTGTATTGTATTGTAATTGAAGTGTAATTGATGTAAGTGTAATTGATTGTATAATGCTATGGTTCTGGCTTTTGTCAATTGTGCTGTGTAACAGACAACAGCTGTTACCTTGCTTTAAAAGAACTATTTGACCAATACAAAGAAGGCTCACATATAAAATTAGTCTGTCTCTGCAATAGAAAGATTGCTACAGAGAGAAAGGATGTTTTTGGTCAAAATGTAGAAAAGCTGCCACTACCAGAATGCTAGGCGCCTGATGTAATATAGAAAGATCTGTGTGAAACAATTATGGCCAGCCTGATCTCGTATTACAAACAGTAAGCTAAAACATGTTTCTGATGCATTCAAGGAGAGAAATATGCAACTCAGTAACAGAATCTTGGTTTAGATTTGATCAGCGCTGCTTGGTTTTACTGTTTTTCAAGCCTGTTTTCACTGTGCAGGAAGTAGCATGGCGCCCACTTCACATTCACAAACTCTTGCAATTACAGCAAAACAGGCATTTCATATATTTCTGAAAACATTTTAGATGAGAAATAGGCAGAGCAGTAATGTAATCTTGATTAATATTTAATCAGCACTGCTTAATTTCACCGTTTGATCGCATTTTGGTCTGAGTTTGAGACAGAGAGAGGAGTGGGTGTGTCTCTTGATCAGCTGTATACTCTTTGAGTCCGCTATGGTGGTATGGGTAAAAGGAAATATACAGCCAGTGGTTTGAGCGGGAGCCCCAAGAGCTGGTGAAATACTGCAAAATGACATAATTGAACGACGGCTGGTGAAATACTGCCAAATGACATAACTGAACAACACAACAAGCGTTGCGAAGGGCAGGATGAGGGCTATCTCTGCACTGGTCAGATGGAGGAAAGTTTACCATTGTTCAATCTACACATATTCCTCACATTGTTTTCATATAAAGCTGGTTGAAAATCAGTGAAGAATCCCTTTAAGGCAGATGTTCTTAAAGTCAGACTCTGGCCCAGATCCGGACCGGCCGGCAAGTCAATCCGGACCCAGCCCATACCAAATTTTAGGAATACAATAATACAATGTAATAAGGTGTAGGTTTCCTACTTTAACAATTTACTAATTGTTAAGTAATTTTTAAGTATAAAAAAAATCAGTTTTGTGAAATATAGTGTATTTTGAGATGGTTGCAGCAATCCTGGCCCAAGATTAGGGCCTTAAACATACTCGTTTCCCAGTGTGACATTGTTGTCACGGCAACATTGACAGCTGGAAAGTGTATGACATTTTAGTCATCAGTGTCAGGATTCAGGGGTCAGCCCAAACTTATCACCTTATCACCAACTGTCCCGGATTTTCAGCCTTGAATAGAAATCCGATTTAGACCTTTGAATATTAAGTTTCAGAATCCCTGCTTTAAGGGTTTGGTGCCATAAAGATGCGCACTAAAAATCCTCCTACAGAGATGAGTTGAGTGACACTGACTTTGCTAAGACCGCTGAAAGATTCTGGGGCAATATTCCATACAGCTGGGATAACACAACACATGTTGTGCACTGTGAATGCATTAATACAGGACAAGGTGGCTGGGTAAAACTCACTGTTGACCTTCATAATGAGTTGGAGGTAAGCTGGTTTGCACAAACTGCAGTGAAAGCCTTTCGCCTACAGCTCTTCATGTAACAGCTCACTGTGGTAGTTTACTTTGTTTTCTCGTACTCTGCACTTTTTGCAACCAACACTCCAAAATGCTAGCCCACTTCACACACACAGCGACTGGGTGGATGTGGAAAGGTGACAAAGCAGGCATGATGTTAACTTGTCTTTCAAGTGAAGCAGCATTAATGCCTTCAAGGAAACACTGTCCATGAGTGTCCACTGTTATTAGGGCTGGGGCGACACGTCGACGTAATCGATTAAGTGAATGCATCGATTCATGTAACGTGTGTCGATGTCAAACTGTTTCACACATCGCGCGTAATGAGAGCGTGAGCAGTGCTGGGCATGTTGTTTTTTTGTGCTCGTGTATCAAGTTAAACTATGGCCCGAGCAGCGCTTGTCAGGCGCGTCTGAGCTGTGTGTCAGCTGCAGCACATCTAGAGAAACGGTGACTTGCCGTTTTTTTACGTGTGATGCTTGCGTGTGTTGACTCTATACCAATTTATACTGAAGTTGAAAGTCTCCCTCTCCCAGTTAAGACTGGGCTATTTTTTGGTGGGAATAATGCCCTGCAGTGTATGACAAGTTTAAAATGTTATTTTCAATAAATTCGCTGTTATATTTATTGAGTAATAAAAAAATAATAGTTAGATCAATTTCAAAAAAACGATAGATTAATCAATTAATCGAAAAAACAATTGATAGATTATTCAAGAAAAAAATAATTGTTAGGGCTGCACCTAACGATTGTGTAATTGTGTCTCTTTTCTCTACAATGGCAGGCTTTTAGCCTAGGAGCAAAGAACACCTTTGCCTTTATTCACAATTGAATTGCACTCAGTACAAATTAATTTGTTTAAGACAAAACGTGGCCTTTAACACTGGCTAGCCCCACTACCAAGCAGGCACATGAGCTCAGTGGAAAAGCAATGTGATCGATGCTGAGGAAAAAGGCTACAAGAGAAGCTGCATGGGAGGTGCTTCGAAATACTCAGAGACAGAAGGCTTTAGCAAAGACAGACAAGTATCTCAGGTTGACTCACTACAAAAATCAACTGAAATCTGTGGGTTTTTAGCTGTGCTATAGTGCAACACTCTAATCTAGTCAAATGTTCATGATGTGGCAATATAACTGGTTGTTTCATTTTGACAGTTTCCATTTGTTTAAGATAAGATACACCTGTATTAATCCTTAGCAGGGAAATTCAGTTGTTGCAGAAGCGCAGCAAAAATAAATACAGATGAGTGTGGCGAGGGACAAATACATAATAAGAGGCACATAAACTAAAATAAGAATAAAATAAAAGTAGGAAATATCCAGAGCATTTTGAGACAAAATAAAAAGTAGTAACAGTTAACGTGTGAGGAAAGGGTAATGGTGAACATAACTCATACATTACAAATTTTAACTCAACTCAATTTCAACTAAATGCACCATTTAACTTTAAAAATTTAAAAAGCGCAAAAAGAACCCTGACAATGAAGTCAACATCCTGAGGATAAAGAAGGAGCTTGAATAGGGGTCCTTCATTTAGCTTCAAATGAATGAATTAACTCTACAGAAATGAAACAGAAACAGAAATGAAAAGTACCAAAACAAGATTGGACGCAACATAAATAAAAGTGCTTGGTATTAAAAAAGACTAATGAGTCAAAGAGTATTGAAGACAAGCTTCAGCCACTGCCTTTATACTTAGACAAATACAGAGACAGAAAAATACTCTGTTGCTTGCATTTCATAAATGTGAATTATCCTTTAAATGAGTTTATATGCATTTGACGTGGCATAAACATATATTAACACTCACCTTTTCGTAGAGGTACATGGATTCCCCGGCTCGAGCGTCCATTTGAATGCTGCCCCAGAACCACTACAACAAATGAGAGAAAAGTGTTTTTAGTGACCGCTGGGTTCATACAGAGGTGTGTAGAAACTAAAGATTTCTAATTCTACTATGACATAGACTCTCCTTTAAAAACCAATAAGACTGGCAGGGTAAAGAAAAGGCCATATTGATTGGGGGTTATAACTAGACCTAAACCACCACTCTACCCTGGCCCAAATTATTCATCCAGTGAAATGGGGAAATCTATTATTGATCCGTCTCTCTGACAGCACAGACAGAGAGAGGAAGAGGAGAGACAGTATCGATCGAGGTTTAATCTAAAAGAAATCCAGATCAGATGATCATTTGGCATTCTCTTTAGGAGGAAATAACTGAAAGTATTCATTATTTTTCCTCTGACCCGCCTGTGTCTGCATCTTCCTGTTGCAAAACATGAGAGTATACTGATTATTCTGTTATGACAAGAATAATATCACATAGGTGTCAAACTTCTTTGTCTTTAGAAACTACACTGAAACAATCTCTACTTTTCCCATCCAAAAAAAAGACCCACCTCCTGTTTGACCACAAAGAGTTTCTTGAAGGGAGAAAACGGCAGCTCCTTTACTGAGTTTTCCTCCACTACCATGTGTGTACATCGCTCATCTCCAACCTCAAGATAACTGCCACCTTAAATACAGAAAGACATAGATAATGATAAAATAACATATATGTATATATATATCTATATATATATATATATATATATATATATATATATATATATATATATATAAAGAAGTAAATACAGAAACACCTATTAAAAATGTTTCAGCTTTACTTATTTAATTTAGCTGTCAATGTCTCAAATCAGAGCTGATCATTCATTAAATCCCCTTCACAAACAGCAATTGTCTGGTTATAGCTTAGCAAATGTACTGTGAGACTAAATTTCCAGTCTGCATGGGACTCTAGTAAGAGCATTACTCCATGGAGTTTTGTCATTTTTTACCTCCTTTCGTAAACCAAAAACACTAAAGTACAAGTGTACATTGCAAAGGTATACAGTGTAAATAGTGTGTGCCTGCCAGAAAGCCATAAAAATGAAACCTGCATCACAGATACTGTGACAGATGGCTGTGTGCTGCTGCACTGACCGTGTTTGAGTGTCCTCTCCTCCATGTTTGCCTTCTCTTCATCTGAGAAACCCAAAAAACTGAGGATGCAGTCCTGGAACGGAGGAACTTTAAACTCCATTCGAAACTCCTCTTCTCCTGCATGAAAGTGCCTGAACACATGAAGGTGGGAGACACAAAGAGACAATGACTATGACCATGTTTTCATTTCTGAAATTTGGTTTGTGTTGGAAGCCCTAAAGGTTCAGTGTGTAGGATTTTGTGGTATCTAGTGGTAAAACTGCAAACTGCAACCAAGTAAAACTTCCTGTGTTATAAGCATGTGGCAGAAAAATGGTGGCCAACGAGAGAATGGCCCTACCTAGAGCCAGTGCTTGGTTTGTCTGTTCTGGGCTGCTTTGAAATAACATGGCAGACTCTGTGGATAGGACCTCCTTGATATGAAGATATAAATGGCTCATTTTAAAATAATGAAGAAGAAAAAAATGGCAACATATTATATACAATATCTGCCAATAGATGTTCCTAAGTCCCGCACACTGGACCTTAAAATGTCATTTTCTCATGCACAGAAATAAACCAGTGAATGTGAAAGGTCTAACAATCGACTAATAGAGTTACCTGAATATAGTTACTTCTGTTGCCGCCATATTTTAATAGAATTTGTGTGTAGATCAAGCATATACTATAAACATGCACCGAGACACTGTATATCACACTGGAGTAATTTTGGTCTTTTGTAATTGCTAGATGCAGATTTGATTTTATTAATTGTAATTTATCATTAAATAAACCAAAAAAAAACAAACAAACGACTTTGTAGTTGTCATCCTAAAGGGAGTAAAAATAGAAAGATTTGGAACAATAATACCAAAATAATAGAAATACCATGCTGTACGTGTGTACAGTATGGTATTTATTTAGTGTCTGATTCAATTGAAGGTTAATTCCAAAGTTGTATTTTACAATAAATGTAAAATACAAGTCACTTTTAGGAGGAGTAACGAAACAGTACAAGCTCTTGCACAGCTGACAACCCTGTCCTGTAAATGTTTCAAAATAAAATGCATTGTATCAGCAAGTGATGGCATTCTGTCCACAGAGACACAGTCAGAGGGCTTTTGTTTTGAAAGGAAAGCAAGGAAGTTGAGCTAAAACACACATCTTTGTATTTCCTCATCTCTGACAGAGAGACTTTAAACTATAATGTAAAGTGGTAAAGAGTCAATGTAATAATGAAAACACCATATTCACTGTCTATTCCTGCTGACAAACACATGCGTCACGCATAAAAAAACGGCGAGCCTCCATTCCTTCAGATGTGCTGTAGCTCACACACAGCTGAGACGCGCCTGACAAGCATTGCTCAGGCGGACAGTGTGCACGCTCTCATTTGATGACATGAGCGACGAAACAAAAAACAATACTATAATATAATAATATATATGTTATATTAAAGAAACTTTAGCCGGGTACAGAATCGAGCTTGCAGACAGAACACAAAGCAAAGACAACAGCTAAGTTTCATTTTGGCCTGTCATCAACGGGTGATATAATCTGCTGCCACGTGTCTTATTACCAGTGAAGGTAACGGTCAGCAGATGCTAGAAATGAGAAACTGCTACCTGAGCACCTGTCCACTGCTCTTTGCCAATGATAAAGAGAGATAAAAGAGTCAGAGCTTAGCTAATCACTGTATGTCATTGCCACCATGGACATCAGAATTTTTCACACCAGTGAGCCCAAATGACTTTGAATGGTACATACAGTAGGACTCAATCCTTCCTTCTACTTACACGTCATTTCTTCTCTCCCAGGCCTTGTGAATCCATGACGGAGTGAGAATAGGAGTCCCCATGCACACTGCCAGCTGAGAAATGAGGACACAATATGACATAGGAAAGAGGGAGGAGAAAAACCAAACACAAATGAGTTAATGTGCAACCAAGAGGAGAGGTAAGAGGGATACTTAATAACTTGGGATGTAATGAGACCAAAAATGCACCGGAGCTCCAGGCATCGGAGTAACAGTCTTAACATGGAGAAATGGACCAGTAATGACAAGAGAGACCGGGTGTTATCACAATGGACTAGGCTTGGGCAGTATCATGGTATTACGGTATAGCAGGGTATTTAGAAATCCTGATGGTGTGATTTTAAATACCATCAAAAATATGGACCTTCATCTTTCTATTAATTTCATCCTAGAGTGGCTGTAATGAGGTTTTTATTGTGCATCACATGACCCTGCATGTCAGTGTGGTGCAATCATAGACTTTATATAAAGATGGACGACATGACCCCACCTACCTCCGCTATGCTTAAGTGAGGTTAAAATATCAGATATACAGGCGTTGCCATCTTGCAAGGGATTTTGCACAGTAGAGATATCCACGATGGGGGAGTTTATGCCAAAACACCCATCCGAGCGCATGGATTGGCTGCCACAGCTGTCAATCATGGAGGAAAATCTCCCATTTTTATAACTGAAAACTCATTAAAACCAAACTCATCATAAAAACAAATACTTAAATATTAATCAGGGTTATGAGAACTACCTTCAGTGTCAAAAACCGTCTTTGGTTAAAATGTATTTGGCGTGTACTTTGAGTTTTTAGTTTGACCTATGACCATTCACTAACACAGAGGGGCGGGCTTTATGACCTATACTGCAGACAGACACCAGGGGGCTCAGCTTCCTGTTGCACCCATAGACTGTATATAAAGAAGGACAACATGACAGTTTCCCAATAGTATAACTTTTCAATCTTGATCGCCCCCTGGTTACTACTCAATTCTACAAAAAGGGGCTTTTCCGCCATGACGGACAGCTGTGTGTGCCTATCCATGCCCTCGTATTCAAAGGAGCTGCTTGCGATTGGCAGGACAGATATTTTGGCTTGAAACTCCCCCAGCTTGGAATATAACCACAGTCCGATGGCCACATCAAGCCATATTTTATTGTGATATTGCAAAATTAGATACACTGTTTCATTCCTAGTAACAACAAAAAGGCAGGTATGACATTTATCAACAAACGGTTTATTAAGACTTCCAAATAGTTCCACTGTCAATGCTCACAGAACAATCTCCCCAGTCTGTTTTCATTACTCTTGTTCGCACTGTCACTCACAATCACAAGACAAATTCAACAAATACAAACAGTTTTCACTTCAGACGGAATACAGAAACAAGTACGAGGCTCGATTGGTTGAAACACTTCCCTTTTCTCCCTTTTTTGTTAGCACCACACTTTCAAATGGAAAGCAGCCTTGACTGCCTGTCACGCAGCCAACAAGTTCTTACTACATTTTGTCTTGTGCTAGAACAAAATACATCCTCCACAAGACTTTGAGGAGGAACAGGAGAGGTGGCGAGGTGAAAAATTGAAGGCAATAACAGAGAGGAGGGAGAGAGAAGAGAGAAAAAGGTTAAATAGAAAATCACTGGCAGAGATGATTGAAAGAAGTAAAGCATCAAGCATCTGTTAATCTGTGCAGAGGGGAGCCAGCTGAATGACGAGTGTCAATCTATTCATCTACCCTCCCATCTATCTCTGCGTATCCCTATGGAGGAGGTTGTGTATTGAAGTCAGTTTAAAAGGATTCAACTGGGACTCAAATCACCATTTTCTGACATTAGACCCAGAGGAAATTCAAGCTTGGCTGGGAGGGACTTCACACAAGTTCTCTCTCATTTTGTTTACTCATTCAGAGAGGGGAGAAGTGCTACAACAATTAAAGGAGTGGTGGTGTGCAATAAAAAGAGGAAAAAAAAACTGAAAACATCACCAGGGTTGTAGTCCTAACTTCTGGAACCTGACTAAGTGCTGCTTCCACATTATTTTGCTGTTTTTGATGGTTAGGTTTACTTTTCATTTTGACAACTTCACTTTGGTTTCACATTGTTCTCAGTTGTTTTAGTTCTAGTACATGTTTCTGTGTCAACACTGTTCTGATCTTGATGGATTGTTGAGATTTTGGGCAGCACTGTCATTAGTCTGGTCCACCACCGATGAAGGAATACAGCCGGAACATGTTAGCAGAAAAACCAACACTTTCGTTGTTATTTTCTGTTCATTTTACCAATGTCCTCAACAAAAGCTGTTGTTGGCATTGTTAGCTGTCAAAGGAATTAAAGAAAAATGGAAGCTACTATATCATAATGTTTTACACATACACGTTGGAATAAATAAATGTTACCGACAAAAGAGACAGTTTTAGTTATACCACTATTTCGAAAGCGGTATTGGACTTAAAATATTGGAATTCAGCAGTTGTGCACATTAGAGCAAAGAAGAAAAAACAACTCAAATGTTGGTGATTTAATTGGGGGTAGTTTAGTTTGCCCGACAGGCCAACAACAATTTCATTACATCAATTATCTGAATGTTAATATAGTCTTTTGCCTAAAAAAATGTATTTTTTTCATTTCAATTCAAAAGTGCATTTTTAATTTATTAAAAACTAGGAGGTACATCATAAATTGCCAAGTTTAAAAATAGGCGTACATATATATTGTTTTTCAGAACTACCTCTCCTGTACACAGCCATGTGTGATTTGGGGAAAACAAACATTGTGTGTTTTTACTACAAAGGTTGTTCCACAAGGTTCAACTTTTGGTCCTGTTAAGGTCACAGTTTTATTAATATTTTCATCAATATTACATCCTCTATATATTGTAATTTCCATCTTTATGTAGATGGTACAGTTCTGTATTGCTTTGCTAATATTTCACACTCAGACAATGAAATCCTACAACAAGCCTTTGACAACTGCAAGATGTCCCTTTTGATTTGACATTACTCTTGAATGCAAACAAGATATATGCTATTCTATAAAGCCATACATAATGCAGACAATAGTTTGCATTTATTCTCCATATGATCGCAGTATTGAGGCTCTTGGAGTGTAAGTATCTCGGTATCTGGCTGCAAATAAAAGCTTCATTGACACAGTTGTCTGCAAGCGACAACAAAAAGTTGGACATTTGCACAGAAACAGAGCTAATTTTCGACGCCCCAGTGGAGAGCGAATAATTGAGGCCGTCTTCCTGTCTGTCTTGGATTACAGAGATGTTATCTATAGACACGCCTCTGCACTCCTTAACTCCTAGATTTAGTGTATAAGCTCGCCCCAAGATTAATTACAGGCAAATGCTGAGCTATTCCTCATTGTCTCTTGTTTGAAAAGGTTTGGTGTCTCATACAGTATGATGTGATAGGCATTGGTTTCTATTTATAAAGCCCTAAATAGCAACACACCGTCATATATCATGGCTCCTGCTGTCCAGCGTGCAAGCATGACGTATGGGGAAAAGTGCCTATACTTATATGCTTCACACATGGTGAACATTTTACAACATACATCAAAATTGAATGCATTTGTTCCTACAGGTCAGTTTAAAACTATGATTACAAACTACTCCTCTCTTGATTGTAACTGTTTATAACTGTTTCCTTGTTGTTGGTTTGTTTTTTTAATTAATTATTTTCTGTGTTTAATTAGTTAGTTTTAATTTTCCTCTCCACATCAAGGGAAATGAGGGCATAACAATATTACCTGCCCAAGTGCACAGTGGTATTAATGTCAGAGACACACAGAGTGAAATTATTGCAAGATAAGTGTAAACAACAAAAGAAAGCATGTACAAACCCTGTATTTCTCTCCGTGAGTGGAGTAGGCGATGAGATGAGTAACCTTGGTGCTGAAGTCTTTCCGGATGGTCCCACCCATGTGATGAACCAGATTCACCAAGTTCTTCTGCATAAATATAAAAAGCACAAGCTTAGCACAAAGAGGGGGGAAACAGGAAGGTGGAATATGACCGCCATTTTGCTATGCCAGCGGCTGTTTTTTCTGTTGCTATTCATTTTTTTCCAGATAAATCAATTAATGTCTTTGCACTAATTAGACTATTTGATTTCCAAATACCTTGTAGATCAGGAATGGGTGGAAATGTGTTATGGTAACAGACCACAGTAATAAACAGAGACAACATTACTTGCACTGAGCTACTCTGTGACAACTGGCAGAAACGTGATGTTTTTTGAGGCTGATAGTGATATGGGTATTTAGTGGTTCTAAAAGAAACAACATTGGCCTATTGTAATTTTTTTGCATTAACAAATAACTTAATCTTAAAATGAAACTAATGCATACCAATATATCCGTAATAACCGGGCCATATATCACAATATAGTCATTGCTTTAGCTCTGGTTGACTGTAGCCAAACCATGTTTGGTCTTACCCAACCCTCATCTGCGTCTCATATGGCTTGACTCTTGTACGGCTGTGCTGGTTAACAGACAGAGAGCTCGGCTCTACAACTCTAACTGAACCTGTTTTTGGAACTCATTTTCACTCCTATTGATGCAAACCCAATACTTCCTGCTGCTGCTGTTTTACATCATTACTACCAAATTGGTGGAAGCGGTGCCATTCCTTAACAAAAAGCGCATCTACACAACACAGAGTTGACATGTTTGGAAAAGTTTTGTCAGCCGAACAAATCTCCTTAAAACTCACATCTTTCTAAGCAGGAAGGTTGCACTTTGAAACCCAGATCAACATCAGATTTAGTGTTGTGTTCAGATACCTTTCATATGCGTTTAAACCTATAAAATATGAGAAAACTGGATTGATTTCTTTTGAAAACATGGCAAAAAAGGCAAATTGCAAGAAATTAGGAAAAGGTGACAAGAAAATGACATGAAAATCAGTTTAAAAAAAAGAAGTATTGTTAACTTTTCAAAATCTAAATGATTATTATTTGTGTGTGCTTGTTTGTTGTTTTAGGCATTTATGTATACATTTATTTATTTAGCTAAATTTCTCAAATTGCTTAGGTCTCAAACAGTTATAAACAAAAAAAAAAGTACAAAGTTAAACATACATAATGTGACTTTAATATACTCACCATTTCCTCTTTGTTCCTGAAGCCAGTGAAACACAGTGACAGGCTAATCATTGTGGTGGAGTAGAGAGGACGGCATGAAAACTGTAGAGGCTGGGAAGGCAAAAAGCAAAAATCAGTGCAAGAAAAACATTCAATTAAGTACAAAATTACTAGGCTAGTAAGACCATACTGATAACATGAGCTCAACATTCTGTTTCACTCTGTATCAGGCTAGATTCGCTGCCGCCCAAAACACTTTCCAGAGATTTAATTCTAAACAGGGCCAATCATGAATCGGCATCACAGTTGCACAGCATATGCTGCCAATCAGTGACTGCATTGTTGTTGTTAATGACATAAAGTGTAGGCAGAACAGTAATGGCAGCTGCCATAACAACAAGCACAAACTTTACCATTATAGAAAACACATAACGTAGCAATGCAGTTTGTGCAGTAGAGGCTAGTGCTAACATCAGGATTGGCTGAAGGAGTTTGTGTTTGGGGCAGCAAAGAGTCCAGACTGATACAGAGAGTCAAAACGAATGTTATGCTTGGGTTAACAGGATGGTCTTACCAGGCAACAAAATTACATTTGAATGCTCTGAATGTCATTTCGTCCTTTCACAGTGTGATTCAATTGAAAACCACTTCAAATACTACAGCATCCTTCAGCAATTTTTTTTTGTTTTTTTTTAGTACATTATTTTTATAACTATGACAACATAAATGAATCCACGATTTTGGCTTCCCTCGATTTTCAAAACAAGATAATTGAGATAAAACAATTATGTGCAGCATTATGAGTCCAACAATGTTGCTCCCATTTTGTCTTTTATTTTGTAAATCAAGCACACCCTTTTCTCATGCTCCAAACTCCAAACAGAAGTTTCAGTAAAACAGGTTGAAAACAAGAGAGCCACAGCACACTGCCTCTGTGGTTGTTCTGAAACTCGTCATTTTGTTTCCAGACAGCATGTGCAAGGATAGAGAGAGCACGAGCGGGGAGCTATAATACATCCATAGCGGGGAGAGCAGACGTGTGTGTGCAGGTGATGGTGACAGTGAGGCTGCAGTGAGAGGAGCAGAGAGTATGACGTGAAACGCAGCTGTGTGATGCGTCCACAGTTGAGGCTGTTTGTCAGAAAATAAATGCTACAACTCCTCAAGACTCGAGACACGTTCTCATGTCTAGCTCGCCAGCTGATGAGAAAGTGACAGAAGTTAGCCTCGAAGTTAACAAGCTAAGTTAGCTTTCCACTGGAAACAGTCAAGACTCCCTTAAGGTGGACTGTTAAGGTGGACCAGCTTTTCTCATTGAAGTGACACTCCCAGCTGCTTCTCAACAGATAAAGGAGAAATGTTAGTGAAGTTAGTGAAAGTCATTGATCCCAATTCAAAATTTATTTTGCTGTTATTGATACAGTAACTGTTATGTATTGTTAAATTATATTAGTTGGGTTACATTTTATTATTATGAGAATGTGACCAAACTACAGTAATGTGCAAGATGTGTTACAGTCATGGCTGCACCACAAAGCTTTCATTGTTTTTCAGTTCACTTGTATTTAAAGTTAAAGGGCATCCAGTGTAAAAAATAAACACCAGGGTTAAGGCTCAATAACTGCATGATCGTCTACAGGCAAGTGAGTAATCATGTCAAATAATCGTGATTTCAATAATCAAAATAATCGTGATTATTATTTTGCCATAATGAAGCAAAGCCCTAAAGTTAGTATGAATGGTGACTCCAGCACCTAATAGTTTCCAGGTCAGATTAATGGCTGACAGAGTTGAAAAAGTGCAAAATGCCCAAAGACCATTTCTCATTATCCAGAGACATACATCTTTATGATGATGCTCTACAATGCTGTCTGAACCTGCTTATGAGTGTGAGTGTGAGTGTGAGTGTGAGTGTGAGTGTGAGTGTGTGTGTGTACATCAGCTGACAAACGTGCAGAGCACTTTGTCTTGTTGATAGACGCCACAGTTGGGGAATATTGTTCATGTTCAACATTAGCATCCTATGTGAAGTCTCTTTCAGACCGACAGCACAGCAGGCAGAGGCAGCTCCTGTTCATCATCCTGTTCAAAGCCCTAATGGATTTTTTGCATCCTGCTTTTTTGAAATCACAGTTCATCCTGAACCTGTCCCTGGTGGGTTCTCACCATGTGAAACGGACATTTTTTTTTCGGAGCAAAAATTTCAAAGTGAAGTTGTTTGAATTTCACGTTGATACCGTTTGAGAGGCCATGCTATTATTTAATGTTTATGAACAAATCTAATTACTTCTTGATTATACAATGTCTGTAAATCTAGTCTGTGACAGAAACTATAATAAATATGTTGTTAATCCATAACTTACTTCCTCCTTTGCAGCACAGTGCAGCACAACAGGAGGCCCAATGATGCGGTTGTCACGTTTGTAGAGGTAGCTGTAGTCAGGAGAATCAAAGTCTGCGAGGACAAACACTGTCTCGTAATCAGTGTTATCTCCATCTCCAAACTCTTGGATGTTGTCTGTCATTATGCATGGGGTGCTGATGTCCTAAACAGGAATAATCACAAGACAGTAATGAAGCAGTGCATGACGATGTGACAAAGAAGATGCAACATTCAGAAGTGTACAATTAATCAGCAAATTACCAAAGAGTGTGAGGGAAAGGTTTGCTAGTGAGGCTGTTGGTATTTCTTGAATTTATTTATAATAAAGGTAAATTTTCTCTGTAGTGAGTAAAAACTGCAAAAAAAACAAACTGAAGGATAGTACTGGCATTATTTTTATTTTTTTCTTACTGTCAACAAATCCAATAAAAAGGCCAAAACCAACAATGTTAGTCCCCTCTTCAATATTTTCCATCTTCCCTGTACACAGGTAAGACCGCTAAAATAGGCTATAGACTGCTTTCACATTGCCAGTAAAGCCATGTACACAGCTCTGCAACAGACGAATGAGGGTTTTTTTGTGTGTGACTCCTGTCAAAGGAGTATCTTGCAGTTACTGTCATCAAACAATAGGGGACAATATGTGTATTTCCAAATTACGCACAACACACTGCAGCAGTAACTTCAATAATTATTTGTAAATATCATGCTAATTATCCTGATGCTGGAAAATGAATGGTGAAGATCTAATGGTAATTCCTTCAGGACAAGCTACCTGCAAGGAAAATTCTAAATATCGTAAAACAGATAGCACATTGCTATGAGGAGGCTACACACTGAGACAGACATTATGAAAGCATGGCTAGTAACATAGATTTTTTTGTCTAGCAGAATTTATAGCTCAATATGGCCTTTGTCCAAATTCAATATGGTATGAAAGCTTAATATTATTTCTATTTTTCTGTTGTTGCAGTAACAAGGCACTGTTAACCTGCGAGAAGAACAAAGACTTTTACCTGCAGCATGATCAAGCTTGGATTGCAGCTGGCAGGAAGTTTAAAGATCTTTTAACAAAAAAGCTTGTTCTAATAACAAATATTACAAGGCACAAAGTGCCTTTCAACGATCAGAAAAAAAAAAACTACTGTGTGGAACTTACTCAAAATGACTGCAACGTAATGAAGTAACAATTACTAACATGGCACATTTTTGTTTATCCAGATTCAAACAACCTCTGTGGCGCAGAGAAATATATTATTTATTCGGATTGGGAAAAGCAGATAGTTCTTGTTAGTAGGACAAGTTCATTGTTGGTTTTGGTATTTTCATAAATAGTCAAAGTAAGAAAAATATGAAATCACCAAACTTTGGTGGCCTTCAAAACAATTTTGAGGCTAAATATTTGCATCGATTTATACCGACCTTAGTGAAATGTAAGCCAGTAAGTAAAACTGCACCATAAACAGTCATGTAAAAACATGACTGACTGAAATGAAAAAGTTTGGTGCCACTAAGCTATTTTGAAAAGGATTTCAATAAAGATTTTCATGGTTACTTTGTGAAATATCGTCTTCCTATCAATGCACCAAGGTCAGTGGAGCTCTTAACACCACTGCAGACATCTCCAATCCATCAAGAAAAATAGGTGGAGAAAGGACTGCACTGCACAATCATTCACTCTTACACATACAGTCGACACAATCATATTCTCTCTCTCTCTCTCTCTCTCTCTCTCTGCTATAGAGTAACCATGCTCAGTGCTGCATGAAAACAATCAATTCTGCCCTCTCAGATGAGAAAGCGCGTTACTCTGAATCAGAAGCGAATTGTTTGAATCAATGGCTTTGATAAAAGAACAAAAATTAAATCACAAACTAACTGTCAGGCTGCTTATGTGCAAAGCTGGCACTGCCTGTAAAACTGCCCATTAAACAAATTACCTGCGAAACATTTGTTCCATTAGGTAACACAGGACAAAGTGAAAAGGCATCAGCGAAATGTAACATCCACAGTCAGAAATAAATTTGTTACAATGTTAGGAACACATTATTTCAAACACCAATATAAAAAGTTTTAACATTTTGGGAAATACACTTTGCTTTCTTTCTGGGGGTGAGATGAGCAGATCAATAGCAACAGCATACCCTCGCTGAGCATACCTGTTATGCTTCGCTAATACTAAACACATGAAGTAGGGGAAATAGCTAGCCTGGCAATCTTAAAATAAATATACCAGCTCACTAGTGAACATATTATGTCTTGTTTGTTTAATCTGTACATAAACAAAAATGCATCGGCATGTTCACAGTAGATGCAGAAGCGCCCTGATATGTCAACTGTCACGCAGCCACCCATCAACAGTTGCCTGGCCATTCACAGCAGTTGCGCATATCTCCATGCCGGTAAGCAATTCTACTCATCTAGTCTTCTCTTAAGTCTACAGCCATGCAAGGTCATGGCAGTAAGGTTTGATACTAGACACGACCCAGCAGTCAACTGAGATTGCTTCAAATCAAGCAGCCGTTATTTTTCTGTAAAGTGTAATTCTGGGTACGTTGTGGCCCCCTGAATTTGATGCGGAGTGAGCGCCATAGACTTTCACACTACTCTTTGGTACAGGGAGCAGCAGACATGCAGGCTGTAGCACAGAGAGCGAGAGCTTTGCACTGTATGGATCTGAGACAACATTATCTTCTGTCCTCTGCTCAGAAGTGGTGAATTTATAGCGCACAGCAACTTAACACAACACAGTCTCTGGCTTTTGTTTGATTTCTCGTGTTGTGAGGGCATTTAGTTTGTTTACTTTATTTGCTTGAATGATTACTTGAATGCTGCTGTCACACAGAACATCCCTGTGAACCAGTTAAAAGTTTAAAACTTTAGTTTGAAAACAAAACAACAAACTGTCAAATATTCATATTGAACAGCCATATCTCGTTTGACTGGAATAATCCTGTGTTTGGCACGGCCAGTGCAGTGACCAAAACCTCACAAACCATAGTCCTGGCAAGACAGACAAATTGTTGCTACAAGAACCACACCCTGACTCTAGCTCAGTAAAGACATTAGCTTGTTTTCAATCTTCTCATCTCACTCTCAGAGAAAGGTTAAATTATACATTTCCAAAAACGCTAAACCCTTAAATAGGAGAGGTCACTCAGAAATCAAAGCTTTAGGAGTATTGTTGTTGATAACAGTTCAAGATCTGTCTAATGAAATCTTTTGTGTGCAGAGACATTTTCATGTGACTGCTTCCAACTTAAACACCTCTGAATTTCCCATTTTCAAATGCCAGAGCGCTAAACAGAAAGTCTTTTTAAATGACTTATATATTACTCAGGCTAAAAACTTGCGTTGACATCTGAGTGCAAATCTCCGTTAGAGAGCGATCCACATGTCAGGTATTACATCAGTTATATTTAAATATTCACCCACAAATCAATTCACCATCAGTGAGTTGGCCATGCACAGCGATTGAGTGAGTATCCAGTGTGAATTAAGACTCATGCAGCACTTCCCCCAGTCCCCATCAAAGTGTCAGACAGTCACACACAGAAGCAGACACTGTACTGTACCATATTGACTATAGATTTTATCATCATTTTCTCTTCGGCACCCGCCTCGCCTTCTCTTATCTTTACCACCGGTACCTCCATTACTCTGACGGCCTGTAAAAATCAACCAGCAGGAAGTGGATGTCAAACACCGGCATTTAAAGGGAGGAGAGCAGAAGAAGTAGAAAAAAGGGGACGGACAGAAGGCTGAGAGAGAGTGAAGAAAGAGTAAAAGAGATAGCAGGGGACAAATTCATACAAATTAACCCTACATGAGGACAAAGAGAGGATGGCCAGGTTTAGGGATTCAGGAAGGAGGAGGTGGGGAGGAGATAGGGCGGGGTCTGTGTCCTTGCAAAGTCTGAAGACAGTGACTTCAAACAAATATCAAGCTTCACAGGGGGTAGGCTGGGGAGGAGAAGGAATTTCTGTTTAAAATTAATATAAAAAGTTCAAAGCCCTCGGGAGGGAGGAGGAGAGGAGAAAAAGACGAGGGCAGAAAGGGAAGGGGACGTGAAGAAATGGTGGGGGGGCGTCTTTTTCCTGTGGGTTGCATGAGAGATGGCGGCGGGCGGTCAGGCAGGCAATCGGGAGAGCTCTGATGGAGCTGTCGGCAGATGTCTTTGGATGTGGCTGCGCTGCAGATTGGCAGGGAGAAACAGATGATTTAAGCAGGAAGCCTTCAGAAGTGACAGGGCTCAGGAGACCTGGGAAGGAAGTCATTCTCGCAGCACTTAGTCTGCCGCCACGCCTCCAAATCACCTTCACATGGCGCTACTCAAAGACACAAAACTATGCTTCTTACTGGAGCACACGCAAACGCGCAATGATAGACACATAAATATCCCCATTAAAAAGTGTACACCTTTTGACAGGATGTCATAAGCTGTATGTTTCAACAGCCTGATACAGGTGCATTTTTTTAATTAAATATAATATCAAACGGGGTTATTTTGGTTCTGTAGTGACATCCCATCCTATCTCGCAATGTTTTAGTCAGCTCACATGGTAAAAAAGCAGAAAGGGAATTGTATGGATTTTTAATTTGGATTGTACTGCCACTCATCATGTGAAGAGCTAAAAATAAAAGTTGACAATAGTTTATCAGGATCGGGTCAGAATCTTTGGTCAACATAAAACCAATCTTCCTAGATCTGTGCAATGATTTATGTCAGTTGAGGAGGAGATATCTCTTGTTAGAACAAGTGAAGCCAGAAGAGTGGAATATAGGTTGAAAAAGGTTTGCAAATTATTGCATTCTGTTTTGATTTACAATTTACACAGCTACACATTTTTGGATTTGAGGTTGTTTATCACATTGTAGAAGATAAAGGTCCCTAAATTGCCTTTTCACTGAGACTTTAATACATTGAGAAGTGAATTTTCTGAATATTATCTGACTAAGTGATCATTTTTAAGACCTATTCAAACCAGTTTGTACACCAAGGCAAGAAAAGGTCACCAAATGTAAATATCTAAATGGCACATTGAAATGCAATGTAAAATCAATGCATTTCATTTGTTATTTGTGCATTTGAAAATTGGCTTCTACTTTTATGTGAGCTCACAGTGCTGAGATAGAAATACTATACAAATACTGAACATAATATTACAAAACAGTGTATCAACATGGCCACCATAAAAAGAAATACTAGGATTTCTTCTTTGCCCCCTCCAGCTAGTCCTATGACTTATTGTGCTCCATAAAAATACTACTGTTTGAAGAAGAAAACTAAGCTGCACCTTGGTCTCACTTGGCCTTGCGGACTTAAACAACAGAGGGACCATCACTCCCAGGGCAGCAATAGTTTCCACACCAAGGCCAAATTTGGGACAGAAAATTACTCAAAAGCAACGCGACTCCTCAACCAAAGCTGTGTTCTGAATCACCAGCATAGAGAAATACAGACAGTGTGGTTGCCCACCTTAAACAGAGCCAGATGTCAGATCCTCACTTCCACCAGTTAAAATGACTGCTGACTGAAGCTTATATTATCTGTCAATAGTTGAGTAACTTGTAAACAGACCAAAATGAAAGTTGTTTAAGTTCTCTCTGTAACCCGTGTTTGTGCTCAGCCAAAGATTCCTTTGAAAGGGAAGCAGCTCCAATCTGTAGCGCCACTGTACAATCGTGAGTAGTGATGAGGATCGTTATTTTTCATTAATATTGACACCAATATTGAGACACCTTAATGATCCGAGTCTTTATCTGTACCATAATTTATATATGCTAACTAGCTCTTATCCTGCCAATTTGGATTTAAATGATGCGACTAAACTCGAGATGTAATGGTATGTCCTAGTACCCCCAGGACTAGGTAGCAGTTTCGATAAGCTTAAACATTATTGATTTTGGGGTTTTGAAAGAAGTGGAATCACATCCTCAATAGAACCAGGTTTTGATCCCCATCCTTAATCATGACTACACTAAGTATTTTTGTGGTTCCAACAAGTCCAGTTGAATTAAATGTCTTCACTTTAGCAAACTAAAGAATAGCAGGAGAGGAGTCACATTCTCTCAGTTCAACCGGAAGCAATCAGCAGTAAACACACATGTGCATAGCACTGGTGGGCAGATTTCTCAGCACCAAATATAGCACTAGCAAAGAAACGAGTGGTCAAGGTGAGTTGTCATGCTGCACAGATTGTAAAAATAAACTGATCAGCAGAGAGTGATCAACCCACAATCTAGAGAAACATCGCGCAGAAGCTTGCAAAACATAAGCAGCATCAACCATGATGCAATATGAACCTAGTTGGTAACAATACACGGGAAAATGCAAGTGAATAACAGCTGTAAAGGAAGAGCTGCACACCAGGATCAGATAATCATATTTGCCAAAATGCTGAAATTGTCTTGCAACAGAAATAATAAAACAATGAACTATATTGAATTTGTATACATTTTTAAATGTTAAATTATCTGTAAACCAACCACTATAGCACTACATAAAACATAAATTACTTTCAATGTTTTAATGTTTCACACATCTGTGCTGATACATTTGTGAGGCAGAAATGATTGCTACCCATGGTGACAGCAAGATACACTGTAACATCATAAACAGGCAATCCATGTCTGTGGTGCTGAAAATGCCAGACCAGAAAAGTTCCCCACATAATTATACATCCTGTTTTATCACAATTATCCATATCTCATTAGTCTTACTCAACATCCATGAGGGACTTTTGTATCCCATTTCATGCTTATTCAGATGCATTACCCACCTGAGAAAACAGCTGGGGGAAATGTTCATTATTTACAGTTTTAACCAGAAGCATCATTATCGTCCTTCAAAACGGAGTTTCTATGTCCTACTTATCAAACAGAGAACAGCAATGGTGTTGACAAGCACACATCGTGGAAGCCTGCCACCGTAATAGAAGCCAACGGACCTTCAGGATTAATAGAGGAATGAAATACCTGCAGTGCTTTGACCAGCGCTCCATTTCTGCCCGCCTCTCCCACAAGAACCACCCTTGTCTCCAGTTTTGGCAGCATATCTGAAAGGGATGAAGAGAGAGACAGAGTGAACAAGGAGGAAAAGGGAAAGGAGAACGAGAAAGACACACACAATAAGTTGGGAAGGAGACAGATTGACGAGTGCTTTGTCTTTAGAAGGTGATGTAAGTTTTTCCTCATGTTGACTGACAGCTAAGGTTTACAGCCAGAGAACTTACATCACTGATTAAGAGGGAAGAGAAAAGGGCTGCAAAGAATTTGGGTTGAGGATGATTAATCTTCAAATAGTATATTAAGGCAACATATGTTCTCTGTAGTGGAACATAAGAACTCATAGTAACTCAAAAATGACAACATGGGTTCTCACTCTATTTAAATCCAGTTTGGACCCAAATTAATTAGTAAATGTAGAAAGAAAGAAAGAAAGAAAAAAAAAACCCTAAAATTAACCCTTAAAGGGAAAATTTCCTACCTTTTATGTGTGTTCGAGAAAAATGTAGTTGATTGGAGTATACGTTTCTCAGTGTGTGCTATACTGACAGAGAAAGCTGATGGTTTCCTATTACAGATTTGCGCAAAATTTAAACAATATTTTTGAAATATCATCTCATCTCAATTAAATATAATTGAGATGTCTGCGTTTCCATTGGGTGATGTTATGTAACTTTTCTCACAATAACATTCCAAGAAGCATGCTGATGGATGTTTAACATTAGAAGCTTTATTTCAATTGCAGCCACCACACTAGCCGTCATTATTTCCTGTTGATGGCGACGTAGGTGTGTTATGGAGTGATAATGGAAAGACAAGCCAATATACATGGGAGCAGCCACTTATGAGGGATTTCTGGGAGGTGAGAGTCCACGATTTCACAGAGGAATCGAGGATTCAAAACTTCTGGATGACATAAATAGACACAGGAAGAACTACAGGTGGGATTTTACCACCGGGCAGCCAGGAGGTTTGCTCTAGATGCCACTCATGCACTTTTAACATTTTAAGGCCCTGACACATCAAGTCAGCCATTGGTCAACGTTTGGCTGTCGGTAAGCGTCTCTTTCGCTCTCTCTTTCGCAGAAACTTTACCTTATGGATTGTTATATGGTTCACTGGCGCACAGAAAATATGTTTTGTTCTTTCTGCATTAGATTGTGGTCTTGATAGGAATGTCCCAATCTAGTCTCAAACATCTGTATTGGAGCCAATCAAGGCATTATTTGACTGATCTAGATTGGGAAATCGTAGCCTTTTAGAGCAATCTGATCCTTTGTTTTAAGTCAGCTGTCACACAGGTGTTTTATTTTTATGCACAGCAACTCGGAGCACAACCTTCTTCAATACACCTCCACTCAGCTGTCTCTCTCTACTTTGTTAAGGTCCATGTGTGTAAGAATAGTGACTGAGCCCCACCTGCCACAAAGCTCCATAAATCATACACAAAAACGCAGTTTGAGACTATTTATTTATGTTACTGACAGCAGTCTCAGGTTTTGCCTTTTGCAGCATTCCTGCTCTGAGCCAACATAGCTTATGTATCAATGAAGCATAATGCACCCCAAAAAATGCAAAGACGACAAAAATAAACACTCAACAGAAGACTACAGATCATTCAGGTAAGTCAGACACAGACTGCACCGAAGCAGCAAACTGGAGAATAAAGGACAGATACTCCCTTGAGAAAGGCCAGAAAGATTCAAGGGAGGGTTCATCATTTTATACTTGATTTTGTGAAATAAAGGAATAACAACAATAAATTGTCTAATGCATCTCAGAGCTATTCATTTAATCATATTGTCGAGCACAGGTTATACGTTGGCTTGATTTTAATAACTTTAAAGATGCTTGGTTTGTGCAGCTGTATTACCTTAAAAAAAAGAAGTATCAGCTCAGGACTCTGCAGATGCTCAATATTAAATGACTCGGATTGTGGGCAAAAAAACATGATCGGGACATCCCTAGTTGTTGATGTTATAACTGGCTTACTAATGTCGAGACGGTCTTCCCATTTACCTTTCTGAATGACAATTACAGATGACCCCTGTCTGCAGGAATGGAGAGTTAATTCCTCTCACGCAGGTACACTTGCGTGCTGGTTGGCCTTTTTCTACAGTCTTTGCAGCGTGTACATGTGCAACTTTTTAGCCCAGACACAGGCAACGCGAAGCCATAAAGCAGTCGGCTTTCGTTGCCACTAGCTCTTTGATGTCAGTTCATGTGTAAGCCTTTAGAGTTTTTTAATGTTTCCTCAAATATTTACCATTTACATTTACAAATATGTATCAGTCCACAATTTGCTTGAAGTACTCTTCACATCAACATATTAGATCCACAACTGAGTACTTTTTAATAACAAAATACATCATTTTTAAAGCTGGTTCACCTGTTTGACCCAATATTTTGCCTTTGAAAACAGTGATGAAGAACACCATGAGCAAATGCAAGGAGTTGAGCTTTCATTCAAACAAAATTATGCCTGGTGTGTTAACTGCATGCCAAATTAATCAAAGCACACAAGGCCAAATTGCCTCCTAAGTTACTATATGGCTGGTGGCTGATGAGCAATGCAGCATTTAAAAGGTTATTTTTTTTAAACAGAGTGTGGCATGGTGCTCATATAAAACACACTGTGACTACATAATATCATTTACAGCAAACCTCACAGAGAACAATGAGGGCAAAACAGCATCACTATAATATTTGAACGGAATATTCTCTAGTCTGACTTAGTTCACGGCACACAGACATTGAATCTGTAAGCAAGTTAGCATGTTGGTCACTACCAGACCAGGTTGTAACCAACCTACCAGCATTATCTTCACTTCACCTGGTTAGCTGACTTTTTCAGTTCTGATAACAGTCACTTGATTGCCCTGCTGTTATGACAGACAAGGCAGGCCGGCAGCTCTTTCTAAACAATAACAAAGGCATAACACATCAATCACTATCATTGACTTTCTCTGTTATACGGCAGCTGATCTTGTCCTCTGTTCTGACAGTAAGGAGCACCTGAATCTCATTGTTTCCCAGTTTGCAAACAATTACAGCCACAATTCTTCTAACCGCAATGGATACACCTGCTTTTTAAATTTCCCGCGGTGGGTCACACACATAAACACGCCGTCAAAGCGTTACATCCGTGCCACCCATGGTCACGACTTCCCAATGTTATGTTTTACATAGACCTCCTCGTTTCAGCGCTGTTACTACCTCAGTTCCCAACTCAGAGACAAGACCACTCAGTTCCCCCTTTTAGTGAAAAAAACAGCAAGGCAGCATAACAGCATGATATTCCTGGCTTTTAAAGGCAGTGTAAATGCGGCTAATGCGTTCTTCAAGACCAAAAAAAAAACATAAACACAAGTAAGAAATGTGCAATACAATGGTAACCAGAGTGAATGTTCTAACTGTGAATGTGCTCAGCTTTTCCCTGCTTTCTTCTTCTACAGTGTCCTCCCTGTGTATTGCTGTCAATTAGTCGACAGTGTCCATGAGTGTCCAAGAGCAAAGGCAACTCCCACACAGTTGTGAGAGCAGCATGAGTATGTACACACTGATTGTTCACAACAGTGTGCACACACCCACACTCGTCGCCACATAGCCAATGCTGGAGCTAGAAGATAATAGGCCTGCAATAATTATTGCATTCAGGTTCTAATGTTCAGCTTCTGTTTAAACTGTCTCAGAGAGGTGTTGATTCAACTTTGTGGTCATTGTAGATTGCATTTATGGTATCGTCTGTAATACAGAGAGGTGTTTCTAATATTTTGTCCACATCATTATATATCAAAGAGGATTCTCAGCTTCATGCAATACAACTCAAAAGCACCTAAAACTAACTACTGCTTCTCCAAATTCCAAAATAACTTAGAAGTTAAAAACTATTTGAGGCTTCTACCAGAACATGTCTTACATGCTTTTAATGTTTAGAAAACACAGTTTTCTGATATTGTGTATTTCGTGTCTTCACCCAAGTTGAAAAATTTCAACCTGAGCGAGAATCTGAGTGACCCTGTGTTGTGATAGAAATTCTCCTGACATTACTGAGATCCAGAAACAAAGGACAATCAATGTTGCTGTCTGTGGACACACAGAGCTACACTCCGCATCAGTACTGTACAGAGACAGAATAAATAAGGACCTGAAGGGCTCGGAGATCAGTGAGCAAAGCTATAACGTAACATGGTCCGCTCTGAAAATACACCTGTGTCTTGTGTAGGCTAATTTTTGTTGAGCTGATTTTTTGCAAAATGCTGTGAGTAATTTAAGTTGGTTATTTATTGTGGAAAGTAAATAACAAAGGGCGTGTAATCTGCTACCATGAAAATCTGATAAATAATAGAGTGTGCATCTTGGTTCACTCTACTTTAGGGCACTCAGCCTGAGTGTTTAGATCCAGCCTCCTGTTGTATTTTAATGAAAACCAAGATAGCCGTTAGCTGCCTCTACTAGCCAATGCAAACACAACCAAAGCTGTTAAGGGCAACTTTTCCTGAGCTGATAAATGCTCAAAAAATACTCCAGCAACCATGTGCTTGTGAGTAACGCAATGCAAAAATTTTGATCATGTTTGGTATGAACACAGCATAACGCTACTGTTGCATTAATTTCTACCTTTATGTAGTATTGTTGTGACATTTGGGACCTGGGCTTGTATTGTACTGTCCACACTAATTTTATCTTAGCTGCCAATTTATTAGGTATACTGAGTGTCAGTGTAGGCAGGAAAGTACAATCAAGTAATAGTTTACTGTGTGGATGACTTTTTGCCAATTTTACTGCTGTTTCTCAATAGCATTTCTTTGAATCTATAACATTGCTGTTTTTGTTTGACACATATAGAAAAATCCAGATTTTTACACACTCTGACATATCATCTCCATTGCCAATAAAGGTACATGGGTATATAGAAGAAAGAGGAGGAACAAAAGAAAATAGGTAACCCATGCAGACTGACCTTCCCCGTCTTCACACGCCATGCCCAGAAATACATGGTCCTTTGTGGTTTCAGCGATCCTCGAATCATAGACCGAAGAATCCACCAGCAGACTCCGGGCTGTCCCTAAAGTCACTATGCTGCTGTCAGCCATGGCAGCAACTTAAGGAGGCACCAAACTGTCTAAACTATCAAAAGTTACAGGGAATGAACAGAGAAGGACACAGAGGGAGAACACGGCAAGGCAGAGAGGAGAGGGAAAGTGCAGCAACAAGGAAGAAAAGGAGAAGGGTGACAACTGTCAAACTAAAGGCAAGAAACACAACTTGGCATGATTTCAAACACAAACACTGCATAAGTTAGACAATTCGACTGGAGAGAAAGCAACATATTTGTGAACTTTGATAGCTTTTGTAAAACTTATACTGAAACTTTTCACATGTTTGGTCGTTAACATAACAGCAGCCATCCTACAGCATCAAGCAACTTGTCATTGCATTAAAGTTATGTATGTACAGTAAATCTCAGTGCTGCCAAAAACACGAATTGTGGCTAACACACAGAGCATGGCATCTATGTATAAATGCAAAACAAACAACGAACAGGCAACAAATTAAATACATGAAACAGGTGAAGGGTTTATGGATAGCAAATATATTTACCGTCACTATTCTATTTCTGGTGTTTCAGACAGATGTAATATAATAGGCAAAATGACTTGATATATAAGGCCAAGCGAAGAAACTACTTTAGGGTTACCCTTTATCCAACTTCATGTTTTAGCTAAACAGGTTAACATTTGCTGCTTTCCCCACGACACCAAATTCCCTTTGCTTTACGTCACCAGAGACTAGCTAAGCTAACGTCAAGTGCTTAGTATGTTGCGTTTTCAACAGCACGATGAAAAACAAGATCAAGTAAACCAAACTTACCGACTGTTCTAGTGGCTTGTAACTTAAATTAAAAAACGATAAAAGGGAACGGGCGAAGTTAAACTTGCGGCCGAGCTAGTCAATTTCAATTAACTCTCTAGCTTACTTAGCTAGCTACCGAGCTAGTAAGTCAACAATACATGAAGAACTCCTGAGAATTCCTCTTCGGTCCTACAAACTCAGAAATTCTGTAACATCTCTCTGTCAAATGTCAGGTCCGTCGTCAAAACATGTTGTCCTTCTGCGTAACAATAATCCAAACTATCGAAATGTGGCCGCTTTACAACGTTGACAGCGAACTATTTCATAGTAGCCCCGAGAAGGTGCCTGCCTGCTGTTCGAGCTCAATTCAAAAAGCAAGGCAAACAACAGTGCCACGCGCTGATTGGGCAAGAGCGACGGAAGGCCAGTGGTTTCCGTTCAGCGAGGCCGCTGATTGGTCCGTTCATTCAAATCACAATGCGCACTGCTGCCAGCTTCGGGTACTGTCGGAAATATTTCCGAGACGAAACGAAGAGAGATGATGATAATAATAATAACAACTTTATTTATATAGCACCTTTAAGAACAGAGTTTACAAAGTGCTTTGACAAGCCATGCAAAGCCGTAGTGAGAGGAGTCATGCATACGCAACATGACAAAAAAGATCCAAAAAGTAATACTGAACTAAAGCCAGACAAACGAGAGAGACAATCACAAAACAGAAGTAACAACAGCAACGCAGCCTAGTATGAATAAATGCTGTTTGAAGAGTATTTGCAGTAAAACACAGAATTAATAGTACTTGTAATAGACTTAAAAAGATGATGTCTTGATGTCTTGAAATGTAATGTTCAACCGAACGGCCATGCCATTAATCTTTTTATTGCTGCTTTTTTAATGTGTTCTTTATTTTGCAACTTTAAAAAAAAAATATCTATCTGTGCTTTGTTTTGCACAAAACAATAAAAGCTACATTTACCTTAAGTAAAAAATCCAATAATAATGTATTCCTTGGCTACAGCACCAAATAGTTGTTTTGCATTTATTTAGCTAATTTTAATTTTTGGTGCTACTGTTGTTATCGAAATGATTCACCAGGGGATTTGTTGTGTCTCAAGTGCATTGTAATGCCTGCATTATAGGCTATGCTCTTCTCTCCTACTGTTTCTAAAATAATGGGATGATATGTGTTTGATTTCATTTTAACTATGATTATTGAATCACATTCCTCAAAATGTGTTACAGAATCAGTTTAGTCTTTGTGTAATAGCTGAAATATCTTTCTTGCTGTTACTAAAACAACACACCCTGCTCTATTTGTGCAGGTGACTATAACCCCTGTACGCTAACCCTATCAGTAATAAAATATGTGTGAGATCCTTGGATTTCAACTCTCAGTCTGAAGGGGAGGTGAAGAGCACATTTCCACTGAGTTTGTATGAAAGATTAAAACATGGTTTCTAAAAGGCCCAGAGCTCTGGGAACTGGCTTCTGTTTCCACAGCGCAGTGAAACAAAAGTGAGTTCAGCAAACAGGCAGGTGATGAATTCCTCTCAGGCAGACTGTAACCCCTCTGCTTTAGGTTAGGCACATACACATACACACACTAACAAGGCCTATCGTATTTTTACACTTGCAATACACAGTCCAACTTTTTCTTTTTTTGATTTATATCATTGAATGTTTATTTGGTTTTGGTTTAACATCATCCAATGCCACAAATAACAGCATTATCTTCTTAGCTAGTTAACAGTGCCTGTCCTGTTCCGGTATCACTGTTGTCTTTCCAAAATTTTGTTAAAGCTGGAGTGTGGAACTTTTATCTCCCCCCTCTGGCAGTGAGAGCAATTACAGAAATACTGCCATCACATGCTCTGCAACTGTTTGCTCTGACCTACCAAATTTAAGCCTTAAAGCATTGGATACAGTTGTGACAAAAATTTGAAAATATATAAACAGCTCTGGGGGGAAAAAAGAGACCACTATAAAATTATAATTTTCTCTGGTTTCGCTATTTAGAGGCTAAAAACATGGTGCAAGTGACATTTTTCAAAACAACTTGGCACATCAGAGTTTTAGGACCCTTGGATTACTTCAGACAAGTAGGATGGAGATATTTTGTGGTTTTATTATGTTTTTTTTTTTTTTGTGAACCTGCAGCAGTGATTTGCTGACCATAAAACTTCACCTGACTTTCCATCAGCATGAGGGTGAGTATATAATGACTGAATTTTCATTTTTGGGTAAGCTATCCCTTTAACCTGCCCTCTACATTAGGATCCTTTTGGCCTTATTCAGACTTAAGATGTTCTGGCTCACACTATGACTGCAAAGCAGAGAAAAGTCCATATAGCAGCATTGCTTCAGGAAACTCTGAACAGACCATGATGGTGCTTTATGATGAGTGAGGACTGGTGTGACAGTGGGAATGTGAAGTGCTGTCCTGTTCCTGCTGTGGATCATCGCTACACACTTTTTCCTCAGATGAGAAGAGTGCTTATTGATACCAGGTGAAACAAGAGCTTATCTTTTCATAGCAGCAAAATTCTTCCCAGAAACCTTTTGTATGATAACATGGTTCAACTTTAGGTGTAATGAGCTTCTGATGTCTCAGAAATTCATTAAAGCCTCTGGGAACCCAAATCACATTCTTAAAGTGTGATTTGGGTGCCTACATCCATTATAAAAAGCATCAAAAAAGGATCAGACATTATCCATAATCCAAAATATTGTCATTTTAGTTTGTTTTTTTTTAAAGTTTTGTGAAGTTGAATTTTGGATATTAGGTGATTATGGATCAAATCAGCCCAAATCAACCCAAAATCAGCTGTAATTTGATACTAAATTAACATACCAAACTGAAATCCCTCAACGCTCCTTTCAGTAGGGTGCACTCAGAAACATTCACTCTGATTGCACTCTGGCACAAACTGAAGCATTGGTAAATTTGGAGCGCTGTTGGAATGTACCATTTGGTTATTCAAGGCAGTGCACTCTGGGAGTGTCAGAATGCACTCTGACTGAGGAGAAGGTGCAGCAAAGCGCTGAACAGAGTGAATGTGTAATGAATGTAACCCTTCGGTAATTCATGAAGAAACAGAACGCTCTGTGGCTTTGATCAGAAGTTCTCTCATGTTAGTGCAGAGCGTCAGATTGGATTGAGGAGCGCAGCCAGAGTCAGAGGGCAGGAACAGATAGGGCTGTACCACGCCAACTCTGCTTTGCTCCATGGCTGTCGTCGTGGAGACAGGAGGGAGTTGAAATAGGTGGGTGCCAAGGTGGTGTCAATCAAAAACATGATTTGCCACGCCCACACAGTCTGAAGAAATGTTATCCGCTGTTTTTAACTCGCTTTTCTAATAAACGGGAACATTTATTATCGCTCAGATTTTTGTAGATGCGTAATGAGACACTCAAATTTGATATGATATGTGCATTCGTACTATTTCAAGCCACATTTCCAGAGGCTTTCAAACATTCACAATCATATGAACATTCCCTCCAGTCCACACTGAAAAATCTGCAACAAAATCCTGTTCAGAGAGCAAGTGGCTGGAATGACCTGAGTTGAGTTAATGTATCCCATCTTTGAGTCCTTGTGAAGACAGTTGCTTCAACAATAGAAATACATCAACCTGTCACATTACAAACACAAAAGCAAGTTCATACACACACACAATAATGCAATCAGACAGACACAAAGAGACAGACACACAAACAGTGGGCCTCTGGGTATAGCAACATGCGGTCTGGAGGATAGTGAAGACATTCATTTCCGGCGATCCCTGTGTTTTTCTTCTTCTAGTTTGACTTGTGTGAAATCCTTAGAATGCTTGTTGCGTTCCTGGGGCTGTCAGACGGCTCCTCCGGTCGTCCTTCTGACACACACACATACACACACACACACACACACACACACACACACACACACACACACACACACACACACAGGCACACACACACAGACACACACAATCTCTGTCTGTCTGTCTGTCTGTATGCTGCTCTCAGTATGTTCACTGTGCGGAACAAAGCTTTGTCAAGACCTTATCTTCCTTTTCCCCAGCTTTGTCCTCTACACTTCCTCAAACCCTCAGATTTCCAGCTCAGTCCTTTGCTCTTTGACGCTTAGTCACCAAACACACACAAATACACAAAAAGGTAGAGGGAGGCTACCAATTCTGCGGATACAAGCAGGCCACAATCCAGGCATAAAAGAAGTAGGATCAGAAAAACCAGCCAAACTCTTTCACCAACTGCTTTTTTGCTGTTCAATTTCTCCCTTTTTAAGAGTGTCTTTATGGTGCCAACTTCTAGAACTGGTAGACAACCTTGTGTGTACAGGAGTCCTTGGGAAAGGTACTGCAGGGTGGCACCTTGTGTGGTAGCCTCAGCCATCACTGTGTAAATGTATGGGTGAATGGTGCTTGTGTTGCAGAGTGCTTTGGAGTGGTTGGTGAGACTATCTTAGTCAGCCTTATTAGAGGAGGCTTCAGTTTTGTAAAAGAAAAACTGAAGGTGAAATTTTGGACATTATGGCCTTTAGATCAAGATCTGACACACGATTTGTGTGTCAAAGTTTAACTGGATGTAAAACATGATAAGCCCTCAGGAACAGTGCTGGGCTGTGAGTTTTGGAGTAGCAGCCATACATTACAGCATCACATATCACATACTGACCCAAATAAACTTGCTTTCGGAATATCAGCTAAATGTCCATTATCATTACTTCTCACAAACCATTATAAACACCTTCTGTGTGTCAACCCTCCTGGAATTGAGAATCAACTTTTCATAACTGCAACAGAAATAAAGCTGCTAATGTTAGAACATCCATCACCATACTTCTTGGAATGTTATTGTGAGAGGAGAAGTCACATAACATCACTCAATGGAAACATCTCACAATTGTGTTTAAATGACATTTAAAACATATTGCTTAAATTTTGCACAAATCTGTAATGGGAAACCACCTACTGTCATGTCAAATGACGACACTGGATGTAGGAAGAACAATAGATTTTGCAGCTGTAAACTCAGCTTTCTCTGTCAAAATAGCACACACTGAGAAATGTATACTTCAATCAACTACATTTAATTGGAACACAAATAAAAGGTAGGAAATTTTCCCTTTAAGAGTTCATTTTAGTTTGTTTTTTTTTTTGCTTTCTGCATTTAATAATTATTTTGGGTCAATACTGGATTTAAATAGAGTGAGAACCCATTTCGTCATTTTTCATGTGGGAATGAGTTACTATGAGTTCTTATGTTCCACTACAGAGAACATATGTTGCCTTAATATACTACTTGAACATTAATCATCTTCAACCCAAATTCTTTGCAGCCCTTTTCTCTTCCCTCTTAATCAGTGATGTAAGTTCTCTGGCTGTAAACCTAAGTTGTCAGTCAAATGCAGTCATATCACAATTGTGTTTTATCGACATTTAAAAAATATTGCTTAAGTTTTACGCAAATGGAAACCTGCCGTTTGATGGCAGTGTTTCATTGAAGTGGTTTTGTTGCAAAATTATTCAAATTTTCAAATTTTAAATGCTGATGTGACAGGGCTTTGTGGTCACACCGTCCACACTTCTCTGTCGATGGCGTGACCGTAGTTTTTAAATGCACGTATAGGGAGACTATCCATCCTGGGCTTCCTGGCAAAATACGAGGTTAATACGAACAGGCCTGTTTAGCAGAAGCCACTGTGAAAAGTAAGTATCCTGATACAAATTGCCATCTTATCTGATGTATTAGTCAGTGTCTGAGGCCAGACAGATAATCTGGAACATTTAAGACTTTATAACACACATCTCCTTGCTTTAAATTATAGTTTCATTTTGGGGCAGTGGAGGCAGATAAAAAAAAGTGAGCAGCAGTCACAGACAGAGAGAATACATTGTGCTTTAAGTCAAACATTAATAACTTGTTCTCTTCCCCTTGATGGAATAGCAGAGGCCCAGCTGGAATGGTAATGATGCAGAGGTGCCGGTCCAGCATACCTGAGGAGCCGCTGATCACTGATAAAAGAAGGGAAATACACCAGGGCTCCTTTATGACGCCTGTTTCATCACACACTTCAATGTACAGAAAAGCCATTTTCACTTATCACCCTAATAGCCGCGTCTGCAGCAGACACAGAGGAAAGATACAGTCTGCTTTTTTCCCCCTCTTACTCTGTTTTGTTTCCCTCTTTTACCATAATTACATTTAATTTTAACACAGTCTTAAATCATAAGAAAACAAGCTGTGGTGACGTGCAGAGAGGATTCTCGGAGAGTGAATTCACCGCCTGCTGGCACAAACTTTAATAACATCTCGTTTGAACACCCATCTTTTCTTGATATGAGTCTTGTCAGGGAGATAGAGAACACAGCGAGGTGTTGGAAAAAGATCACATCTCTTTCATTCTCACTGTGCCTTTTCTCTCTCAGGCTCAGGGCCTGTGCTTGCTGAGTCAAGCAGCATGTATGGCTCAATCTTCTGTTCAGCAGAAACAATGTTTTCTCATTGTGCACAGGCTCGTCAAATTCACTGTTACAGCACAAGTGAAATGCTTGTGTTTTACTTTTGTTCATGGGTCTGTAGTGACAACAGACACATAGAAAGTCGTCAGGGATGTAAAGAAATGTTTGTATGATTGCACCCTCGATGGTTAGAAACGATTTCCTGTTGAATGCCAGTAAAAAGAAAGATGAGGTGGCACATGAATGCTAATGATTTTAGCAGCATTTTCTCAACTTTTAGACATTTGTGGAACAGAAAATAAATGTTTGGCACTGATCACAGATGACATTTTCACAGTCAGTTCAACAGTTCCCCCCAGAGGAAAAGAAAATTCAGACTGAGATCTCTTGTTCCAGCCTATGTCTCCTAGACATAACTGAGCTCAGTTTAACCCTTCGAAACCTTTCAAAAGCATGCAAAGAAGGCTATGAGCAACAAAAGAAGAAATTACCCAAAAATTAGCAAGAAAGGATAATAACATAAGAAAATTACCTGGAAGTTAGTAAAACAAAAAACAAAAAACAAAAACAAAAAACACACACACAAAGGAAATAGAAAGTATAAAAAGGGAAACAAGATTTGGAAAAAATTGCTTAAAAAAAAAAAAAAAAAAAAAAAAAAAAAAAAAAAAGTGTGAAACCGAAAATTGGTGGGGTTATTATGAAGACAACGTAGTGTGCTATATATTATATTATATATTATATATTATATATTAGCAACAATCACATGCCATACAATATTTTTTTTCTAAACCTAATTATAGACTTTTGTTGCCTGTAAACATAAAAAGTAAACCAAGGAATGAGGCGTTTCACCTCTGTTGTAAGTTTATTTTGAAAAAGATTGTATGCATCTAAGGAGCAGAAACTGTACATTTCCCTAAAAAATGGTAATGCATTTTGAAAAGACACAATGCATGTAACATAATGTTAACTGACATGCCATCACATAACGTCAGAACTGAAACCGGCAGGTAGCTGGCTCGTTATGTCAGAGTTAGAATGAGATGAGAGCACATAAAGTATTCCATTACCACCATTACTTTCTGAAGAGGATGTAACACGATTTATAGGAAATGTGGTCTTTATTTTTTAAATCGAGCCCCTCTCTGTATCAAATCTCAGTCTTGCATGCATTTTTAAGTTTGGACCAATGAACTAAGTTTAAAACACAAAAAAAACAAACTCATATTGTAGATGCATATTATGACAATAAATCAATATGTACATTACAATAACAGGTTTTTACAATATACAGAATTGATACATTCTATAATAGAGTTAAATGACAAAATTCCAGCAGGATGCAGTACAATAGAAATATTTCTTTACAAAGATACAATATTTTTCATTTAGCATAGGATGAACAAAATATACAGCATGTCAAGAGGAATGTGTGTCTTTACAATGAGACTAATATGAATGTATATGATTTTATGAGTTCTGCCTTCTGTTACAGTTGGTAACCAGGTTAGTGTCAAAATATCTTTCCATCCATCTACCCATCCACCCATCAATCCATCCTTCCATCCATCCATCATCCATTTATTTTTAATTGCTTATCAAAATCAACGTGCTTGAACTCTGACTTGTTTTCAATGACTGATCCCAGTATCTAAGCCTTACATTCTTGCGTGTTTTCAGTCATTAAGCGAAGGTATTGTCTTTTGATTTCCTTTTGGTTTCTTACAGAGTAAATGTAAATTACCCTTCCTGTGACGTGACTGTAAATACAGTGCTGCTGTTTGTAATTTATCAGTGAACATCCTCTAGAATTCAGTCTGTCAGTAGAAATGCAATACAATGCCGAAAACCCTCTGAGGGAGAATGGTGTACAACAATACAGCAGTCATACAGAAAATGGAACTACACCAAATAATATGCAATATTAGACTACCACTGATGATTATTTACATTTACTGAAATGTCCTCCCGACCCTCTCCATGAATGAACCTCCAGTGTACAGTGCTATTTTCCTCTCTGAAAAGGTGAAACCTATACAGCTGATGTTAAGAAACAGCCCAAGTGCTGCTTGCTAAAAAAGCATTTCCCTGAAAAATCACTTGCAGAAAATAGCCTGTAACTTTGCTGCTTTTCAGCCTACTTGACTTATGGTTGCAATGCTCAAAAATGGCTAAAAAAATGTTAATATCTCAGTAACAAAAACACTGGTGTAAGAGCTCTGGTAACTCTGTTGCAAAGCCAAGCTGTAACAACACTGAGCTATTGCTTGGATTCCGCAAAAAAAAAAACAATGTTCAAATCATTTCATGAATTTCAAGGTTAGTGTACAATCAGTCTGGTCTCTGATCAAGTATTTGTCCGAACTCTGCTAACCATGAGCTATGAGCCATGGCCTACCACGAGCCGGTGCTGTTTGGATGCACAGATAAACCATCAGGACATGAAGAGATCTGTATGCATGAATTAAAACAATATTTTGAATATTATGCGGTAAAAATTAGCTTTCTCACACTTATTTTAAGTCTATACATTGGGTTTAGGTTTGTGATTACCTGAATAGCATATCATCTGAGTTATTGTACATAATGCACACATATCAGAAACACAATGCTTGAATATTTCCTGCCTACAAATAGTAGCAGGCATGCAGTGACTCAAATTATGAAATGTTCTCAAAAAGCTTGCCAGTAAAAAGCTCATTATGTAGAGATTATGTAAAGATGAGTCTAAATAGCATAACATGTCACCGAGATAAATTTGTTTCCCAAAACATGATTTACACCACCGCCCCATTCATCGAAACAAGAGATGTGCTGCAGTTATGCTTAATTTCCATCAAAACCCAGTTGGCTTCTTCAGTCTGCTATTCACCGTGCATCTATAATGAATAAATACATTTCTTAAATGCATTTTCTGTTGAAAATAATTAAGCAGTCATTAGCCGAAGAGGGAATTACTTGAGAATAAGGTTTTCTCAATTGTTGCACATAGTAAACAGTCACAGTATACGTTGCTTTTAAAAGCAGCATCCTTGACGCAGACTCCTTGACTACGTGTAGTGTGAAAAGGCTAGCCTGTAGAGACAAATCCACAGAGAACAGTCCCCCAATTGCAGTGACACTCAGCTTGATGAATCTGCATGGCCTCTTTGAACTCTTTTTGTTTGTTTTATGGCCTGAACTCACAGGCTGGTCTTACCACTGTCAACCTTGTTTCTGGACACAGCAGAAAGCAGCTTTAGGCAAACCAGCTACCCTATATGAGATGCACAGAACCTGTTTTGGTAGCAAATGGCAGACAGACAAAGCTAGCAACCAGCTGGTCAAGACACTGTAAATGTATCTAGTTATTATAAGTTGTTGAAGACCAAAACCTAGAAGGACAGTTAATATTTGACTTACATTTGTCAGGTTGCCAGAGACAAAAATCCAAATGTGAAGTGCTATATCACAGGCAACTGGACTTGCTTAACTTTCTTTAGTGTCATTTCCGCTGCACAAAAACCCCACAAACACATGCAAACATCTCAATTGGTATTCACACCCAGGCCAAATGACTCTCTAGTAGTCACCTCTAGCTCCGATCGGCATCAACAGGAATACAACATCTGAGTGAATGCGCTAATTTCAGCTCCTTAACTGGCTAAATGCAATGACATGCCAACACACAACATTATTCCAAGTTAGTCTGCTCTGAGTTTTAAAGAGAGATTGAATAAGTAAGAGAGATAAGAAATTGCATCTTGGATGCCTCTACTCTCTGCCTTTACATCAGCAGCACATGTGATCTCTGTACATCTCTTGACCTACTCTGTGTAAGGGCAGAGGGATGTTGTATGCTGTAAAGCCCTCTGAGGCAAATTGTGATTTGTGATAATGGGCTTTATGAATAAAATTGAATTGACTTGACTGTCAGATGGACCACATCATCTCACAATGCAGTGCATATATATATATACATATACATATATACACACACACACACAAACACACACACACACACATATATATATATATATATAATGTAAATGCATAAATTATATTAACAGTGATATATGTCATATGTCAGTAAATAATAAATAAATTGCTGTACTTGGGCCTATGTAACAGTTAACCGTAGACCTCTCATGGTCCCCAGAGGTCAAATCTGTCTTCCCTCCACACCTGAAAATATTTTGGTATGCCCTAACTATGTTAGAAATTTCATGCTTTTCTCAAAAAGTGCAGAATTTTCACAATTTTGGGAGCTTATCTGCTAATAAGTAACCACCATAAAGTTTTCACAGATCTTGTCCATGTTGCTTTCTACTGTTTACCTGTTCCTCTGTGATGTCAAACAGACACACCAAACCAAACCCTGCACACACAAAAGGCACACTTGTCTGCTGCTGAGTAGCATACACAGCTCTGCTCTACCGGCAATGGAAAAAGCAGTCTATAGCTTATATTTAACTGGTTTACCTGTGTTTGGAAAAACCCATGTGCGCTCTATAATTTTGGTGGGGAAGTGATATTACAGAGTCGTTAAGTTCACATGAAACCTTAATGACTCTATAAGGGTTCACACCCACACAGGTTTTAAAGCCTGCGACTCTTGACAAGTCAGTCAGTAGAAGAAGCCTCTGAAATGAGACTTGAAATGTCTTCAAGAAACTCAAGCAAGTCTACTTTCTTATGATATAGCACTCAGAAATACCATGAACTGGATGACTCTGAATCAGTTCCAATGTAACTTCATGTCTGACCAGTGTGTAAATAGGTTTCTGACATGTGAGCCATTTAAAATGTATAAGTCAGCTCATGCCCCCAAGTGAAAATTAATAGATAAATTTATATTCCAAAATCACCTACATTGTTGTTATGTTTGCTATACATGAATATGTTAATGCATTATAGGAGAGAACCACATCTGGATCTGCAAAAAGCTGTTCCATTTGACCACTAAATGTTAACCTTTCTGAGTACATGTCATGGTTCTGTGTGCCAAAAGGGGCATTACTGACCCAACTTTATGAGTGTTCATTGATCCCCAGTATGACAGCAGTATGACAGTTCTCCACAGATAGATTAAACAATATTTAAAATAAGTATTTATTTTCTCCTTGGATGCACAGAGAAGAACGACTGGTGTATAAATTCAAATATAAAAAGGATATATCTGTAGCAATTTATACCGATTATTTGCGAGTCTACTGAGTGTGAGAAAGGGCAAGTTGAGATAATATATCTAATGCAATGTGATGATGTTACGTGAGAGCTCTACCAGGGAGAAGAAAGGCAAAAAAGACAAAGTGTAGGTTCTTGTGGAGACTGCAGCAGCTGTGAGTGCCTGAAAAGTCGAAGCTGCTGAAGCAGGGGCAGAATCTGGTCTAAGAAAGTTTTGCTCCAGAGCAGTGTAGCTGCAAAACAGGGCACCTTGCCAAGGCGTGCTCACAACCAGCACATGGAACGAATAACTTGCGCTAAGATTATCAAAGTCAGAAATGGGATTTGAATTTTCAGGGATTCAGCCCAGCCCATTGGGAACTGGACATTCTGCATTACAGTCTGAATTCATCCAACTTAAAAGTTCGTTGTCCACATTCGTGCAGTCTTCAGTTCTCCACAGACGGCAGCAGATACTTCCTTGAATAAAAAGTCTAATATGGCTTTCCCACTGTGGCATTCAGGCATGTTAAGGTTCCAGCTTTTTCCAGAGGCATGAAAAAGTACAGTTGAAAAACAATAGCAGGCCATGTTCGCAGTCCAACATGAAGAACTACAAGTAGAAAAACTTGATATTCAAAGTCCAGCTTCAGAAATTACAGTTGAAAAAAAATGTTTGTGATCCAACAAACATGTTTGTAGTCCAATGTAATGAAACTACAATAGTCAGCTATGTTTATCTGCTATCCTGAGACACATCTCCCCACGTACTGGCTTCATTGTCGTCGGAGTCAGAGAGTGCTGCTGTACACAGATCACTGAAGATATCTGGAAAAACAAAAAAGATTTGAGTCAGCTTTAGCTTGAAGTACAATTACATAATAGACAAAACAAGCAAATGTGGACAAACTGTGGCATTCAAACACAGCGTTTAAGAAGAGGGATGCACAGCTGGGACTGCAGTGCCAATAAAACATCACACACCAAACAATTCAGCTTTAATAGGAGTGTAAAACAAGGAGACATAATAGTGAGGCGTTCGATATCTGCAATAATATCAGCCAATAGAATGCACAAAGAATTATAGGGAGGGTAGACGTGGGCAATCGACACAGACAGGTGAAGAGGGCTTTTTGTAAATGGCCTCACTTAACCAAAATACTGAAGATTAACTGGTGAGTGTGGAGCTCTGTCCTCCTCAACTATAAAAAACCCTTTCAAAACAGAAGACGGAAGAGATAAAAGGAAGAGAAAAGAAGGGCAAGTGGGTGAAATCAAAGGATAGTTGTTGGCGGACATAGTTCAGCGACAAAACAAGCAAGGCCACGACAAACACCTGAAGGACCAGCCCTCAAGCCGGCATGAGAGGGAGGAGGTCATGGAGAGATGGATTAAGGACAGAGAGAGAAAAGAGGGAGAGAATAGAGAAAGCCCAGAGCGAAGGAGTGGCTGTCTTGTAAGATTAAGTCTATTTTGTGGCACTAAAGCATGAAATCATCAGCAAAGTATTAGGATATAAAATCTGTGATCAAATTTCATGTAAGGTCCAGACTAATATAAAAGGTATATAGAGCTCACAGCTCACTTATTCAACCCTTAGGAACTGTTATGCGCTTCTCATTCTCATTTTTTAAATAATTTTGGCTGTGTTCATACATTTGGCATACATTTTGGCAAAAGTGTGAATTTTTGTTTAATCTTGGAATTTCCAGCTCAGCTCCTACAGTAAGTCTAAAATACATGGAAACTGAATTGTTACATTCAGACTGTTAAGTGCAAAAAATGCACCACTGAAACCTATTTAGTGTATTAGTTCTGGGGGTCATTCATTTTTACTATTTTCCGGCTGATGATTTTTTTTTTCTTTTACCATATTTGGCATATGGAGAAAGTGCATACTGTTTCCATTAGGTGCACTGTCACAATCAATGTTGTTGCTAATGATTGACATATCCCAGACTGTGATCAATTTAAAAAAAAGGAAATATTTAATTTATTCTGTTTTTTTTTTCATCAGCAACATAGGGGCATCATGACAAAAACTTGGCATTTAAAGGGTTAAAATTCCAAACTCTAAATCATGTTTTTGATTATTAAATGTATAGGGACTTGATTCAAAGATCAACTGATTGATCAGCTGTCCATTGCATCTGTAGTTATATGAAAATGAAATGACAAAATAAAAATTCAAAAGGAGAAAACATTGACGCGTAATTTAAGTTAAGAGAGAATTATACACACGTCATGTAGGTGCAAGGCTATCAAAAAGCAGTGTGCATTGAAGAAAAAGGTCACAGAGACAGAGAAAACAGACAGAAAACAGAGATATTGACAACAAGGGTATGGTAGGGAACACTAGGGTGGAGAAAACAAGACTGAGTGTTCCTGTGCCCTTACTAACACCATATAGGTGCAAAAAAAAAAAAAAAAGATTTAGTATATCTCAATACATTGTATGTCAAATGCAGTATGCCAAAAATACCAGGATGTTCTACTACATCCGGCTGGATTTTGCAGTATGCAGGCATGCATGCTTTTCTGGCTAGTTTGACCCACAATCCTCTGCTCAGCGTAAGATTTGTCACATTTTGACAGCTTATTGACAGCTGACAGAAACCGAATGACAGTGCATTCAAGTGACTGATGACCAGTCGGATGGTAATAATACGCATGGTTTAAGTAAACAAAATAATCATATAGATTATGAACAACAAAAAAAATAATGATAGAGAAATGTAGGCTTTTTAAATAAATATTAATTGTTAAAATCCACAGTGTATACAGTTATAACTTAAAAGTTAAACATTGTAAAGTGGCAACAGCAGAGCACTCTGGGTTGACCTCTGTCTCTGCTGAGTTTGGTGAATGGTGTTTTATCTCCATGGGAACAGAATATACATATATATATAAGACAGAGGGTTAAAGTTCAGGGCGCAGTGTTATGAAGAAGTAGAATTTCCTGATTGTGTGTATACTGCACGCAAGAGTATGTACTTTGTAAGGGCAGCCACAGTGCCTAATAAAGTAAAAAGAAAAAGTATGCAAGACTGAAGTATGAAGACTGTGGGAACAGGGAAGGACAAACGAGAGAGATATAAGACAGGTGTGACAGAAAACAGGCAGGAAACACACAAGGTGGGAAGTAACACAAGACATGACACATGAGGAGATAAAATAAAATAAATCAGGACATAGACTAACAATGGATAAATACACAAACAAGAAAAAACAGGCAACAAAAAACCCAAGGTACAAATAAAAACCCAGGGTCATGACAGATCTTGAATCTTCATCAGGTCAAAATAATTATTATTTTCTATTTATTTATTTTTTGGCCTGACAAAGTAGAATTAAAGCATTGTCTCCATTCAACTTGGCATGGAGTACATGTGCAGGTGTTACTTTTGTCTGTAATGTGTAATCTAAGGCCAATGAGATTGTACATTTTGGTGGCCTCAAAATAAAAGTTCTTTCTTCCTACGTCCACTCAGAGCATTAATAATAGAGAGAGTAAGAGAATAAGAAAAAAGAGAGCGAAGCCAAGTCACCAGAAGAAAATGTTTGTCTTAACATTGTAAGTTTTTGCAAATCACGGATGTTACATTTGTGCATTTCATATGCATCATCTCAACATTTTTAAAGTGACACACTGCTTTGTCTCCAGTGGCTTTTTAGCCACCAAATGTGGGTGTTTTGCTAGTGCTGTGAAAAGCAGTTGGCATATACAGACAACACTGTTTCAAGCAGGGACTGTGCCCCTAAACTGAGTATTTTGAGCCAAATCATGGTCTTTTCCTAACCAGAACCAAGTGTTCTTTGTGCATAAATCTAGCCACTAGTTAAGCAAAGTCTCAATGAAACAATGAGCATGAGTGAACAAGTTCAACATATTTGCTACATGATAATGTGCAAATGTAAGTTATCCGTGCATTAACGTACAGTGCCAACATTTTTTCTGGAAATTGGGTTGGAGAGAGACAGAAAAATCATGAGGATAGTGTAGTTAAGGCAATGTTCTGCAATAGGTGACATCATGCTCTGATTATTCAACACAACAAGCCAAAGCACTTTGGTCCCCGTCTGCTCCATCCTTCCATCCAACCTGAACCTCATCCAACTGTCCCTCCCTCTCCCAGAGCAGTGGCCTGCCCAGGACCTCCCAATCCCTCCTGATCCCCCCCTGGCCCAACTGCCATGTGAGAGAGTGAGGGAGCGACTGCAGACGTTGGAGTAAAGGAGCGGAGGAGGGAGTGGGTGGGTGACTGTGTTACAGCAAGGCTGCCAGTGTTAGTCAGATGTAGTGTTACTGAATGAGTGACCTCCTTCAGATGCTGTTTGCAGTATAGTGGACGGGACCAGCCCCGTCTCGTCTGTTAAAAGGTTCTTGACTAGCCTAGAACATGAGACACAATGAGGGATGGGTCTTCATTCACTCACAACATACAGTCACACTTTATTTCACAGACAGTCTAGTTACTCCTAAAAGGATATTGCAGTGTAACAGTAGGCGGGTTTCCATTAACTCTCAAATTGCGCAAACTGAAAATGCGAATATATAAATCAGTTTATATGTGGCTGCTCTCGCATATAAGGGGCTTGCCTTTCCATTATTGTTTGTTAACACGCCTACATGGCCTTGGATGTAAATAATGACAGCTAGTGCAGTGGCTGCAATAGAAATGCTGCTAGTGTTTTGGACATCCAGCACTGTGCTTCTTGGAATGTTATCACCAGAGACGACACAGAACATCATCTCGCAATTGTGTTTTTTAAACATTTCAAAAATATTGCTTGAATTTTTAGCAAATCAGTAATGGAAACCCACCTTGAAACAGTTTGACAAAAGTACATTTATTTAAATAACAAAAACAACCTCACCAGAGAGGAAGCTCTGGATCAAGAGTCAAAAACAACATAGTGTAAGTCTTTCTAGAAACAAACCCTTAAAACAGAGCAGCGAGACGGTCTATAAAGAGGAAGATACATTTGTGAGTGATCAACATCATGGCCTAAAACAGAAAATGTAAACAGAATAAACACTGGAAGTCTCATGTTAAAATCATAAAACACAAGCCTGCAACAAGAAAGGGGACAGTATTTGTTACTGCTTCAGAGTTTAAAGTGAGGATTTTGATGAGGGGTGTGTCAATTAGGTCTTGTTGATGGTATAATTGGTTTGGCAGAGCTCGTTTTCACACCAAACACACACACAATCAGAAACCTGGAATCAAGCCAACTCATTAAAAGTCTTGTAAATTATTAAATATGCAATTAAGCTTTGACCACATACCCTGACCTTTGGAAATGTTTCGGGGGATAGAGAAAAGAACAGGGTGAAAGTTTGTGTACTCTGTTAGAAATTCAACCACACCAAACAGTGTATCTATTTGTGCAGGACTATTGCGTTGTTATACCACCTTGCCATTCTGTGTAAACAGCACAATCACTAAATGGAGGAACAGAGCTGTCCCGCCTTTGAGCCGGCAACGAAGGAAGTGACAGAGCTGAATCAAGTTCTATCTAAAAGGGACAGCCAGCAGGTTTGGATCATGGACGGGATGAGTGGTGAGAGGTTTTGACGATATGTGCGACCCATCAGGGAAAATTCAAAAAGCAGCTGGCAGCAGTCAGCATTGTAAATGTCCACAAATCAGGAAAACAATGAGATTTAGGAGCTCCTTACCATCCAGGCAAATGACTATTATTGACATGTTGATGCCATTGTTTTTATTTAGAGAGCGCTGCTGACTCATATGTTATATGTCACACTAGAGGCAGACGCTATTGTGTTAAATGTCATGCTCCTTTGCTTCTGTGGTGCTAGCATGCTGTCCAAAATTACACACTGAAGCAGCATGATGTCACCAGTTTGTTTCTGTGTTTAAAAAGCAAAGGCGACGTAAAGAAGGGACTTCATAGCAGCTCTATAGCGCCATCTGTGTAAACAGGGCGTCTGTGTGAGTACCAACACATTCTCATCACAAGTCGTCATAAGTTGCATGTCTACATATCATGCTCTAGGTATTATTCTGCTTCTTTGCGTTCTGAGATGCTGCTATGGTGATGTCAACAAAAGCACATGGCTCAATTATGCTGCACTTGGTTATGTTTAGGTAACAAAAGCACATAACAACCTATGCCTGGACGTCAACAAGTGCACATGCTGGCAAGGATGATTAGGATTAGGGGAAGAAGGCACATGCAGAAACAGCAGGTGCAGTCCTGCTGTCGACTGGTGTGCAGTAGCACCACAAACGTTTCTGTCTGGCCGCATTCTCACCTGACGCCGTCCAGTGGTGTTTCATGCGTGCACAAAAGGTGACTTTTGGTGTGGTGATTTTATGCCAAAACAACGGTCAAAATGGCAATGGGATTACCTGTATATCGCTGCAGAAAGATGAGACTTAAGGTCAGCAAAAACTAGATTTTCAGCGACTGTTAGGCTGCTTTTAAAGCTGGAACTGATTCAAACAATACTGAGACCTATTAGTTACTTATGTTCATCATAACTACAAGGTTTTGGGTCTTGACAAATGTAACAGATGGATTTATTCATTAATGATGCAATTTACAAAAAAAAACCAACTGACTTTGAGGATGTAGGAAGATGCTGCATGCATGACACATCAGAGTGAATTCATTCCCTCTTTATTCTGCTCCTACTGTGATTGTGTTGACAGGATGTCATCAGATCTGCTAATATGTTCTCAGCCCTTATACAAATATACCACACTTTGCTAACAGCAAGAGGCTTGGATGGGAACACTGTGTGTGCTGAGGGTGTGAAATGAAAGCCTAAATCTGGAAAGGTGTGACAAATTCTTGGGAGGGGTATGTTCCCAAGCACATGACTGCTCGTTTTGACAAAAAAAAGAAGTTTTTATATACACACGCTTACATACGCACACGCACACACACACACACACACACACACACAAACAAAACATGCACCTAATAGGCTTTGGCGGTATACTGGTATTACAGGGTATATCAAAATCCTGAAGGTATATTTTTCAAAATCTTCATCTTTATATTAAACTCCTTGTATGTACTACACAGCAAGCACCACTAGAGCTCAGTTTCCATTCTCTACTGGTGGAACAGGCAGCTGCAATGAAAGACACTGCGACACCTAGTGGTGGAAGAAGAAGCTACAGGACTGTAAACTGCCGGCGGCCAGCAGGCAGAGAGAGACTGTGGGGAATAACAGCATGTTTTTTCACATCTTGGTGAATTAAGGATTTATTTGGACCAAACCTGAGCTGATGATTGTTTACTTACTAGATCACTTGCAAGGGTAACAAAGACAATTTGGGTGAGTTTTATTTGGTTTCTGTTGAATAACCACTGTACTTAAGTTATTATTATTTGCTGATGATACAAATATTTTCTGTTCTGGGGAGAATTTAAAACAACTATTGGAGGATATCGCCAAAGTAATTAGTAAAATGAAAGCATGGTTTGATAGAAATTAATTATCATTAAACTGAAAAACAAAGATAATGTTATTTGGTTATTTAGAAAGTAAGGATACAGGTAAATGGGGTTGAAATTGAAAGAGTTCATGAAAATACATTTCTTGGGGTAACAATACATAAAAGAATCAGCTGGAAATCACACATTAAACATGTACTAACTAAACTATCAAGATGCATTTTAGTACTAAACTAAGCAAAGCAGGTTCTGGATCAGAAAGCAGTTCACTTTCTCTACAGTTAAATACTTTTACCATATCAAGATTTGCTGCATGCCGTCCCCACTCTCTCTCCCCCTTTCATGCTACTGATCTGTACTCTCTAATAAAGGCTAAAAAAAATGCCAGAAAAATAATTAAAAAAAAAAAAAAAAAATTACTGCGCGGAGGTTTGGGCAACAACTACAAATCTTCATTACATTCATTCACCTTTTTTAAAAGAGATAAATATGGATCATTCACAATGTTGGATATCTGGATCACACTCACTCATTATTCTTACCGTCAAGAGTATTCACATTTGCAGATCTTGTGGAATTTCAAACAGCACAAATAATGTTTAATGCTAAAAATAATCTACAACCAGGATATATTAAAAAACTGTTCAGTGATCAATAGGGTTTATCTGTTTAATAAGGAAAATAGATGTGAGAATATTACTTTTCTTCACATTTTGTGGGTTTCTGTTGTGTATTTATGAGTCTAAAAATAAGTATGTAAGTAAGTAACACACTCTCTTACCGCCACCACACCGTCATATACAATATAACCAGGTGAAATTTCAGGAAGGTTATGAAGGTATGAAATATTACATACTGCCCAAGCTTAGCACCCAACTCCAAATGGACATATACAACTGTATGAAACACACCCATGCATATGCATACAGTGCACGAGAGTGTATCGACACACACAGCAACACACAGTTTTTCACGTTCTGTGAAGTTCTATAAAGTGACACATTAACTTTGATCCAACAAAAAAGCTAGAGAAAAAAGGGAGAACTTATAAATTCTTCATTTTCATCGAGTGAGGAGGAGAGATGAGTGAATCAATGAGACCTTTTAGCGGAAAAACCCATAGATGCAGAAGACAGAAGACGGTTTTAAGAGCTGAAATATGCATGAGCTGATGAAAAATGAGCATATTCAAAGCAAGTCGAGCTTTTATCTAATAGAGTATTAGTCACTTCCAGATGCAAAGAGCTTGTGTGAGAGCAAAACAGTCTTTGAGTGGAGGGTTCCACAGGCAGTTTCTCCATAAAGGCAGGAGCTTCTTTTTCTCTGGCGAACAGGATAGATGGAGGTGGTGTGGTGAAGGAAACAGAGATTTATTATTTATCTCGAGCCCTTTTGTTTTCAGTCGGCTCCCTTGATTTGGCAATAGAACATCAGTCACATGTTTTGTTGTTGAATCTCCCACTGCTTCATCAGGGTAATGTTATAGTGAATGAAATTTTAATTCCAAACGAGCCACGCTGAGCCTTTAATCTTTGTAGAGAGAGAACAGGGCAGCTGTTGCTCCACTCTCATTTCCTTTCTTGGGCTCGGCTGATTAATGTGGACCAAACTCAAGATGGATTTTTAAGGGAAGCCATGGTATGGGTAATGATTACAGATAGCATCAGGGGAAGCGGGAAAAAAAAGGCTTTCGTTATGCAAAACTACATAATATCATCAAGCGTGATACAATCTCACTCAATTCATCATAACAGCTCTGCGTCAAACTATGCCTTTCTGAAGCATTTGTTCGATTTTTCTTGATACTCTGTCAGAGAGGATGGATTCAGCTCAATATCTGAGGCTGAGCTCTACGGTGCTGTTGTGTTGCACTGCATTATATTAGAAGAAGGTCCATCCATCCATTTTCTTTATCTGTTAATGCTAGTCAGGGTCATGGGAGGCTGCAGTCCGGCATGTATTAGGCCAGAGGCAGGGGACAACACGGACAGGCTGCCTACTGACTGTTACAGAGTACACATATTTAGCATGTGTCTCTGGCAGGTACTGATACTGCAGAGTGTTCTTGTTCATTTGTTAGACAGAGTTTATGTATGATACAAAATAATATATTCTGTACCCATTAAGAAATATGAAGTCAGTCAGTCATTTTCTGTAACCGCTTGTCCTCGTAAGGGTCGCGGGGGACTGGAGCCAATCCCAGCTGTCATCGGGTGGAAGGCGGGGTACACCCTGGACAGGTCACCAGACTATCGCAGGGCCGACACATATAGACGGACAACCATACACGCTCACAGTCACACCTAAGGGCAATTTAGAGTCACCAATCAACCTAAGCTGCATGTTTTTGGACTGTGGGAGGAAGTGGAGACCCCTGAGAAAACCCACACAGACACGGGGAGAACATGCAAACTCCGCACAGAAGGGCCCCCGCCCACGAACCGAAACCCGTTCCAGAAATATGAACATATTCTACAAAATATTGCAAATAGAGGAAGCTGGACTTTACAAATATTATATTTTATATACATACCAGCAAACATACAAGAACTTTTTCTAAACAGAAAAGACTGAAATTGGCACATTAAAATTTAACTTCTGATTAAAAAATCACTAAAAGATAGTTTAAGATCTCCCATCTGCTCCAATGGACTTAAGTTTTTTAGGATATCTAGATCTATCATTACAGTCAGCTGATTCTACCCAAATGCTTACTTGATGGGATGTCTGTAAGCCAATCATAGTGTTCCACATCGTCTAAAGTGGACTGCAGTGGAGCCACATCCCATTTTTGACAAGCAAGGTCGACTGTGAAGGAGGACGCTCTTGGCACGTTTCATTCTATAAATGGTATTATTTTTTAAAAACAGAATTCATGTTTGAAGCCTCTGTGAACCCAGATCATTAAACCTTTCTTAATATGTAAATTAGGCTCTTACATACATTATAAAAAGCATAAACAAATTATCAGATATTAGCCTCAATTCAAATTTGAAATATTGTCATTTTAGTTTTTTTCACAGTTCCTAAAGCTAGGTTGATTTGGATGTGGTTTACCCTGGATCCATAGCAAGTAATATGGATATAGCCAATCAAACATTCAAAGTCAGTTGTCATTTGATACTAATTTAACAGCCGAACTGAAATCCCTCAACACTTCTTTCAACAGGGTGTGGTCGGAAACACTCACTCTGAGTGCCAGAGTGCTTTGGCACAAACTGGACTGATCATAAATTCGGAGCACTGTTTTGGCAATGGCTGGATTCAGAAAAAGTCAGGATTTAACACCTAAAGTCAGTATGGTATTAAGAGATAAAGATAAAGTACTTTGCTTAACCTAGAATTAGACTTGCATATGAAAGAATCATTTGCCAGATCTTTAAGAGGTGAGAATTCTGTTCATTAGTGAGAACCATAAGAAACATAATACTGGTAAGTCACAACTGCAAGAATAAAGTAAGAAAAAACAGACCCAGGCAGCACAACTTGTCTTTGTTCCGTACGGCATCAGTCATGCTTCAAATAGCAGAGCTTTGTCTGGAGACGCACTGACTGCAGCTGCTTGTCTGAGCAGCTCGTCATATAATTCTCAACAGTGGCTGTCAACAAACATTTGGGAAACTTGTACATTCACCTCCACATCTTCGGATCTGACATAGATGTGAATGAGTTTGCATATCTTACAACTGACAAATTCATCTATCAAAGCTGACATAATGTGCTTATGTCCTCTCAGTGAAAACACCACTGAAGTGAGTATCATCCTGCAACACTTGCACTGCTCTCTGTGCAAAGAATTTGACATTGAAAACTCACCTTGAATTAGTCATACAACTCTGTATCTAATCACAATGGTGTCACTCCTTCACAGAGTGGGGACAGACAATTACAGGATTATGAGAAAATATTGCTGAGGATGACTTAATGCCTGAATTTCACAATTTACGCTTGTATTACTATTGTTTGTACACTTAAATTAAAGCTGCGTAGAAATGTGTTGGTACTGGGTGTGCTGCAATCTACTGCATCATTTTAGTGCCAAATGACACATGAATAAAAGGACACAATGATGCAATTTTTCAATACGCTGATAGCTGTACAATTATTGCATTCTAAATAACGGAGCAGCAGGTAGCACACAGTGCTGTCAGGTTCATTTGAGCAGGTTTCTGGTGAAACATTGACACCAGTATGGCCCATTGAGATTTTCCACAACAGAAAATGACTATAACACAGCTGCAGGTGGTTGATAGGACTGTTGATAAATGCCAATGAGACAGTGATTCCTTCACCAGATGCTGACTTTTTCAACTTGTGGCCTGTACTTTCTTTCGCAACAACAGCTCACCCACCAACCAAGCCATCTCCCTCAGCAACCGATAAAAAATTTAGCACATTTCCATTGATCATGGTGATATCTGAAATATAACACAATCACAATTATAATCTTACCTAATACCTTCAGCTCCTCCACAAAGAAGTATTTTGCTCTAAATGACACATCACTATGCAGTGCTTTGCATGTATATATTTAGTATAGATTTAAAGGTGCAATCCATAATTTTGCTGGAGCGCCAAACTGCACACTCAAATAACCTCTTGAATTTCAAAGCATGGAAAAAAAGTATAAGGACTCAATTAGCCTGATCAATCGTAAAGAAAGGTGTACCACAAGGATATACACTCACCAGCCACTTTATTAGGCACACCTGTCCAACTGCTCGTGAACGCAAATTTCTAATCAGCCAATCACATGGCAGCAACTCAATGCATTTAGGCATGTAGACATGGTCAGGACGATCTGCTGCAGTTCAAACCGAGCATCAGAATGGGGAAGAAAGGTGATTTAAGTGACTTTGAACGTGGCATGGTTGCTGGTGCCAGACGGGCTGGTCTGAGTATTTCAGAAACTGCTGATCTACTGGGATTTTCACGCACAACCATCTCTAGGGTTTACAGAGAATGGTCCGAAAAAGAGAAAATATCCAGTGAGCGGCAGTTCTGTGGGCGAAAATGCCTTGTTGATGCCAGAGGTCAGAGGAGAATGGCCAGACTGGTTCGAGCTGATAGAAAGGCAACAGTAACTCAAATAACCACTCGTTACACAGGAGATTCGCATCATGGATGTGCAGCCGACAAATCTGCAGCAACTGCGTGATGCTATCATGTCAATATGGACCAAACTCTCTGAGGACTGTTTCCAGTACCTTGTTGAATCTATGCCACGAAGGATTACGGCAGCTCTGAAGGCAAAAGGGGGTCCAACCCGGTACTAGCAAGGTGTACCTAATAAAGTGGCCGGTGAGTGTATGTTGGGGTTATTGCTTTTCTTATTTTTTATTCAAGATCTACCACAAATGTACTGTAACTGTTTTGTTCAGTTCTACACAGATGACACTGTTTTATACACACACCTGACTGAAAGAACTAAAAATCAAAGAGTTCTGCATTTAGCTGAATTTTCTTTGTTAAAATGGTTTAAATAACTATCTAAGTAAAAATAAATGGATGTATTAAAGTTACTGTTTGGTACTAGATATTATTTTATTAATCTCATATAAAATAATCTTTACTTATTTTTTACCAGGTCAAGTCAATTTATCCAGAAAGTCCATTATCACAAATCACAATTTCCCTCAAAGGGCTTCACAGCATATGACATCCAGCCTCCTCTGCCATCTCAGCCACTGGACTCGTTCCCTCAATACCAATCCCTTCATTCATTCCCTACGCATATTAAAATCATTGTTATATGATTTAACCCCTTTTCTGTGTTTGCTCTTGGGTCCTCCTCTCGTTTACGGTACCTGATACCGCAACAGCACAATTGTGTGGTTTCCAAATTTTTCTATGGATGTCAGTTTTTTAGCAATAATGACGGCAAAAAAATGACCAGCAAAAACGGTAAAGGCCTTTGCACGCCAAGTCTGTATTTTTTTTGGTCCAAAATTGTCACATATCTATACCTATAAACCTCATGCTGTGTCAATTGCATTTACACAGTGACTCCAAAGCTTCTGTCATTTAAGTTTTCTGAACAGGCTTAATATTCTGCATTGTTTTGCATTTAGAGTGTTGGTGTACCAAGAAGCTGTGAAGAAAATGTGGCGGTGGGACACACCTGCAACAAGACAGAGGAATGGGTTGCACGGTATCCTTTCAAAAATTAGATAGCTCACTTTCAACAGATCAGATAGTAATATTCATGAGGATGATAAGGTAACGAGGAGGAGGATGTAGATCGGACACAGACAGAGAGACAGTGACAGTGTGGAGACAGAGAGGGACAGAGGGAGAGGACAGCTCAGTCCCTTCAGGTAGCAGCTGTGCCAAATGCAAGACACGGAGAGACAGTGGTGACAGCCAGGGAGATAGTTCCAGTGGAGGGAAGCAAGGGAGCAAATGTGTCTTTGTTTTATAGTGCAAAGTTCTGCAACAAATAGAACAATAAAATGCTTGGAGTCAGTGTACAAGATTTCTGTGTGCAGTGTTTTTTCATGAATGATGGATGTAAAAAAAGCATATAACTTAAAACAGACTCGGTGCCTTTAGACTTGTTGTCTCTTGTTTTTTTTCAGCAAAGATGATTTATGGAAATGTCTTTTGCTCTATGCGTGTAATTTGTTAACTACTTGCAGCCCCTTCCAGCTGGTTAAGAGGAGTAAGGAGTCAGCAGTCAGTGACAGTATAAAACTCTCAATAAAGCCTCATTCCCACTGCCCAAAAAAACCCCGCTGCTAACTTCTGGATTTTTAATGCAATGGGAATGAGTCCAATCAACATTCACACCCGAGTCCGATCAGCATTGATGGGAACACAACACCAGGTTGAACGCAGTAATTTCAGCTCCCCTGCTGGCAAGATGCAATGATGCTGTGCCACTAATTATTGTCCTTCTCCTCCTAAGTAGCGCTAAAACAATGATCCAAATATATCTGCACTGACTTTGAGAGACTGAATAAGTAAGAGATACAGCAAAACAAGAACCCACTGAAAAGTTTCCACACACCTTTGTTCCTATGGCTGTCTACTGTTTACCTGCTCTCTTGCCTGTTTGTGACATAGCATGGACACACCGAAAGAAAACAACCCGCACACACACACATAACAGCTGACAGAAAGGCTAACCTGTGCGGTTCTTACTGGCAGTGGGAATGCAGAATCGAGTGGCTTTTCCCGTGTTTGAAAAACGTGCATGTGCTAATTTTTGTGGGAAAGCAGTATAAGAAAGGTTTTTTTAACAATTGTGAATCACTGCAACCAAGAGAGATCTGTGAGCAAAGTCGTAAATGTGCACACAAAATATGAGGCTGACTGGTCTTGTAGTCTGCCTGACTAGCTGCTGACAGACAGATAAACACATTCACACACACAAATGCACATGCACACGCGACCAAATGCATGATTCCCTCCAGGCTTTCGATGTTAAATGTTTACTTCAGTGACAGTGTGACGAAGGGAGAGGTCATAATTTGTACTCTCATTCTCTTTTTTCATTGGAATGAACAGGCTCAGGATCTCTGCTTGTCTCCTAAAGAGGCAGGGCAATGACAAAACCCACATGGCACAGATACAGGAAATTAATCTAAAGTGGGTAGTCTCTGGTCTCTCGCACTGATATTGAAGAGTTAACATGTTGAGGAGCTACATGTGGCCCCATAATTTCATAACATGCTCCTGTATCACATATATTACTATCTTCATAACATTGGTTTAGAACCTGCCACTTTTTTGTTTGTTTGTTTGATAGATTTAACCGGTCTGTGTGGACGTAGAGGCGATAGTACCAAACCCATCAACCGTGTGTGGAGACATAATGTTCAACCATCAGTAACTAGACCTAGAGAGAGTCATGACTGTTCTTATTCTCAAACTGTGGTTCTTCTCATTTCCATATTTGCACAGTTTCTGTTGTCAGACAACAAAATGAGGAAAAAGTATCTTAGTGATTTAATTGCAGCTCAAATGTCACCCAAGCTGCTGCACTGTGGTGGTAATCAAATCATTATTTGATAATTAACTGATCGCCTGACAAAATCAGCATAAGGTTAATGACAACAGCTGTGTGGGCTCTATCGACATTCTCTTAAGTTCTCTGCCTCACAGCCCGACTGCAGGCAGGCTGCCTGTGACTCAGCACATAAAATCTCCATTTAATCCTTTCCTGCTCTCCTGCACTGTGTCTGAATGCAGCTGAATTCACAATATAGTCTACTCGTTTACATGTTTTTCTGTGTCTGTTGTTAGATGAAATACATTTGATCACGACCCATAAATATTACCTGTTAACCAGCAGTCATTAAGCTTTTGGCTGCTGATCAAATCTATTATTAATGACAGCAGCAGCTGTGTGATATATTGTGGAAGCTCCAACTGGATATTGTACTACCTGAATACATCCTTTGCCTGCTGCTCAAAGCTGACCTCTCCTTCTTTTCATTCCATTTTTAAACAAGCCCATATGAAACCGTATGAAACTGAGAAAATTGGTTTGATTTTTTTCAAAAAGATGGGCAGAAAGCAACAAGCAACTTGACAAGACATGAGTAAAAAAAATAGCTAGAAATTAGTTAATAGTTACAAGAAAAGTAACAAAAAAAAACTTAGAAAGAAAAGAAAAAAAGAGAAGTGTTTTACAAAAACAAACAGGAACATGACCTAAAAAAAATATGTATAATTTTTTTCTGTAACATAATTCTAAATGTATTATTAGAATAACTAGAAATATAGTTTAGCAGTTTTTTTTTAAAATTTTTTAATTTTATAATAATATTACCCCCCTTTTTAAAAACTAATTTTCAACTTTTACTCATTTCTTGCAATTTGTGGGGCAGTTCTGGTCATTTTGGTTGTAGCATTTTTTTCCCCATGCTTTTGAAAGAAATCAAACCAATCGACTCAGGTTTCAAAGGTCTAATGATATAATTTGCAATAAAAATCAGGACAAAAAATTACCTGAAAATAAGCACTCGAAAAAGTAAAAAAGACACAACAAGAACAGACAAGAAAATGACCTAAAAAGTGCTGAAAAAAAAATATGTATGTTATATATTATAAAAGTATGTGTATAATATATATATATATATATATATATATATATATATATATATATATATATATATATATATATATATATATATATATATATATATATATATATATATACATACATACTGTATATATATATATACATATATATACATATATATATATATATATATATATATATATATATATATATATATATATATATATATATATATATATATATATATATATATATTAACGCACACAAAGTAAGGACATTTGTTTGGTAGATTATTTCTCTGTTGTAACAATGCTTCTTGGCAATGAATCTTAAAAAAACGTTGTAAAGCCTGTTTAATTCCCTTTTAAATGGCATTTGTAAGGAACATGCATTTGTGGGATGAGCAGCAGAGCTGAGTATGTGGGTTTCGCCCATGAAAAATTTGCAAAATCTTCTCTGCCAACGCCAAACAGCTTTTCTTGCCATTGCTATTGACTCTTGTTTTGAGCTTTTGCTACCCACATGTGCTGACAATCAGGCACCTGATTGGCACCTGATTGTCAGCACCTGTGAGCATGGGCCCTGCTACAGAGGTCAGTTGGTGTCTGCTCCAAGAATCGTGCTAGAGTGACCAACACAACCACGTTGGCTGACTTGCGACAAATGCTAGATGAAAATGGGATGCCATCCCACAGCAGTGTGTGACCAGGGTGGTGACCAGTGTGAGGAGGAGGTGCCAGGCTGTTGTGGCTGTGTATGGTTCTTCTACACACTACTGAGGCTCCTGTTTGTTAAATTAATGAATTGTTAAATTGCCAATATGTCTTGTTTCTTAAGACTTCAATCATCCAATCCACTAAACAACACCTAACAAGAGTCAACAGCAGAACAAGCTGTTTGGCATTGGCAGAGAAAATCTGCCAATTTTTTAATGGGCAAAACCAACAAACTCAGCTCTACTACTCATCCTAAAAATGTGTTCCTTTCAAATGTGGCACCATTTAAAAGAGAAATAAACAGGCTTTCCAATGGTACAAAATTTATTGTGAAGAAGCTTTGTTACAACAAAGCCAAACAGACAATAATCTGCCAAACAGAAATTTCCTTATTTCCTCTTTTCCTTATAAATTAAAAAGATATATATATTTATATTATAAATTATATATATATATATATTTATATGTATATATATATATATATATATATATATATATATATAATTTCCTTATTTCTTAGGTGATTTTCTTGTCACATTTCACACACTAATTTCTTGCAATTAGTGGCACATTTCCTGCCAAGTTGATCATTGCCTTTTTCCTCGATGATTTCAAAAGAAATTAAACCAATTTCCTCTGGTTTTCAAGGGTCAAATAGCTTTTGAAAAATAATGTCGATCCAGGTTTCAAAGAGTTAAAAGACCATAGTCTACGAATCATGTATGCAGATATTACAGGAGCTATATACAATAGCTAGAACATTAATATAGCAGCAAAAAAGATTTGTATATAAAGGTATAGTGGAGTAATGGCGTCCAGAGCAGAAACTAGAATCACAGGTCAGCCACTTCCACATTAAGAGCCATGTGCAGAAACTGCAGAATCATAATATGCTCAAAATATTGTATAGAGCTTCTTTAACAGCAAAGTTTTCAACAACAAAATGCTGAGTATACAGTGACTAAACCTTAAATCCAAAAGTAAGTAGAAAACATGACATCGCAACTCTGACTACGAGTCAGTAACAAGCAAACGATGGTCCTTTTACTGCCATGGAGAAGGTGCTTCAACACTACAAGTCTTAAAATTGTCTTCAAAATGAGCTAAATTTAAAAACTCCTTAGGCGATTTAAAGTAACACTTTCCAGAAATAGAAGTGGAACCAGAGGACATGTACTGCAATTATAGTTTACTGAGGACACATAGAGTGAATGAGTGCCCTCAATAAACTATAAAGCAATGTCAAACTGTTTGTTTTTTCCTAATTTGTGAGATGCTTGCTGTAGTTGCACCGGAAACAAACTGGTGGCAGATGGGGCCCACTAAGCCAGAGATTTCAGATAAAGTGCTGAGTCAGCGGGAGCTGCAACCAAACCAGGGAGACAATGAGTGTACAGGAACAGGTCGACTGACTCTCCCACTTCCACTCACCAGTGTCCGCTCTCTGCCTCCTCCAGAAACTGCACAAGGTCACCCGTCTCCAGAGAGAGGTCTTGCGCCTCACGAGACTCGTAGGTCAGCTGCACCCGGTAACGACCGCTGTCACCCTGCAGAGAGAAATGTCACAGTCAAACTGTGCATTTAGTGAGGTCCATTTGGATGTGCTTCCAGGCTGGATTCCTCAAACACCTACGTGTATAAAATTTCTTCATTTTAGCCCACCATTGCTTTTGCTGTGTGAAATGACAATTGTTACCAGGAGCAGATGATATGAGTTGAAGCTAATTAATATCAATTTCCTGTTTAACATGCTTTGTCTTGACTAAGACATATTAAATTTATTAAAGAAAGACACATATTAATTGTGTACTTTGCCCACAATCCTTACTGTCTGCACTGCAAAAATGGCCTGTCAAATTTAAGGCCAAACACCCTAGATTTAAGCATACTTGCACTTAAAAGAAGCAAATTTGGCTGCCAGTGCAGTAAGCAAATTTTGCTTGTTAAGATGTCTTAAAACCAGTAAAACTGTGTGACTCTCATTATAGCCCATAAAATCTTGAAATAAGATCAAAAACACTAATTTCGAGCAATTTATTTAAGCCTAGTTGGACATACTAGTGCTTAAAATAAGGTTTCTATAGACCTGAAGTGGATGTTTCCAGACTTGTCTCCTGTATCTAGTTAAAAATAACTCAGAAAGACAAAGATGCTTAACAAGACCAGGCAAGTGATATTTACTTGAATTAAGTCAAATGATCTTTCCTAGTCAGCATTAGATAATCCATTTATACTTAAAACAAGACTAACTAGATTTTTTAATCTAAATATAAGATTATTACACTTGGTTAGATCTGCAGTTTTTGCAGTGTGGGACCTAAATCACTTACCCTCCAGTTTCCAAGTCAAGTTTCTCTGGACTGAGCTACTGCCGCCCCACACAGCTCTAACACTACTATACTGTGTGTATGCACTTAAAAAATACTGACAGAGTGATTGTTTTCTAGATAAATGATCTATTGTAGCTGCTCACATTGCATTCATTTTGGTGTTTTGTTTTTTACTTTGGTTGGAATGTGTCCTGTTAACCTTTTGTACATACAAATGTTAAACTTTATCACCCACAGTGTTTAAAATGAGTAGGTGATGAAAATTAAGATGAAAAAAATGAAGATGAAATTTAGAACTTGATGCAAGCTGCATCCAAAGGTGGGATTAACTATTAGTCTCCTGTTAATAACAAGCAGCAGCCTCTGAGGTTGAGAATTGCAAGGGAACTGCTGTTCCCTTCAATGTCCACTTGAAGCTGGCTTCAAAAAAGAGTCAGTCCAGCCTGTTTTTATGCCGAACTTGTCAAATGTGTCCGCTCTCTCAGTGCATTTGGCGTATGAGTGTGACGCCAAACGCCACCTTCTCCATCCAGCAGGAGCGTGGCTGGATGGCACCAGATGAGAACAAGCTCAGACAAAATGATGACCGGATGGCACAGAGTGCATCCACATGTAATGCATGCGGGCAGCGCACTTGAGAATGTGGACGAAACCGATCATGAGTGCATGAAACATGTAGGCCGGCTGCAGGTGACCAAAAAAAAAAAAAAAAATGAAGCACAAGTTGCTCACAGGGCGGGCAAAAGGGGTGGTGGACGGGTCCCACAAACAACTGACTATCATGTGGGAGTACAGAGGATTTTTTTTCTACACCTCACCATGTGCCTCTTTTGCCTAAACCTAACCATCTGTGACTTTGTTCCCTAATCCTCCGCATTGGATGCCATGTGCTCATGTTGTGTAAACATAAGGACCGTGCTGCGTCATCCCACCACATTCATTTATTTACTTCACAGTAACAGCATCCCGGAGCGTAAACAGCTAATGCAGAGGGTCACTGACAGAGCAGCACCATGTAATGGGCTTGGATGAGTACGTGTTGGTCACTCCCCATAGACCCCCAGGTTAAAATGTTCAACTTCACAGCAGAAATAAACATGTTTACAGCCCGGTGCAAAAAACAGTTCCCGTCTCTACAGTTAATTTCAACATTCATGACAACTCTACGGGGGGGGGACTTTATTATATAACTCACCCGTTTACATTTTATTAAGGCCCAACATTATGCATATTTAAGGACAGGACTGCTTGTCTGATAGGCTGTCTGTGATGCTTCAGAATCCACCCATCACTCCTCCACAGCTCCACCCTCTTGTCCATATATGGTCACTTCTGACTCTAAATAAACAAGATGGCTATGGCTGAGATGCTGAACTTGAGGCTTCAAAACCGCAGCCCACAAACCAATGGGTGATGTCACAGTAGCTACGTCCATTTTTATACAGTCTATGGTTGATAACCACAAATGTTTTTAATTAGCCATCTTTTGCATGATGTAGAAATATCTATTCGGTGAAAGAGAGTGTGTCCATGTGTGTGCCACTAACATGCTCCGTGTGTGTGCTTTTTGTGTTTGCTCTCTACTGTACGTTGCACAGATGATAATGGATCTGGATAGACCTGTGCAGCTGTAATCCTTCCCATCCCCTTCCCTCCCATTGTCTCTCCTCTCTCCTTTCTTAAATGTCAAGTTGTCAGTGCCTGCCTTTAACGAGACACGTGTCCATGGGAGATAATTAAGCAGTGGAGTGGTCCTCTTTCAGAGGGATCGGGGGGGATTTTGTAAAAAAGAGGAGAAAGTGAGGGATAAGTGGAGAGGAAATGAGGGATCAGTGGAGAACAGGGACGATTAGTGACTATAGAATGTGATGGTTTAAGACACCCAGCAGGACCACAATGGATGGGGTCCAGCTGCATTTTCACTCAGGCCAAAGTCTGACAATGTTGACTGGTACTGAAGTCATGTCATGCTCTCAATGTTCTGAGTGACATCAGGGTTAAACTTTTGTACATTTATAGCCAAAGTACCTACATTTTTGTTGTTGCCTTCCTCTTCTGAGGAGTTGGAGGACTCCTCTGCGCTGGATGGGATGGTCTCAAAGTCATCTGTTTCCATGGAGGGAAGATGCCGTGAGGCCCAGCCTGAGGGGAATCAATGCATATTATTAACCAACAAAATGTACTCATAAACAAGGAGGGTATTATTACTCCACTTGGCAGGTGATGGTGCTTCATTGACAGGAAAACATTGTCGTTGTAAAGTGAAGTCATTTGTCTCACTTCATCATGAAAGCTTGATGAGACTGTTTGCAATAATTAAAGCTCTAGCCAAACAACTCATACAATTCATACTGTAATACTGCTCACTGATCCTAAAAGCACGGCGGAGACGTGGCTGAGCACACTTACAACACTTAATTCCTAACTTTGAATGAAGAAATAGACTTTTTTTAGACCCAAATGATGCTTTCAAATGAAGAAAAATAACAGCATCAGGATCTGTGAAGCAACCCTCACTAGGGGTCATCAAAGCATAATGGAGAGTTGCGAGGCATACAATAAAAAAATAAATAGATAATAGATTAAATAGGTAAAAAAAATATAATAAAATATACAATAGGCCTATATCTCTGTATTTCTTCCTTGTCTGGGAAGAATACTAAATGATTATTTAAGTTTTGATTATTTGTCAAGATAAAAAATCAAAACATTCTCATAGGATAAGGGCCAGTGAAGACCTGAACACACTATATATTCACAGAGCCTTCACTCTCTGCTGAACTGAAAACTATGCAGAAAAACAAACAAAGAATTTCAAGAACAACGGTCGAGTGTCAAGGAGGAGAAAACACTATATTTGTCAAAAAAAGGCCTGTTAAGTATGTATGACTGTGTTGATGCCGTAGGATGCAGTATGTGCTCAAATTCACCAAAACTGCTTGCTTTACACAAACTAATTTGTATTTACTGTTTTGGTTGATTGTGCAGTTTATGTCTAGATTGGCTGTAAGTGTGAATGTGAGTGTCAATGGTTGTCTTTCTCTATGTGTCACCCCTTTGATAGTCTGGTGACCTGTCCAGGGTGTGCCCCTCCTCTCGTCCAGTGTCAGCTATGATAGGCTCCCCCCAGCGACCATTCACAAGAGAGCAGTTTTGGATAATAAATGAATGAATATCTTTAAAATATGTCACTTAAGCCTCCTACTGACTGAGAATCTAATAAGTTTAGTGGAGCTACACTCTGTGACATGGATCTAATAAACTGGCATAACATCAAGTTTGATGTATGCAGAATGTGCAATGACATCACCTACTGAATCATAGGCTACAACGTACATCCAGAGACATCAATACGCGAGAAAAAAATATTATCAACGTGCACCATCCATCTACGCCAATGTAGTGGTAAGAGAAAACAAAGGAGGAGGAGAATGTGGACGCCGTTGTGGCTGAGGAAAAGAGGCCAACTTGGCATGACAATTTTTCAGCAAGAGCTCAAAGTATTTATTAGCATCTACTAGAATTTAGCATTCACTACCAGAGTCGCACTGATCAGTGCATCATTTCATGCTGCAACAGAAGTCACACAGATGGTCATCACAAATTTCTGACACTGTCAGAATTTGATACAGGCTGTCTTTGATCACAAGGCCATGACATCCTTGAACCTCTCTGACTGTGCGACATAAAACCACCGTCCTAGAGCCTCAACCAAAGATTCCGCAACGTTGCTGTCATGATGGTTATCTTGCGTCCGGGACAGCCCAAAATCATAAAGTGTATACCGGGCTTTAGTTTCACTTTACTTAATGATAGATAGGGGGCCCCTTAAGGTAAAAATTAAGGGAACCACTGCTATTGAGGGGTCCTATATGCAGGCAGATTTGACATTTTCTGATATTGTGCTGTACAAATAAACTTGACATTTGTCATTTGTTGACATGTTCAAAAAACAACCTGTCTTCCTGACAAGTGACCTCTTGTGGCCAAGAAGTTTAACGTTGCTTTCTTAGAGAGGGGGTCGGTGCTGACTGGTGGATGGTTTATAGTGGCAGCAGGTACACAGGGGAAGCTGTCTCTGATCATATGAGTCTTTGTAGGTTAATGTTAGAGCAATGTGCCATCCCAAGGTTTTTTGAAGCCCAAACTGGCCACCCCTATGAAACATTTCCTGGGTGCCACTGCAAATGATTGATTTTGTTATTCGGGTATGTGGACGTGTTCACCAAAAGTACAGTGATTTGGCTGGGACTGTGCTGCACAAGCTGTCTGTGGGCATTTGATGTTCGTGGCTGGGAAAAGGCTGAGATGGAGGCTGCATTCCAGATGAGTTCTGAAGAACTATTTCAATCTGAAGGTAGAGATAAATCTGCTGTACAAAGAAGTTAAAGTTACACATCAGAAGTGAAATGAAACACTGACCTGAAATGTACTGCCCAAAACAAACTCAATTTTCTCAGCAATCTTTTAACATATTAAACTGAAAGCAGACCCCCACACATGTTACATGTTCCCTCTCTGCAATTACCTGGTTGGGAGGTGGATCTTGGCACAGCGGAGGTGTTGCCAGCAGCAGGTGCGGTGCTGCTGGTCATACTCTGCCGTTTCTTGACTGCAGCCATAGCACCACGCAAAGTATCTGAAGGGAAGCCAAATGCTTTACACCATCCTCTGCCACTCAATATTGTCAACTACAACCACAATTTAAAAGCCAAGTGTCCTGATATATAAATGAAATTCAGTCTATCTATTCAACAGAGCAGTGCATCTCTACTCATGCAGAAATCAACAATTTTAAAAACCAAAAAACCCTCACCAAAAAACTACACCAACACATTTATCAGATACTCTGATGCTCATGCATTTGGAAACGTCACAATCACAAATCACAGCACAGCAGGCATGAAACAGAAGTGAACAGGAACACAGATTTGTGAACACGGACGTACCACACACACACACAAATAATTCTCAAATGAAAATGAAAAAAAATCACACAAAAACGTTGTGCCTAATAAACCAAACAAAACGCTGAGAGGCCCAGCATGCTCAGAACACATTACACACGACACATCTCTGCATGTTCATGTACCTTCATAACCCAATGGAGTGGGATCACTCTTTATCTCATGTCTCTTGCTCTTTATGCTAGCAGACAGGGCACCTGGTCGGAGGAACCATATGCGACCACAAGTTTAGTAAGACAGCAACATTTTAGAAAGAAAGCAGACACATATCATCACACTGTTAGAAAACTTTCAAAGCCCCTTTTAGACATGAAATCTGTAACACTGAGCTTCCAGTTTTAAAAGCCTTTCAGGCATAGGTGTACATTCCATAAATGTTTATTATGACTTTCTTTAGACCATTATGAAAAGAGCCCTAATTCTCATGTGATATTGCCATCTGGTACACAGAGAAAGACAAAGAAAAAAAAAGTATTCTCAGTTTTCTTACCAGCTACAGTCAGTCAGTCAGTCAGTTACTTTTTTTTCAGCTGAAAAACTGTTTATCTTTACATCTTAATTAACTCACTACAAATTTTCTGGACTAGAAGCAGCCCTTATCGATTTTATTATTTATTAGACAGAATATGGACTTCATGCTGCCTACACGGTTTCATATGTGAGAGCCAAAAAAGAGTAAAAAATTACAAGGTGGAAGGTTGTGACTCTTATTCAACCTTTTGAAACCTAAGGGAATTGATTTCAATTGATTTCTTTCAAAAACATGGAAAGAGATCAATGAAAAAGAAATGACTCAAATAGTTTTATTATCTGAATATTGACTGAAATTGGTTTAAAAAAAGGAAAGAAAGGTTACCAAAGAAAAACAGGAAATGACTTGAAAAAGTGCATGAATAAAAGAAAATGTAAATAAATACAAATAAGAAAAAAGTTTTTCTGTAGCCCAATTTTAAATATATAATCATAACAATTACAAATACATCTTTCCTGATTCTTTTTACAGGTTAATGATTCTCTCTCTCTCTCTCTCTATTTCATATTCAATTTTAAGCTGTTTTTCATGTTTTAAAGATAATTTTCAGGTCATTTTTGTCACCTTGTAACGTTTTTTTGCAATTAGCAGGACATTTAATGCCAAGTTGTGGGCTGCATTTTTTTTTTATGATCATGTTTTAAAGAAATCAAACCAATTTGGTTTGGCTTGCAGAATCAATGACCTTCCTTTAAGTCACTTCTTAAAACCCATTTTATAGACTTGCTTTTATGTGATGCTGTCTATTTTAATTCTTTTTTTTTAAATCGTTCTTTAATTTGTCCATTTTATTCATCTATTTATGTTTTTTATCTTATTGTTTAATTTATTTATTTTTTACTCTGCCCCGGCTATGTTTAATTCTATTATTAATAATATTATTTATATGTTTACTGCAACAAACAGCATTTATTCATACTGGAATGGGTTGCTGTTGTAATTTTTGTTTTTGTGATTGTTGATCTCTTTGGTGTAGTCTTAGTTTGGTATTACTGTTTGGTTCTATTTGTCATGTTATTTCCGCAAGAAACTCTCTTAGCTACTGCTTTGCCTTGTTTGTCAAAGCACTTTGTAAACTCTGTTTTTAAAGGTGCTATATTTGTCAAGGCACTTTGTAAACTCTGTTTTTAAAGGTGCTATATAAATAAAGTTATTATTATTATTATTATTATTATGTTTCCAAGGGTCATATACTTGTGAAATGTGTTTGAACGCTGTACAAGAAAACTGATGTCCATCCAGGTTGCAAAGGGTTAATTTCTCATATACTGTGATAAATTTGATGAATATTCATACATGCATTGTGGTATACATTCAGCAAAGTTGTGCTGCCATGTGTTTTATATGATTTTTTGCACCCTGATATTAATGTACAAAGTGGAAGAGAATTAAAATCAGAGGCTAAAAAGCTACAGCCACATTTTCAACTCTACTGAGCACTTTGCAGTCAATGTGACCCTCAGTGCTCTCTTTGGTTGCACATTTTTTAAATACTGTCAATTCATGAGAGAAAAAGAGAAATACAATAAAAGCGGAGAACAGACTGAGTGGAAGACTTCATTGACTGTGCTCTGGTGTTTTTTCATGCCTGCCCTGCCTCTGCCTGGCCAAAAATGAACCTCTCATTTATATTCCTGCAGTAAATTGCACTTTTGCTGCCACTTTGAATGCCACCCAGCGCTTGAAATGTCAGCTTATCAAAATTCGTATTTCCGTACCATGGCTTTTAAAACGAATATGCATGTCCACTCATTTGCAGATTTTTTTTTCCCTTTGACATTGTTTTCATTCTCAGCAAAGACTTGACTTTCTCCATGCATCTCATACATTTGAAGAGAGATGTAAATAGAAAGGAGGTAATAAGAAAATAGTATTCTTTTTTTGCCCCCACTCGATACATGTACAGAGGTAGACACAATCTTCTCACTACAGATTGAATTTGAGTGTGTGTTCTGGCCTTGAACAGACCTGAATATGTATCAGACTGCAAAGAGTAAAATGATAACCTGGATATATAGAAGGACATACCTAACCAACACACATATATGTATGTATATATGTATATGTATAAACACACACACACACACACACACACACACATATATATCATTCAACTGACTGAAGATTTTATGAATCTTACTGTATCTAAATTGTTTGTGTCTATGTTGTCTTTAACATCTAACTGAAATCACAATTTGTCAAAATTCACATAAAAGTTATTTTTAAATGGATTTCAGTGTTCAGTAGTTTGCCCTTAAAAAGAATTATTCTGGCACTGCTGGCCAACATAGACAGAGAAACAAGAGCCACATTGCATATTTATCTGTCTTCTGTCATGAATTTATGCTCTCTTTCATGAATTCATGTTTTTGTTCATAAATGTATGTTTTCTTTGATGACTTTGTTTTATTTTATGAATTTATGTTTGTTTTTTTTTTTAAAGAATTTATGTGTTTCCTTTAATGTACTGTATGTATCTGTTCAGTCTGCTTGTCACATTATTGCCTTATTATCACTTTCTGTCTGTTTTTTTTTGTTGCTATCTAACTGTACTGCTTAGACTAATATTACATTTTTATTCTTCCCTTTTCATCGAGGTATAAGTCTGTTTAGATTTTCTTAAATATAAAGATGTCTGTACTCTTCATTTTTGTACTGTTTTTATATCTTAAGTTGTCTGTGCTTTTGTTTTATGTGGGTGCTGTATTTCAATGTGCAGGACATTTGTATGCCTCTAATGGGGATCCTTAAACAAACAGTAAACAGAGGGTGTTGTACTTTTGAGTGCACATCTCTGAAGGGAGCACAGCACATGTAATTTGAGAATGTTACATAATATTACAGTTTCAGTTTTATCTTAAATCTTTACCTTTTTGTTCAACACATGAAACATTGCACAGGGATAACTAGTTTTCAAGCTGTTTGAGCTGCACAACCTGGTGTACAGTTCATTTTGCTGTGTGTGTGTGTGTGTGTGTGTGTGTGCGCGCGTGCGTGTGTGTGTGTGTGTGTGTGTGTGTGTGTGTGTGTGAGCAGTGAATGCAAACAGAATTTAAAAAAAAAATACATTTAAGTTTCGAAGCAAAATATAGAAAAAGCAAACTGTGGAAGCAGGAAACTTTGGACGCTTAATCAGGTACCTTTAGTGCGCCGTGCGGCAAAAGAAGAGGAGGAAGAGGAGGCGAGAGAGGAGGTGAGAGAGAAACGGCGGGTGACCTCTGCCTCCTTAGCAGCAGGCTCTATAGACAGGGAAGGAAGGAAGGAGAAGATGTGGAGAAAGAACAAGGGACAGAAAGAAAAGCAAAGTAAAGTACAAGGAGAGAAAGAGAGAAGCAAAGGAGGATGGAGAGAGAGGTGGAGTGTTACAAAGAATTCAAATGAAAGAAAGAAAAAGAGGACAGCATAACAGAGAGTAAAAAAAAACATCTTCACATCTAAACACAAGAATTTTTACCTCTTGATAAAGTTAGAAAGGCATTACTACCATTGCAACTACTTTCTTATAATGATGATAATAATAACCATAACAACAACAGTTCAAGCAAACAGGAGGTGGAGAAAGGAAATGCATGAAATAACGCAAGAAAAATGAAACAAAAATAGGAGCTTTGACAGGAGCTGTATAGGAGGAAGACTGTTATGAACCTTCCATCCATTGAGGAAGACCATAAATGTGATTGAGAGCAGTTTTGGGTCGTTTTTTTTATGTCAAAGTCTGCCATCATAAGTATTTTAAGGTAGGATTATGAACAGGTAGACAGTCAAAGGACTGAAGTAATATAAAATATGTAGGGCTGCCCCTTGAAAGTTGGAGATGTGAATCTTCAGTTGGAGACCCTTCAGTCAACTGCTTCAAGTCAAGCAATTGTATTTCTGTGGACATTTTGCTGTGGGGTGAGTGCTCTTGACTTTCATGCTACTCTTCGGTAAGCTCAGAGCAATTTAATACGCTGTAATCTCTGGCTTTTGTTTGATATCTTGTTCTGGCAAAAAATGTTACATATTTACAACACATCGTTTGTGCCGTTAGCTCGTTTACTATGTGACGTGAATGCCGCTGTCACACTGAACTGAACGCAGAGCCTCATTCAAACTTTAAAACTTTGGGTAGAAATAAAAAAAAAAGTCAAATATTCTTATTAAACAGCCAGTTCTGATTGAGTCATGTCGAGTACAGCCCTAAAAATGTATTTACATTACAAATTACAATTACAAATAATGTAAGTTCAACATGAAAGAGTAATATCACATCAAATCAGTACTTTGTGATGGAGGTAGATGGATCATTTCCACCTGATGAGGAAAAACCTGAAAAAATGAAACCCCCCCCTCCACTGTACTGGAGAGGCAGTATGAATCTCAGATATTTTAAAATGTCAGCATGAAACAGCTTTTACTTATTTTAATGGATATTGTCCATTAACTGACATGGCTGTCACCCAATGACTTTAGTTTAAATAAATTAGGTTAACCATCCTGTGAACCTGCAGGTCAAGCTATAACTCTCTCACTTCTGATATGGAATGTTGTGTCACTGTAAGAAAAATCCAGTTGGTGTTAATGTGTGAGTGCTCGCAGGTCACAGGACACACACTGGCCCTTCAGTCCATGCTTTAGTGATCGAACATGGTGAGGGGACATATACAGCAGTGAAGCACAGAGACACTCCTGTTAATGGAGAGTGTATTCAGCAGGAGGACACCTGCCACCCACTCACCACAGATTCCCATCCCACAGAGCAGACAGCACATTCATCGCTCAGAGCAGTGCTCACGAGTGTGGAGCTAATGCACGAGGACAAAGGGGTGAGTTCATACTTAAAGTTTGGGTTTAGGATCAGGATTCAATGAAAGTAATGAGCAATGCCTGAGTTCACTATGAGCTAGTTACTAACTGTCAGAGCTGAATGACACTGGTAGAAGAGAGTATCAGGATCTCATAGTAGAAGAAAGGCTGGTATTGTAAACGTCCAGGATGCTATGATTTTGGATTCCCCTTCCAAACCTTGTACATGAATCTAACAACAGCCTTCACTCTTCTGGACATCCTGCCAGATGTTGGACCTGCTGCCAGGATTCACTCCCATTGAGCCACAAGAGCATTAGTGAGGTCCAATATAGATTGTATATATAAAGATGGACAATGCTTACCCCTGCTTTGCTTAGGGAAAGCTAAAATATACGGTATATGGCTGCCATCATCTTGTGCTGGTGACATCATTTGGAGCCAAAGTCTGCACAGCAGCGATAGCCGCAGTGGGGGAGTTCCTGACAGAACACCCGTCTGACCAATCATCAGCAGCCCCATGGAATGCGAACACATGGATTGGCCATCACAGCTGTCAATCATGACCGGAAATCCCTTTTTTGTAGAATTGAGTAACTCACTTAAACCAAAACGACCACTTGAACAAACATCAGGGTGATGAGAACTACCTTCAGTGTCAGAAAACATCTTTGGGAAAAATTTATTTGGCATGTACTTTGTGTTTCGTTTGGCCCATGGATGTATTTAAGACAGTCTGGATACAGTCATGGGGGCGGGGCCCCATTCATTCCATGAGAGCTGCTCATTGGTGTATGAAGCAGATAAGCTCTTTTTCTGGGTGTAAATACCTGGATCTATTGACCCATGTGGCATTTGCACAGGAGACTTACGGCGGCGGTGCCCAGCCAAGTGTGCCCAAGCAGGTAACTTCCACGGGTGAAGGAACTGACTTCTGGTTTAGCGCTTTGCTAGCTTGAATGGATGTCTGAAAAACTTTATCTTGCAGCTCAACTCCCTACCCTAACTCTGACCAACCACGTGCAGCATCCTGGCCATAACAGGTAATAGGCTGGGTCTCTCTGTGTCAAAGGTTAAAAAAAAGCTAGAGTTGGAAAGCTTTCAGCAAATTTTTAACTGGAGTTGAAAGTGCCCCCTCCCACCTCACTTATCAGTCTCATTAGGGACATGCGTGGCATGAAGACTGACCGGACTGCTGTGATGTAGAGAGCAGAACTTGGAATCAAGGCCTGTCCTCTTCCGAAAATGTTAATGCGCTTCCAAATGTCAAGAGGGCTTGAACATTAGAGGGTGACATTTAGCACAGAGCTGTGCCGCAGAATTTAGCCTCACCACTGTGTCACCACTGCTGTGACTCAGACAGGTTCTCTCTCTTTGTGTCTATCTGTCTTGATCTCCTGCTGTCTCCCCGTCTTCAAATGCTGTCTCTTCAGCAGCACTCCGTCCCTCTCTTTCCTGAATCACAGTTTCGGTGTTGTAATGCGGGCAGATGCAGAGGATACTGACACGAACAGATAAAAGCTGAGCAAGAGGAGCAGAGGCCTTATTATGCCGACATGCTACAGGCACCGGGACGCACAGAGAGACTGTAGGACAGTGGCTGTGGCTGTTCATGATGATGATGATTCTCATTATGATGATGATGAGGTTGATGATGACAAAGAACAAAGAAGCCACTGATGATGACGAAGGGAGCACAAGTGAGCACTGGAAGTGTCGCGTTGTGCTGTTACCTGCTGGAAGAGACCTCCTGTTGGAAAGTCCCTGCAAGGTGAAGCGTTTCCTAGCGTTAGCAGCCGAGTGGCTTGATTGGCTGGCTGAAGCATCAGCTGAGTGGGAAAGCAAGAGGGAGCAGGGCTTAGTACAGCAGGGGAAGAAGAAGTAGGTCTGGAGAGAAAAATGTTCCAAATCTGTGCAAATGATACATGAGGTTTAGTACTGCTCAGCCAATACCACACTTCGTTGTTTTAACAAAATAAATATGGCTAAATAAAGAAAAAAATGCCATCTTTTCAAAATTAATATTAACCGTTTAGAACCTGGATTGACATCAGTTTTGTTGCTCTGTGTTCAGATGGTTTTCACAAGCATTTATAGCTATGAAAATTGATTTGATGTTTTTTGAAAACATGGGGAAATGCAATGAGCAACTTGGCAAGAAATGTCCGGACATTTTGAAAAAAAGAAAAGAAAAAGTAAAAGGTGATGAGAAAATGACTTGCAACTTAACTGTCATTAGATATCATCCCCAAAAAGAGGGAAAAAATAGAAAACCATATTCATGATTCTTACAATTTACATTTCTTTTTTTTTTTTTGCATTTTCTGAAAGTAACTTTTTGTGTCTCTCTTTGTTTTTTAGAGAAATTTCATGTTAATTGTTTTTTTTCTGTCAAATTGTTGGGCCATCTATTTTATCTATACCATCTATACTAAGTTGCTCCTTACCTTCTGTCTGTGTTTTTTTGAAAGAGATCAAGCCTATTGGCTCAGGTTTTAATGGATTACACATTTATTTGACATTTGCCATTGCAAATAGCATTTAGTAATATTGCAGTTTGTCACAGGAATGTTTCTGTCTCACTGGTTGCTGCGTTTTTGTCAAGTCCAATCTCAACTGCGCCATTTGCCTAAAACGTCCCAGACGCAGCAAAATAAGAAGAAAATAAGAGAACGTTTCACACTTCTATAGTGGGTCATAAATCATAATTGAGGGCTATTGACCTCTGGATGAGACTATACGTTGTTTTTTGGTTTGTTTTTTTTTTTTTAGAAAATTCCTGTATAGTTAACCTTTACCAATAAACACCACCAATCTTTTTCATGTCAGACTTTAAGTAGCTGAGTTAACTGAACATATAGTTACAGTAATGTTCAACAGTCTTTTCATATTTGATGCCACAAATGATGCCACACTACTTTAAAGTTCTGTGGTGTGACACAGAGCCCTGAAGAGGAGAGAAGCAGAAGGTGTTAAAATAGCAGCTTCGTTTTAGTTATGCTCAGTTGCTGTGAAAAAAAAACAAAAACTCAAGAGATGGAGAAAACAGTAACTCAGCTGGCATCGTGTGAAAGTGGCAAAACATGTTACTGACCAAAGTTACATGGTTACGTCATGCATAGAGAGACCGAGAAATGCAACTGAAAGCTACAGAAAAGGCATGTGGACTCTTAAGTATATTTTTGTCAATAATAATACAATCAGAGAATGGGATAATACACTGCTGACACCTCCTGCAGTGCAGTGAAGATCAATAAAGTCAGTCCTACAGCGTCAGACCAAGAACAATGATACATCCTTAAATATAGATCCATGTAACTTAGTGACATTAAAGCCTCTGGAAACCCAAATTACAAAAAAATGACTATCTTAATATGTAATTCAGGGTCTTAGATTCATAACAAAAAGCAAAAATGATCAGACATTAACCTCAAATTTGAAATACTGTCATTTTAGGTTTTTTTTACAGTTTCCTGAAGCTGGGTTGATTTGGGCATGCTTATTCCTGATCCATAAAATAATCAATTATTGGCCATTAATTTTTTTAATTAATAACTGATTAAGGAAAATGCTTACGGTCTGCAACCCTAATACACACATAAGAATATCTAAGAAGCCTGTCTACAGCACGAGACACCATCTCAGATCACTCATCCATTTAAACCTTTAGTTCATCCATGAAAGTTATTCAATATAAGGAGACTGTAAAGCTCTCTCAGCCTTGCAGTATTGTGATCTGTACATCACAGTGAGACTCATCTCTTTCTGCTCCATCCATTTGTGTGTGTATCTGGGCTTGAAGGTCACAGTGACCTCTCTGTGGGAGAACATGTGGGAGTCTGTCAGCCTGCTTCACTGTGCAATCAGATTTGCATGATGGAGTTTTATCTGATGGAATTTTATCTGTCTCATTCTCAGTCAAAGGGAACACAACTCTCTCTCTCATACACATGCAGAGTAACAGCACACTTTAGACCCCACCAACCACTCCTCATTCTACTCTTCACATTGAAAACCAACATTGTGTAAATGGATGGAGGGGGTTGTTGTGAGGCCCATTTCTTTCAAAAACATTGGGGGAAGGCAACAAGCAACGAGCAACTTAACAACACATGGCCCCAAAGCAGCAAGAAATTTTTAAAAAAGTTACAAGAAAAGTAACTTAAACTAAGCAAAAAAAAGGAGAGAAAAGCAAATAACAAAAAGAAACAAAAAAAATGACTTGAAAGAGTGTAGAAAATTAAAAAAATATGTATACATTTTTTGGTAACATCATTTTAAATGTATTATTAGAATGATTTGAAATATAGTTTATACTTTAATTTCATACACCTTTTTAAAAACTAGTGTTTGAGTTATATTCAGGTCATTTTCCTGTCACCTTTTACTCATTTCTTACAATTTGTGGGGCATTTCTTGCAATGTTGGCCTGGGCCTTTTTTTCCCATGTTGTGTAATTTCACTTGCTGCTAATTCTGCATGTCAACATGGCTTAAAATGGCACAGAGCCATAGATACATATACTGCAAAATCTGACATATGGCACGCAGACGTAACAGTCTCAGTTAGGTCTGGGACTTGACTGATATAACACTTTCTCTAGCAGATTGAATCATTTGACTTTCAGACATGACCTGGACATGTCTCATAAGTCTTTCAGATGAACTGATGTTTACTAATCTAAAAGTCACAAAAAGTAGGGCTGCCTCTTTAACCCTCTGAAACCTGGAACAACATTACTTTTCTTGTGCTGCTTTCAGATGCATTCACACGTATTTAAACCATTGAACCCTGGGCAAATTAGTACGATTTCTCTCAAAAACATGAAGAAAAAAAGGCAATGAGCAACTTGGTAAGAAGTGTTGCACAAATTGCAAGAAATTATTGGATTTAGAAAATTATTTAAATAAAGCTAGGGAAAAATGTTTAGGAAAGAAAAGAAAAAAAAACTAGGGAAAAAATATATTCATACCTATCATCATTACATATTTGAAATTATGTTACAAAATTTTAAAAAATATTGTAATTTTTAAGCACTTTTTCCTCTTTTTACATTTTAAAAATAATTAATTATTATTATAATTATCATTATCATTATTATCGTTTATTTATTTTAACACATTTCAAGCTATTTTCTTGCATTTTTCTAGTGTCTGCAAAAAAAGTTGTCGTGCAATACCAATCAATTTTTAGCACTGATAGCTTGTTTGGTATATTACATGAATGCCGCTGTCAAACTGAACATCCCACTGAGCCCTGTTCAAACTTTAAAACTTATTTAAAATATTTGAACTGAGCTGCCAAATCTGATTTAACTGGAAAAGTTGGGTATGGCCTGACTAAAAAGTAACTAAAGCATTACATTTACACTGCCTGTTCAAGGCGGCAATATCAGGCCATCATGCCGCCTCATTCTGTAAATACCGCCCAATCACGGAAAGGAGCGGTAGAGTGGTCTCACTTCTGTGCCAGGAACGGAGGAATGTAAAGCCAGAAAGACCTGACCCTGCGCGTTAGAGTATCAAATTTTGATGACACTTCTATGCATGCAATCCAGCGGTGGAAGATTTAAAAAGCAGTTGTTAGCATAGCGGCTAATTCAAAGAAGAACAGTGGCTGACTATTGGGGGGCTCCTTACCCTCAGAGCAGAGGGCGAGATCAACCGCCATACAAAGGACACGGTAAATGATTGTGATTAGGATATAATGCCATTGATGTTTAGAAAGTGTAGCCAACACATATGTTTTATGTCACACTAGAGGCGAACCCTCATATGTTAAACTCATGCCCGTCATACGCCCTTTGATCGCAGGATGCCAGGATGCAGTGTATAATCACACACTGGGTTGGAATAATGCTGCCATATTCGGGTCTGTGTAAAAGTGCAGTGGTGGTATGAAGGGTGGACTTTGTTGTGGCCCTGTAGAGCCATCTTTGGGTAAAAGTGGCTTAAAAGTCAAGTTCTCATATTCAAAGTCGACCATGTAGGCAATGACACTAATTGGACACAGTCTTTGGAAAGACTAGTATCTAATTTGCCATGACGGATTTCCTCTTTTAAAATATTGACAGTGAAGCAGGTCTATGCACTTTACTCTAATATGCAGGAATAAAAGAATGAGTATTTTTCTATTTATTACAAGGATCCTGGAGAGTAATAAACCAAAGTTGCGGCAACAACATGGACATGCTGGAGTAATTCATATATATGGTTTTCACTTTGAGTGTGGTGACTGTGTGTTTATGAGAGCTCTCGGCCTCTGCTGCACAGCAGGATTAGCTCTCTAACTGCTCTTATTACTGCCCTCATCATTATTACAGTGACACAGAGAGAAATAAGATGGGGAGGCACAGCGAGATGGAAAATGATTACATTGGGAAGAATTTGGGTTCATTATAGAGCAAAATTGACTCATTTTCCACATTGAGTTGTCCATCTGTATCTATAATAATGATTTTGAGGTTCTTTTTCATATCTGCTTAATAGAAGCAGTACGAGTGGTAAAAGTAGTAAGACTACACACGCAGATGGTAATAAAATATGAAGGGAGGTGAAGACACTGCATTGAGGTGAAAGGGTCAGGTGCATCAACAAAACAAAATGAGTTATTGTAGTTCATGTAGTCTGCTGATTTGGCTGGTTAAAGGCTATGACACAACGCTAAGGGAGGCAATCAATCTACTTTAGAACCACACCTGGTCAATGTAGATCAACGCCAAATAGATTTTTCAAATTGTCAAATTAATAATACATTTAGGAAATGGTTAATTTCAATTTAAATATGATATTAATTGATTTCATATATTATTTTGAATAAATTATATATTCTTTTGTATTCAAATCTCATTATTTTGGTTTTGGTTTTGTTTTGTTTTTTTTCCACTTTCATATTGTGTTTTTTTCAGTTTGCAGAGTTTTGGCCCTGATCTGTAGTGGGCAGCACAGCATCAACTGAGAGGAGCCTGGGATTGTGAGTGACAGCATAATAAAGAAAACTCAGGGCCTTCCCGAACTGAAAGAAAGAATTTATGTCAAAAACAATATGTGACACACTACACTTTGAAGTAAGTCCTAAGTAGGGCTGGGGCGACGGGTCGACGTAATCGACATGATTGATTACGTAAATACCTCGATTCCGCGTTGACGCGTCGCTCCGTTTCACACAGCGTGCGCCGTGAGGGCGTGAGCAGCGCCGATCGTGTTGTTTTTTGTTTCAGCGCTCATGTACCAAGTTAGAGCGTGCACACTGCCCGCTCAAGCAGCGCTTGTCAGGCGCGTCAGCTGGAGCACATCTAGAGAAACGGTGGCTCGCCAAGTTTTTACGTGTGACGCTCGCGTTTGTCAGCAGGAATAGACTGCTGACAAACTGATTGATTATATCGACTCTTTACCACTTTATACTGCACTTTAAAGTCTCCATCTGTCACAGAGATGAGGAAATACAAAGATGTCTGTTTTACCTCAACTTCCTTGCTTCCCTTTCAAAACAAAAGCCCTCTGACTGTGCCTCTGTAGACAGAATGCCATCAATTGCTGACACAATGCATTTTATTTTGAAACATTTACAGGATGGGGTTGTCAGCTGTGCAGGAGCTTGTGTAATTTTAAAAATAAGTGGCATATGTGCTTATAAATATGAAAATACAGCACTCATATCAGCAGGCAGCGGTATGCCTTAAGGCCCAGTTAAGGCTGGACTATTTTGATGCAGAAAGAATAGACTAGTTCTAACTATTTCTGCTAGAGAAAAGTTATAGTGTTATTCAAATTGCATTAATTTTACTGTAAGATGTTTTGTTGGACTGCTAGATTTGCGGCTTGTTACTGTAACAAAGAGTAACTGTTTTGTTACACCTAAAAGTGAATTTTACATTGTTCTATTTATTTTGCTGTTGGATTGCTAAAAGTAAAATGCGCTACATTCCTTTTACTTGAGTGGAACAAGCTCTTGCATTAATTTTGTTTGGAGAGACTTTATATCAGACTGTAAAACACAGATTACCAATTAAGACTACTATTTTTGGGGGGGAATACTGCCCTGCAGCATTTTAAAATGTTATTTTCGGTAAATTTGTTTTCATATTAATCGAGTTATAAAAAAATAATAGCTAGTTCACTAAAAAAATAATTGATAGATTGATCGATTAATCGAAAAAAGAATCGATAGATTAATGGATAAAAAAATAATTGTTAGATGCAGCCCTAGTCCTAAGTAAACCCATCCATGGCAATGTTTAATGCTCAGAGCAACTGATGTAATATAAAGGCAGAGAGTGAGAGACAGTGTGGGGTAGAGGGAGGGGAGGTAAATAGGTCAAACAAACACAGACTTTCAGCTAGGAGACAGATATTCTTGTCCTATTGGAAACCAAAACTCAATTAATGTAAAGTTACATAACTCCGGACAGTGCGAGGGATATGCATCATATACTCATGTGAAATGATTATGTCATGTTAAGTACTTTTTTCTTGACAACATCGATCACATGTTACAAAATGTGTCACACAAAGGCAGCTGAGTGTCACATACAGAGGCTACAGGGTGCATCTTACAGAGCCAGATAGCCAGGGACAAAAACGTGATATTTGATTATAATCATGAATAAACTCTCACTCAGAATTCACACTCTACAATATGCCTGTGAGTCATTACATTTTTGCAGGACTAAAATAACACGGTGATAGTTGCCTGACATGTCTTTGCATCTTTTAGTGGTTTATTCTTCAATAATAATTATTATTATTTTATGAGTTTTTATTTTTCATGAATTTGATTCACTTTTATGTTCAGTTGACAGCTTTGTTTTGTTCCTGAAACTTGTACCTCGCCCTATGTGCAGCACACTGTGCTTCCACATGGAATGAAATGTGCAATATAAATAAATTTTTGCTTGTCTGCTTGCTTGTCACAGGATCTGATGATAGATAATTGGTATACCTTTAATAGTGCTAATTTGCCCAAATGTAAATAAAAACAGGCTGAAAGCAGCTCACTGACACAGTGTCAGACTTTGCACTGAATGTCTCAGCACTAACAGATACACCACAGGCTGAAACATCATTAGTGTGAAACAGGATGTAAGTGCATGGTGTGCTATAGTATATCCACCAGATGCAGATCACACTTTAATATAAGGTGTAAATTATATCTAAAATACTGCTCCTCCTCACCAGAATAGATAAATTAACACCTCTGGCGCACACACACACACACACACACACACACACTCACACACACACACACACACACACATTGAAAATGCACGTGTCTGTGTGTGTGTGTGTGTTAATCATCAGTGTGAAGCAGCTGGCCTCTGCTGAGATGTCAGTGAGAAGTGTGCCTGTCTGCTCAGAGCGTGTGTGTCTGTGTGTGTGTGTGTGTGTGTGTGTGTGTGTGTGTGTGTGTGTGTGTGTGCCATACTTTTGGACCAGTAATGCGTCATCATGAGAAACTAACAGTCTAAGAACAGAAATGAGATGGAGAGAGGGAATGAGGAGGAAGAATGGAGAGATGGTATGATAGGAAAACTTAAGAAACTTTCTCAAAAGGAGAACTGAAATGTCAAAGGGAGAACATGGAATGGAATGTTTACATCTGTAATGTAGTGTCTTTAGCATCAGATCTGCGTCTATACGTTCACTCTGAACTGGCTACATTTGTAAATGTGTATTAGTAAAGAAATAATTTGGTCAGTTGTGCTGTCTCTGCCACACTTTAGCTTCTATGGTTCTATGACAGATATTAGCTTCTATGTACTTTTATTGTTGCTAGCTGAAAAAAGGCAGAGAAGATATTTTGCTGTTTTTACTATGGGCAGATGACTCTACTAAAATGACATACAAGCAAATCTCGTATGGACTAAAGTCTTTTTTAAAAAACAAATGGCTTTTTAAATTTAGATGGCGTAATGTAGATGGAGGCAGAGAGGAGCATATGACCACTCAGATGGCATGTCTTACACAGCAGCAGTATTTCTGCTGTCAACTCACAAAAATACCAAATGTCAGCAGGTACAAGGTAGATTTATTTCTTCATTTTTCTTAAATGTGGTTTAAGAAGTTGTGCTGCTGCATTCATTGATTGATTGGTTGACTGTATTTATGGATGATCAGATACAGAAACATAAATATCTAAACCTCTATGCCAGTAATCAGTCGCCTGGACAGACGGTTGGTTGTGAATGTGTTTGTGACATGAGTCAGCCTGGTTAAAACACTTGTGGATCTCACTATCTTCTGACTTTTAGGCAGCTTGTGACAGCTGTGCAGCTGAGAGGACAGCTGGCTCTGAACGGATGTTGGAGTCAGTGGGGTTTAAACGACAGATGCTACGGCAGTGCTCATCTACATCTTGACTGTGGTGTAAATTTTGGGGTAAGCATTTCTAGTCTTTGTGAAGAAAAATGGGATTTATGGAAGAAACCTAAAGAGACACAAAGAGGCATGGTGGGAGGAGGTTGAGTTGTTGGGAAAGGTTGTAATGGATGGATGGCACATTATTGGATATGTGCAGTGGATGGATAGATGGGTAGATACAGATAGATAGACAGACAGACAGACAGACAGATAGATAGATAGATAGATAGATAGATAAATAGATAGATAGATAGATAGATAGATAGATAGATAGACAGATATATAGATAGAGTCAAGGTGGTTTCTCAAACTCAACACTGGATGTAATCCTTGACCTCAAGATTCATTTCCCATCTAAAGTTTCTACTCTTCCTCCAGAAAAGAACACGAGAAATTGTCTTTTGTAGGACAAGTAAGGAGAAAATGGCTATAGAGTTTATTGTGGTTGGAGTCTGGTTTAAAGTAATCTGTGACCACTCACCTCTCTTCTGCCTCATGTTGGGGCTGGGGTTGGTCCTCCTGAAGCCTGACTCTGGACTCGATGAGTCGGACTGCCTCAGTGCCATCTTACGCACATTCCTGGAGCAGAGAGACAGGTAAAACTGGTGTAAGTGGTTGAAATGGCTGAAGCAGAATGTCTGCGATTTGATTTCCAAGTATCCTATATTCCTGTCCAATATGGAAAATTCTGACAACAAAGTGTAAGGTTTCAGATCCTGTGCAAATGTTCTTATAATGGTAGGAGGTGATTTGAACTCAAATTTTATCTTATTGTGTTGTTAATAAAATGGAGTTGATTGCTCACCTCATGGGGGCGCCGTAGATGTTATGCTGGCTGGCTTCTGTCAACACAAGAGGGACACGACATTTTTACATTTCACTGTTCAACATATGACAACAGTGTTTCTTCAGTGCAGTTCAACAATGATGTAACTGTTGCAGAAATCATTTATGTGAGAAATTCCTGATCTGTTGCCTCAATGAGTAAGGTCTGCTGAAGTTTAACCCCTTGAAACCAGAACAAATTGGCTTAATCATTTTCAAAAACATGGGAGAAATGAAATGAGCAACTTTTCAAGAAATAACCCAACATTAGTAAGGTATTAGAGAAGACGTTACAAAACATTACCTGAAAATTAGCAGGAAAAAAACCCAAAAAAAGCAACAACAAAAAAAAAAAAAAAAAAAAAAAAAAAACCAATTAACAAAAAAAAATTAAAAAACAAGAAAATGGCTTGAAAAAAAACTGCAAATGTATTTAACTTCAAACATATAATTATAATTAAATAACTGTTGTCACTAATTATTATTAATTCATATTAATTTCCCTCTCTCTGCCTCTCTCTCTCTCTTTTTGAAACAAAATTTCAGTTTAGTTTCATGTCTGCTTTTCCAAATTTCTTGTAATTTGCAGGACATCTCTTTCAAAGTGGCTTGTGCCTTTTTAGCTATTTAGCTCCTTTTAAAAGAAATCAAACAAATTTGCACAGGATTCACTGATTTTATCACTTTTGAAAAGCGTCCATATGTTCCAAAAAAAGCGATGTGGATCAAAGGATTAGCAACTAAAACTACTCAGTTACAGAGAAGTAAGATCCAAAGAACCAGCACTAAGATTAGATGAGGTCCTGTAGAATCTTGTGCTCTGCACCATACAGGACATGAAGGATACAGCGCAGACAAAAGCTTCTCTGGCTCTTCACCTCTTCCTCCATTCTAACATTCCTGAGTCATCTCCATGCATCAAACCACACAAAGTGCTGCGTCATGTCTGTAAGCTGCTTTTATTGCCTGATAAAAATTACTTTGTTACCCTTTGAAGACAGTAGAAACATCAGAACACTGAAGTCACCCAGATACAGCGCTGGATATCAAAAAGAGCCTGAATGAAACAAGCGGACATAGCATTGGGATCTGAAAAAGGGCTTCAAAAAAGTCATCTGTGTTTTCATCTTGTCAAGATGGGACCAGTAAAAGTACTTGTATTAGGGACTCAACTGAATGGCCATTTCCAGCTTGTGCAAATTTACAAACGACACGACCACATCACTCCCACCCCTGAAACGCTGCACTTGCTAACTGTGAGGTATAGAATTAATTTCAAACTTTTACTAATGACTTTTAAAGCCCTACATGGCCTTGGTCACAGCAATAAACAAAAATAAATTCACAGAACTCTGCATACTGTATCCTTTTACAGTTTTTTGATATTTATTATTATTGTTTGTTAGCAAAGTTGTTTATTTGTTGATTTCTCATTGGCTCTAATTGCCATAGGCACTGAATGTGGTTGGTCCAGCACTGCTGCCCACAGTCACAGAATGCACATGCCTATGAGATGTGAACATGTAGCCAAAGATACATTTTTTGTCCCCAGATAAATTTATTTGAATCATTTTAGAGGTCTTTTAGAAGAGCAAAATGTATTCAATTAGAGCAAAGACTGAAGAAGAATTATTTTTGTTCTGCTTTAATATTCTGTGACTCATCTAATGCCCCTGAGATTTGTGTTGTACCTCTTTAGAAGTTTCCCAACCCTTTCAGTGGATTTGATGGATTCACAGATTTTTAAAAATGCATGTTAAAGAAATCAGTTTACCTAGAGAGATACATGCAGAAAGTATCAATAAGAAGAAAGCTGTATTGTGGTTGTGGTTGTATTTGAATTCCATGCATGATGTGTACATGTTCGTCAGTCTTAACAAGCAGACACAGTGCAGGCAGCCAAGATTGACTCATTTGAAAAGAATGAGCTCCGGTGAGAGCCGGTGTCTGTGAGTGTGCACGGTTTCACTCCTCACTGCTGCTGAGGTTCTCCTCTCACACTGTTGTTGGCTGCCCACACCTCAAAGTGACTGGCCTTTATGAATAAAACATCTCTAGTTCCATGATGAAAAAACATATCCATTTTGCTGAATACAATACTTGGAGCATGTGGAATGCCTCTATGCTAACTCTGCACTTTCTCTGCAGTTTCATTGGTTACTGGCAATGGGAGGTGACAAGCAAGATCATTCACAGTGTTTGGTATTTCACTTATGTGAGCTACGCATTTGGCTGAGGCTGCACCTGACTGTCTGCAGTTATTTTACTGGATTCTGCTGTGCGACATTTCCTGTCACACAGCAGAATCCTGCAGGAGAGATTTGTTTACGTTGCATTTTGAGGCCTCTTGTTTAGATATGAGATGATATCACAGACTGTGGAAGAAGAAGTGGACATAGCAAACCTGATGTTACCCATTGGATTGTGGAGTGACGATTCCCTTCTTTGTGGTATTTTTTACTCTTCATGGGCCCATCATTTGCTAAATGATTAGCATGCTGCACTGAGGACTTGAAACGAGATAAGGTCTGCGTGAGACAAAAATGTTTACTTTTGCAATGTTTGTAATTTGAAGAGAGCATGGTTGCACTAATCTTACAGAACATGCTGACACGTGTGGTCACGTGGCTACATGCGTTCACATGTAGGAGAGACACAATGTTGCCAGATTGGAAATGTTATCTATCATACCAGAGGCTCAGGAAGGGAGTATTTTGAGAAAAATAAACGTACATCAGTCACAATCAGAAGAATGAATAGGTTAAATTTATAAGTAATTTAGTAAACAAGTATTTAAACGACTTCTTTAAACATCTACAAATCTCCTCATACCCACTGCCTTAGAAAGACGCAACTTCTCAGTCTGCACAGCTCAACCCACAGCTGACGTCACGTTCATGTCATCATGGCAGACACCATACGTGATTGGCACTTAAAGAGATCATGTGAGAGATGATGCATAAACACAGATGAAGGAGCCAGGAAATGAGATAAAATGAAAAGTCTAGACTAAACTAAGTGCCTACTGTAAGTGTTACAGTGGTCAAATTATCATACGTTTCAGCTGTTTTGGAATTATTGATTGCATGTTGTGCAGAGGGCAAAATTGTTGTACAAATCCAATGATTATCATACATCTGGCAACACTAGAGAGACATATGAACACATGTGACTTGTTATGACCCCTGGGGTTATCTTGTTTTTTTCTGGGCCTGTGTTTCTCCTCCTCTCTCCTATCTCTCTCTCTGTGCTGTGTGGTTTGTGCCCTTATAGAGTGGGGAAGGGATGACGTATTTTTGTAGGCCAACCAGGAAATAAGCAGCCAGGTAAATCCAAGTAAATAAACTGCTCTTTTTGCCTTTTACAGTTGTAAGCTGGTTGTTCTTGAGAGTGGGAGAGTGGGAAAGCACCTTCAGAGAAATAACAGACTACACATAGACGTAGGTTTCACATGGGAATTTACACAGCTTAACACAAAAACACCATGAAAGTGTTCCAAAACCACATTACCTCATGTTCAAAGCACCTGCATTTCACATATCTTGCACATGTTTTTGCACATGTGAAATCCATGACTCCAAGACAGAGCTTGGAGTCAAAGATCACACCTAACTAGGCAGAAGGCTTTCCGTTGGAGGAGAGGTTCCCAGGGGTCTTTTTGAAATCACAGTTCAGGTTTGGGGGCAAATAAAAGGGCCTTAGATTTGGACTCATTCTGCTAGAGGACGTCTTGAGACATTTAGCACTTAATATCAGAGAGACAGACCACAACATGATTTTTTATTTGACAGGGTCACAAGCCAAAAAGGTCGGCAACCTGTCATACAAACAATTGCAAACAATATATGAATTCATCTGTAAACATCTGTTTAGTTTGTCTTTTAAGTTATTTTTTATTCTGTCTCAGTCATCTTTATTTCTATTTTTTATGATATTATTTCCATATTTACTGCTTTTATTCTCTGAATTGTATTTACTGTTATTGGTATGAGTTGGTATTATTATTTTTGTTTTGTAATTGTTTCTCTATTGTTCAGTTCTACTTTAAATTTAGCCTGGCCTTGGTGCGGCATAATTGTTTGGCTCTAGTGTTGTCTTTGCAAGAAACCATTGTTGCTTCTGCTTTCCTTGTTTGTCAAAGCACTTTGAACTAAAGTTATTATTATTATCATTATTATATATTTGTACAGTGCTAATACAGTTAGCACAATCATAATAAGTCATAATCACTCTGACTCTGCTGCTCTCTCCTCTTGTAGAAACACAGCTTTTATTCACTGTTTGCTGCATGTTGCTTCCATTTCAATCACTGTTGAGCTATTGTCAATGAAACTTGACACTTCCTACACGACTGGCGTTTCATATTAAAACCCTTCAAGTGTCTCAAGGGACATAATCCTGGTATTCCTGTTCCTTCTTCTGAATTTACAGTGTGAACCATTAGATTACAGAAAATACACTCCTTCATATTATTGTCTTGTTGCCTGCTTTGCCCTCTCCATTGTTTGAGAATAAACACTAAATCCATACATAATCCTCATACAGCCTCCTTACAACATGAATATTTGGCCTACTAAGTTATACCTCTGTCATTTATATTTTGTGTTTATATTACATTTTCTGTTGTATCATTTTAATTCATTTCAATTATTCTGCTGGCCCAGTTTCCTCCAGGAGATCAATAAACCACTGACATCTCATCTTGTTTCTTATGGTTTGGCAAAGACGGTAATTTTAGGAGTTGGTGAAGCATGCATCAATAAGAAGAAGAAGAAAAACTGCTGAAGATTTTGTAATATGTTTCAGTTCAGGCAATGTGATGATTTCTGAGGAGGAGCTGTGTAGACAGTCTACAGCAGTGAATATGCAGCATTAGAGGCATCATTTCCATCTGGGCTTTAGATACATCCAAAATAAATCTTAGTGATGCTGTTTGTAATCACTTCTATCTGATACACATAAATGAATTAAGTTTTTTAAATTAATTAATTAATTAATTAAATTATCATGTTCAGTTAACGCAACTGCTTGGAAATCAAGTTGAGAGAAGTTCATTTATTTATGTGTTACTGATAGTAAGTAAGTAATTATTATAAGTTGGTTAACTTTTTTTTTTTACGTACATCAGGATTCCATCTGCACATTTATCTAATTTACCTCACACATCACTCACATTATCATCCATCTCTTCCTCTGTTTTCTCTTTTACATCACAGTCATACGATCTCTTTTTTCTCTGCCCAGCAAAGACCTGGCTGCTGGTCATCTTCATCCTCCTTCTCTCCACCCTCCTCTCGCCTCACATGTGCTCCTCCGTCCTTTCACCAGCCTCCTTCCTTCCCTCTGTGCTGCCTCTCAGCCTCCATCTCCACCCTGAAAATCTCCTCTCTGTGTGTCTGTCTCTTTGTCTCTCCTCACCCATCATTCCACCGAACTCGTCTCTTCTCTCCCCATCACTTTCAATCTCCTCCCTCTGCTCTTCCCAGACCAATTTTATGCTCTCTCTGTCTTTCCTCTCCCTTCCTCACATGGAGTCTGAGGTGTAAATCACACACACACACACACACACACACACACACACACACACACACACATACACACACGCGCGCTGTGCTGCGCTGCGCTGCACCACCAGAGCCTCCTACAGCCTCTGCTCTCCAGGCTTCATGACAGGGCTGCTGTGTTATTAGTCAGTCCGCTCACACACACACAGACTCACACACACACACACACACACACACAAGTTGTCAGGCAGGCAGAGTGTGCGGCTCACACACGTTGGTTTTCCTGTCAGTCAGGACCACAGAGTGGAACTGTGGACGACTGATGCTCACTGGTACAGAGAGGGCCAAGAGACGTGGTAACACACAGGAAGGGTGAGAGAGAGACAGAGAGAGAGAGATCGAGAAAGGTGTGTGTTACTGTGTGTAAATAAGTGCATTTATGTTTTAGCATTTGTATACTTGTGTTTACGTATAATTCTTATACTCTGACTACTAACCAAAGTTATTTCCATCACTAATTAAACTATAATTTACTTTTCTTATTCATTGTGTAAATATCAGAAAATAGTAAAAGAAAAAAATCACTATTTCCCGAAGCTTTAGTTTACATCTTTACAATGATTGTTTTGTCTCATTAGCAGTACAAAAACCCAAAGATTTTTTTTTTACAATGATAAAAAACAGAGGAGGACTTTAAGGACTTTAAGGTACTGCTGGGTGACTTAGCCTTTAATAATATAACATCTTTTTTTTAGTTGATTGATATGTTGTACTAATAACCAAAATTTACAAATTAACTAGTAACCAAAGTGATCAAATATATATAGCAGACAAAAAAATCAATATTTGCCTCCAAAATATAGTGGAGTTTAATCCTTTAGAACCTGGAGCAACATTGCTTTTCTTGTGCTGCTTTTAGACACCTTTTGAAAGTATTTCAATCTTTGAACCCTGAGCAAATTAGCGTGATTCCTTCAAAACAATAGGAAAAAGCAATGAGCAACTTCATGAAAAACGTTCCACAAATTGCATAAAATGTATAGATTTATTAAATTATTTTAAAAATGCTAGAGGAAAAAAGCTTAGGTAAAAAAGTAAAAGTGTGGAGAAAAAGAATAAAGCTAGGGAAAAAACTAACTGTTTAATTATCAGAATTACATATTTAAAATAACACTGAAGATTATTAGATTTTTAACGCATTTTTTCCAGGTCATTTCTTTGATGCTGCTTTTTGTTACTTAATTTTTTGTGTGTTTCATCACACACACAGTTAGGGTAGGTAACATAAATTACCACGAAAGGGAAATATTAATGTAAAGTACAAGGAAAGTACAATTGCAAAATTGTACTTAAATAAATGTATCTGGTTATATTCCATCACATATAGCACAGCGGTTATGCTGTATAACTGGAAATCCTCCACCTGTATTTTGACCTGTGGTGCACTTTTCCAAGATCACTGCTCATAAAAGTTACAACCAACAGAAATGTACATGTGTCACATCCTGTGTGTGCATGATTTGGGATACTGAGATTCTTGCAGAGAGAACTCTTTGAGTCACAAATGGAAAACCTTAAATGATTTTCTTAAGTTAGTGAAGGTTAAAAAGAAGAAAAAACATCATCCTTTTATTGGGAACTAATTCATCTGATTGATTCAAGTGTTTTAAACTGTTAAAATACAGACACTTATCATTGCTTTACATGCAACCGACAACTACAAACATGCTAAATAGACTGATTATATTTGTATGTTGTAATTACATCCTTCTCTATCTGCAGTTCAGAGGCAGTTTTAGAAAGAAGACATTTCCCTGACTTGGCAGTCGCTACGAGAGAATGACAGCCCATCAGTAGATTGCAGCAAAGGATGACTCCAAGATGTGTTGATAGATACTGCTGTTGACAAGAACATTTTCATGATAACTGAAAGAAATTGAGTTGTTGCAGCAAAAAATAATAAAAGAGCCACAGCATGGGAAAAATAGAAGAGAAAATAAAACAGGATATGAATAAGAATTTTGAAAAGTTTTAGAAACACTTTTAGAATGTTTCTTAAAAATGGACTGTGCTGGGGATGTCTGGTGAATTGTGAGAATGCAACACAATAGCAGCAACAGAGTTGAATGTGTGATTAGAATTCTGATTCCACGGAAGCATCAAACATTACACGTCAACTAGGCGAACACAAGCTAACAGATGAACCCAGGTAGAGAAATGACTCGGCCCAGCACCGGCCCAAACTCCACAAGCTGGAATAAATAAATCTGTCCATATGGTTGCCCTACTCGGCTAAGACTCCAGATGATGACGCCCCAGAATCATGCAAAATAAACAATCCCACTTCAAGCTGCAGACATAGCCATCACTGGGCATTTATCAAAAATATCCCAGCCCTGCTTTGGCATAAACTCGCCAGGAAGACAAAAGTCAGGCTGCATCCGGCTGCCCAACTCGACTGAGACTCGGAATCAATGACACCCCAGAATCGGGCTGAATAAACTGTCCAGATTCTAGCTGCCAACACTGACATCACTGGACCATTATTAGAAATAACCTGGTCCAGCATCGACCCAAATTCGGCACACTAAAAAATACAGGTCAGGTTGCATCCGGCTGCTGACACTGCAATCACTGGGAATGAACTCATACTGACACGTTTCTGTCCTTCAACTTCAAGTTGAAACGGAAGTAAGTTTTTATGAAAGGGGTAAAAATACACAAGGAAGAGATATTCTCAAGTGCGTGTGTGTGCGTGTGTGCGTGTGTGTGTGTGTGTGTTTGTGTGTGTGTGTGTGTGTGCGCGTGTGTGTGTGCGTGTGTGTGTTTGTGTTTGTGTGTGTGCGCGTGTACCTCTGCACGCCTCTAGCTGGCCTGTAAGAACTTTCCGAATCTCTGACACCCACATATTTTTCACATCCATGGAGGGAGCCTGGGGAAGAATACACACACACACACACACACACACACACACACACACACACACATCAAGCAAGGTATACGTATACAACAAGAGCATTTTAACACTAATGCTGTTTTTCTGAGTGTTAAGTGGTGAGCTGTGTGGTGCAACACTGCCACCAAGAGGGGGATTGTGGGAGAGACCACTGAATGCCTCCCTTAGTGTGATCTACTGTATAACTAAATGCAATATTAACTGGATCTTTTGAATAATACTTAAGTGTAAGTGTAGTTTTTAAATTTCTTTTAAACATTTTTATCGATAACATCAAACTGAAAAAACACATCACGGGGTGTTCAAATTAACATTTTTCTTTTCATTTTATTTGCATATCTACAATAAATGTTTTCTTCCTGACAGGACCTGGGTATTACATTACAAATGTAACTACACAGTGACACAGCATAGGACATGTTATTTTCCATCCTCCAACACCTAATAAAAATGAAAGAAGCATTACCAGCAAAATATCCTTCAAGTATTAAAAGTTAAATGACCTCCCTAACTGATATATTACTATTAATAACTAATAGTTTTTAATATTGATGCATGTGTAAGCAATGTTACACTATCATAGCTGGTTGAGGTGACTACTTTAGATGCAGTTTGTGGTCAAGTACCTTCCAAAGGGTCACTAGATCATGAGATGATTTTTGGGGTCGGACAGTGTTAAAAACAAAGTTCTGCAATCCAAAACTTTTTATGTTTTTTTCTCTCTTTTTTTTTTTTTTATATTTTATCTAATGTTGCACTTTTTTGTGAAAATGATCCCATCCATCAACATACCTGGATGATGTACACCTCCTCTCTGCCATTGTACCACACCTCAAACTTCTTAATGTCCCCTTTGACGTTCTCTGTGATCCCTACAGCACTCATCTGGATGGAGACACAAGGACAAAGACACTGTGAGATGCTGCAAAACTCTGTCATCAGTCATGACTTAAAGTTTAATAAATGAACAAAACCCAAAATGACCTGAAAACTGAGGGTAAACTTGATAAGAGCAGATTGACCTGTTGGAGAGCTCCAGGGCAACACACCAACACACTTTACCCCCCCCCGAGCAGTGTGTATGATGCCTTTTCTGTTGCTTTTATGATCCGAAAATAATTTCAACTCAAACCCACATTTGCAACTATAAGGTACTAAATATTTCCTAATACATTACATACAGATTTGCCTGAAATATATGCATGGGCCTCTAGTTATGGATTAAATTGGGGGTACAAGATTTGATGCAAAATTTTGAGTGTGACACTTTATTGGTACATTCTTTTAAATTTGTATGCTCTTATTTTGGATGATGGTGTTTTTATTCATGTAAAGGAAAACACATTTCCTGCGTCAAGTGACATTTGAACATAAATATGTTTATTGCATTATGATGGGATGTAATGCTATAAGGGTGTTTGTTTTAGTATTTATTCAACTGCATATCAACTTTTCTCATTTTATGTTATTTCTGCTGAGTGAGCACACATGTAAGCATGATTTACTCTTCCCTCCTCTTTTGTGTCTCTTGTTCAGGAACATGATCTTTTTAAATGTGCGCATGGCACTTATTCACAGTAATGATGCATTAATTTAAAGAAGTAGTTAAGTGGGTGATTAAAGTTCATTCCTGTTTCTGCTTAACTCGGGGTCACAGGATGTGGATTTCAGAAGGAGGTCCTTAGTCTGCATGAATGCAACTCTGCTACTGTTGATTACAACACAGACACAAACACAAGCATGAAGCTGTTTTGTTGAACAGAAAAGTGTCAAGTGATTGACTTTCTTTCATACTTGACTTCCTTTGCTGCTCACTCTCTGTAGACTTGTATGGAACGGAACCTGAGGAGCTGTACAGAATATTTATCAATGACAGATTCAGCTCCCTGCAGGTTTATATGGAGAAATGTCAGTATGTGTTTCCATGCTTTGAGAAATAACGCTTACATTTCAAATGTTTTAGATCAAGCTTTAATGTGGTGTTGTGTTAAATGCTCTCAAAATCATCCATTAGTTTCATAAGTATTTGCAGGAGGTGGCTTTTTTTCAGTTAGAATAGTTCTGCTACATGGAGGCAGTGAAACACGATGAAAACAACAAAACCATAGACAGTTGTTGAGGATAACATATATTAGTTGCTTATTTACCCAACCAGCTGACACAGAGTTGTGTTCTTGGATTCAGTGGGATGATAATGTTGCTTCGTCGTGGTTGATCATGCAAGTATGCAATTGTTTGTTAACATGTTAGCAAAAATTAAACACAACACGCTCACTAGCTTTTTAAGATTTTTTAAGGCTGAGTGCTGAATCCTCAAAGTGGATATCAATACAGTCAAAAATAGAGCAGCATTCCTATATAGTGTTTTTCTAAATTGCCACATGGACGCCCTTCTCCAGCATGTGCGAGTGGCAGTAACAGAAAATTCACAGGTGAAGTAATCATATTTACATGTGACACCACCTACAGTGAATCCCAGCCTGGGGAGGCAACATTCTCAAGAGAGCTATATTTATAATATTTTAAAGAAATACATATAAAAATAGATCAATAAGTAAATAAAAGAATAATAATCACTACCACGAAACAAAAAAAAGTAACAGCTGACACCAGTTCACTACACCTGTAAATTTTCTTTCATACTATTTCAAGCAACAGTTCCAGAAGCTTTACTGATAAACTGAATTTAAGCTGTTTCTGTTGTAGACTGTCAGATTACAGTCAGATTAAAGGTGGGTTCTTCATCACTTATCAAACACAGAGGAGTCACACAAATGAAACAAAAGCGATCTGTACATATGGAAAAAAGAAAAAAACACAAAATAATCTGCATCTGACCTTAAGTGAGTGTTTGAAGCTGTAGGACGGGGTCTTCTCATGTCCGTCTGTGGTCTCCTCTCGTTTCTTACAGAACAGCATCATCTTGTCATACAGGAACAGGTGTCTCTGCATGGGCTTAAACCTGGCCAGGTCCTTCACCTGAAATTAGGTCATCCATCACTTTATCTGCATGCCTATGTGTGCATCAGTCATTCCACACTTCAACTATCATATACATCAATGTTTAACATCACAATTTTTTTCCTTTCACCATCAGCAGCAGCCTCTTCCTGTTTGTGCAGACACACCTCACAAAATTTGTCATTGCTGTGGTTTTCTTCATCCATACTTTTTCTTTAATAACTATATATGATGCTTAAACATATTCGTAATGTTTTACATGCATGTTTTAGCCCATTTAATACAAATCATATTTTCCAAACAAAAAAATTCATAATCCCGCTACTCTATGTTTTGTTTTGTGGGTGTTTTGCATTTGACTGCTGTTGAGGCATGGAGTCCTACTGATTATGTTCAAGGCTTCTGATAATGCAGGGACGGTGATGTTGTGTGGTACCTTGCTGTGGCCTTTCTTGTGATCAGTCCACACATTAAAGGATCCCTGCATCAACAGCTTCCCGAGTTCACTCAGGTTTCCCTGTGAACATCGACACACAGGTAGACGTTTAGAGCACCATTCAGTACAGTCACAGCAGACTGTAGTGGCAGCCATTATAATAAGGGTTAAGATGGGAAAAGGGGAAAAGGGAAAATCAATAATCCATCAAAGGAGACAAAAGCATTTTTTTTTTTTTTTTTTACGAAGAGTTTTAGGACTGGGTATTGTTTAAAAAATTACAATACCAGTACTTTGAAAGTGATTCCAATACCAATCAAGTACTTAATTCAATACCCATAATGTAAGTGGAGTGGCCTGTATATCACAAAACTTAAACTAATAGTCTGGGCTCTTATTTGCTTCAATCATTGGAGACTAAAGAGACAGAGAGAGAGAGGGTGGGAGATAGATAAAGTTCCAACACTCGGGATACAGCACCTGAGGATTACAGCGAACACAACGGCTGGCCACCAACGCTGGACATTCAGTATGTGTACATAATGTTAGAAAAAGTGGAATTATTGTCTTTGACTAAAACTGGACTTTTAAAACACATGACAACACGTTAGTCCGACTGAAATCAGACTAGATCAAAATTCTCAAAATCAGCCTAGCATTCACTGTCATGCACTCTTGCAAAGCCCGCTTGTACGTTGCATCAGGTAAAAAATAGCAAAGAGCTTTATAAACACAAAATCACACACACACAAAATTCATGAGCACAGAGAATGAACATGTATGGAAATGATTCACATTCAAACAGAACTGTGCATCAGAACCAGAGGAGGTTGACGGTTTGAGGTGGGATAAGCTAAATAATCAAAATAAATACAAATACATCCCCCTTGTTGCCATCCCTCTCTACATCTTTTTACTTATGTTCGATAACTGTGTGTATCTGTGTAACCAAGCAGATCCACACAGTGATATACATCACTATTTCTAAGAAATGCATCAAATAGACACATCCAAAGAATCACAACAACTTCCACAATTACCCCTCACCTCTCCATGATTTATTAACTTAGTATGGTTTTAACTGCCTGACCTTCAAGGCATGGCGGGTCAACCCCCCACACACTGTTCAGTTAATAAATGATCTGGAGTTAAAGCTGTGGACAGAAGTGTGCAGGGTTTCCATGACAGAGGGGATTGTATGCATTGTTAGAGACAAAAGTGCATTCTTGTGTGTATTTCATACTGTTAAAAAAACAGCTAATGCAAGCTCTGAAAGATGTTACAATCTCACAATAGACACTCTGTACAACAAAAGGAAAAGGCTTCACTCAGCAGCAGTTCATCACATCATGTTTACACATGCAGTCATTTAGTGGTGACACAAAAAGCTACAAATAAAATCAACAGTTTTTTAGGCAGTGTGTCTACTGCTGAAAATCTTTGCTTTGTTATTCTTATATCTGTTTTGAGTCACTCGGCTGTCTGATGGAACCTCACGTTGTCAAAAAACAAAAATCACAATATGACACATTCAGTCCAATGAGTCGGATGACTGTTGTTCCTCCATGGACATACCCACCTTCCAGTCACACCCCGACATCACAGCTTCTTTTCTTACTCTCTTTGTATCCATTTTCCTTTTGCCAGCTAGCACTGACTGACCTATTGTGTCCCTTTATATGTGACTAAAGCCCGTGAAAAAGGTAAAGTCTGTTTTTGTGTATTCCCTCACAGAGAATGAGTAAATATTCTAATGAATTTGAGATTGCTATCACATCACAATAATCATCACCATAACGTCAATGAAAAGTAGGGTGTCAGCCAAAATGTTCAGCTTGAATATGAAAAACCCTCAACTGAAACCCAAAATAACTAACATTTTTCAAGAACACAAATTATTCAAGGTTAACCCACTGAAACCTGATCGGGATCAGTTTTCTTGTGCTGTGTTCAGATGCCTTTCACAAGCTGTTTAACGTTTTGAAACTTGAGCCAAGTGGTTTGATTGCTTTTGAAAACATGGGGAAAAAAGAAAGAAAAGCTTGTTGCCCTCTCCCAATTTTTTTTTTTAAAGAAACCAAATTTATGTGCTCAAAGGGTTAAAGAAAATACTGACTGATACAGCTGGACTGAAAGCTTCTACACAGAGTATCACATGAGTGTGCAGTCAGGGCTGAGTACATGTGAATCCATTACACACAGATAATGTGTGATTGAACCAGATCTAGAAGTGAGATATAGATGCAATACATTCGTTTCTCTGCTCCCTGAAAACAAACCGAGGCAGAGCTGAGACGGCTCACACCAAGTGGCCCGAGTGTGGGAAGGTGGCATGTTACAGTCACCTGATGGAGCAAACATGGACTAGATGCAGTGTAATGGTATCTTATTGGGTGTGTTTGACAGGATTGTTTTGGAACCTCTTTTAGAAAAAAAATTGATGCTCATAACTCATTTTTCATAGCATTACCCAAACTATCATGACAAACTTGCCCTGTATACTTCTGGACACTGTATGCTTCTACAATTCTCCCCCAAAAACTCTGTTTATTAATTTGAGGAGGGTTATGGTGTTTTTTTATACATCATATGTAGATGCCACATGGCTTTCTCTCTGATTAGCATTTAAACACTGCAAATCACCATGAAGATGAGTGCCCACTTGCCACTACCTACGCTTCCACACATGATTTCTGTACATGCTGCTGATGATGAAACAATTTTATATACTGACCTCAAAGCCAGTGATGGCTATCTGGTGCATGGAGTCGTTGACAGACTTGATGATGTCCAGCATCGTGGTCAAAGCCTCCTCCAACTCAACCGTCCACTCCCCCTTACTGCACTTCAACATCTCCTGAAAAAGGAAGGAGGAATGAGGTCAGAGAGACAGAATAATGCAGGATAAAAGCCAGAAAAAAAGAGGAAACAAATATACCAAATAGAAGACAAGAAGGGACAACAAGACTACCATTGTGGGCAGTGAAGTCATAAACACTGTATTTCTCCAAGGATATGAATTATGGTGGGGGTGGGGGGACAGGAGCGCCAGGCAGAGTTAATCACTGATCAGACACTGCTAGGCTGGGGCAACAGTTTATTAGGCTGTGTAAACTCTCAGCAATGCCACAGATGTGATTAGGACAAGCTTACATATGAGACTTAACAGTTGACAAAGGGGTTTTAAAGGTGCATTTTGTAAGATCTGGACAAAATCTTAGTTTAAAATATTCAAAAAAATTACCTAACCCTATCAACAGAGAGTGAAGGAACAACACGTTTGACATTTTGTTGAGTATGCCTATGTATTGTATTACCGAGATATCAGCCAGGGACAGCCTGACCCTTCTGTAATAATACATCCTGGTCTAAGAGGCGACAGGGAGTCACTGCAGCCTCTGGTGTGTCGCAGGAGAGGAGGCAGAAGCTGGGGCATAGACTCAATAGATACAGCGTAGAAGTTAAAGTCCCAGTGAATTAGTAAGTAAGTATGTAAGAAACACAGCAATGTCAAAAGCTCCAGGAAAGATCACACGTGAAGATCAGAAGACAGCAGCCTTATTTTGACCGGCTGTATTCTTGCTCTGCTGTCACTTATGAGTTGCATTTAATTATGACTGATGACTGTAAATTATGGTTGTATGGACACAGTTGTCGACTGACTGAAATAATGTCGACCAGTTCACCTTATTATAACCACTCGGCATAACTGTTATGACAAACTGAGTGTCAAATGGATGTCCAACCAGCAACTTTTCTACATAAACAACTCACTTCACACTGAGTCCCGACACCAAAATAAAGTTCAGTATCACAGTAGAGTGTCAGAACACTCAGCTGTGTCCTCATATGTTTGTCATGGAAGCTGCTCATCCCTCATACCTCTGCTTCCTTATGATGCAATTTTAGAAGTTTTGTAAATTTCTACCTCCTAGGATTAAATGGTGTCAAAGGTCAGAACGTGGAGTGAGTCAACCAACAATTAATGCAAACTAGTAAATTCCAGCTGGGGTTGGTCGAGCTGACAGGAAAATGCTCAGCTGCTCTGAGGGAGCTAGTTTTCATCGCTAGCGGCTAACCATATGTTCAACTTGTTTTGAAAAACATTGACACATTTGTGTTAAACTATTTGTGGACAGCATATCCATTACAACTGGCTTTTTTATATGTATTGCATCATAGCTGATCATCCATCCATCCATCCATCTTATCTGGGACCAGGTCATAGGGGCAGCAGGCTTAGCAAAGTGATAAAGACATCTCTGTACCCAGCTCCTCCTGGGGGCTCCGAGGCACCCCAAGGCCAGATAAGATATACAATCCCTCCAGGGTGTTCTGGGTCAGGCCTCAATGCCATTATGTGCCGGCAGGGGCAGAGACTAGTGTTACAGAAGCAAAAGTATGTCAACCATCCAACCCAATCTTGGAGAAGGGGCTGAACCAAAAAACAGTTTATAGTAAAAAGGCAAGAAGTGGCTAGCACACTGCAGGGCTCCAGTCATCACTAATTTAATGCACCAAAGTGACGCTTTGAGGCAAAACAGCTCTTCATCACTAGACTGAAACCATAAGATGCCATATTAAATACGTCATGTGACCAGTCATGCAAACAATTTGTTTCAAAATATATGTCAATAAATACATACCAATAAATACATACATAATGAAACACAAAATATATGTGCACGTATATGTATAAATATTCGTATTGTACCTTGTACCTTCAGTATCTAAAGAAAAAATATACAACTGAAAATTCACTAAATGTCCTGCAGTTGTAGGAGAGGAACTTTTTAGAGTTTCATTACATCATGATTTGAAGCTGAAATGTGCAGTCTAGGTGGAGTTTGAATGTTTGAACTCTGGACTCCAACTTGATGTTGATGTTTGTGAATCTGGGTCCCCTGGTGAAACACTAAAACCTCACTGTGATTCCTTGCTCAAAAAGAGCTTTTAGGGGCTCCTGTGGGGGATTACACCGAGTAGAGCAGGCTGAACTAATTAGCCAGATAATTGCACTAAATAACTCCCTGTTGTTAATGTACGGAAATATTAGTCAAACATCATTTGGATAATTTTATTTGAGATCTTGTAGCCAAATCAAACAACATGCTCCAGGGGAGTAATGGTGGAGGAAACGTGGGACTGACTCCCCCAGTGGGGAGGGGAGCCCTTAATGGGCCTGAAATTAAAAAAATATATATATATTTCCATTTTTTTCTCTCTCAGTTATAACTACAATAAGTTAACTAAAACTGTCTGAATAAACAAACATTAAGAATTCCTTTCTGAAAAAATTTGGAGTCTCTTTCGGAGGCCCATCTCACCCCTACTAAATGGGCAAAATGGTTTAATCTGCACTGTGCCGACCTGTCAGCAGTCAGTCAAGCGTGAGAGTGAGTGATGTTGCAGGTTGCAGAACCATGTCTCCCCCGAGAAAAACGAAGTCAGGGTACCAAAAAAGGAAAGAAAGAAAAGAGAAACAAAGGAAGCAAGCTGAGGGAAAACAACTTTTAATGAGTTTCTTTCAAAAGAAAGGTTGGCATAACACAGTTTAAGAATGGTTTAAGCTAATACCAGCTATTTAGATTCAAGGCAGTCAGCCAACAGGAGTCTAGCTTGGATTATATTTGCATTTTGTATGAAAGTTTATTACATTCATAAATTACTCAGCATCATACGTACAATCTCATATTCCCAGTGAGCTAGCTTAACATATTTTATATCAACAGATTCATTACAATCTCTCGATTCATATGATATAACTGACTTTGTGCTAGCATTAAGAGCCTGCTAATGCGCTGCAAACATGGTGTATTTAATTCCAAGTATGGTTATTTCCATAAGTGTTAAAGAAGTAAACTAAAAAACTGAGGGGAATAGTTCCAATTTTAGGGTCATGGCCTCAAGTGTGGCTGAATCTGATTGAAAGTAAACTGTAGTTTTAGGCGTTTTTTCGCTTTGAGGGGTTAGATTATACCATAAATAAATAAACCCTTGTTATTCAACAAGTCACTTGGCTTCAAATAATCTTCTTTAAAGAGGTGGGCAGTCTGAAGAGCAATATTGTTCATGGAAGGCAGGTAAAATGTACAATGTACATCCTGAATGAAACACTTGCAGTTACAGTTTAGAAATTGTAAAACTAATATTGATATGTAGCTTAGATTGGAGGCAGTTAACCAAGATGGCTTTAAGCATGTATTTTTGTATAATCCAAATAAACCAGTATCATAGCAACAACAATATTATGTTATCCACAATATTGGCTAGCATAACATAACATTATGAACCACATGATCTTTAGTTTCAGAAACAGAAAGTGAAGCAGTGGCAGGCCCCTCAACATCTGCTCATGTTTCTGAGGATGTTAGACAAGGTGAGCACATATTGTGGCAACTAACAGTAACTTCCAAGCAGCCGTTTGCAGTAGTTTCAACTGAAAGGAACTTAGAAACAGGAACAACAATTATCCTGTTTTTATCGTATGTTAGGCTAAAAGCAGGACAAGACTCTAATATTCATCCCGTTTGCTGTCTTGCTTGGAGAGGGTTCACTACTAGCAGATAGAGAGGAACAGTGTTAGAGGATGAAAGAAGTGAAGAGTATGAGGGTAGTGAGAATGACAAAGAGAGGACAGAAGAAGGTGAAGAAAGTAAGGGCAGTTCATTTGAGTATTTTGCCAGTGTAGTTATAACAATTGTGCAGGATTGGCTTGGGCTGTGGTGATGGGGGCCAACGACATATACGGGCCCAGAATTCCTGGCGACACCCCTGAGCTGCTCACCCACAGCGAGCAAGCGTTCACTTCAGAGTTCACTTTTGTACATTTGATGGCATTGTGTGTGTGTGTGTGTGTGTGTGTGTGTGTGTGTGTGTGTGTGAGTGTGTGTGTATATTTACCTTGAGCATGAGTTGGTATTTGGTGATCCTCTGGACAGGTTTGAGCAAGTACGCATCCAGGGACAGTTTGTGGTCCAGTTTCTTCTGACATTCCTGTTGTCACAAACAACAAACAGTCTCCATCAAGACACAAGACAGACCTACTTCACCGACTCAAAGACAGCCTGCAAATAAAACTAGGTCAAAAACATACAAAAACTTAAAATTTGTTGCTACTTGACCAGAGGAAACGTAGAGAAAAGTGCTTTTGCTCAGAAGTAGAAGTTTCACTGTGCAGGAAGCAGTGTGGTGCCCACTTACTGCATTTGTCAGATGGAGGGAAGTTTACCCCCCACTGGTCTGGGCCTTGATCTTGCTGTATGCCAAATGTGTGATCCTCCTGTCTCCTGCCCCCTTTCACAATTTGCTAATTTGATAGCCTGACTGTTGAGTGCCCCCACCCTTCTCACAGGTCTATATGTGAATATACCCCACCCCCTTTTCTTTTCTTTGTTCGTATTTGTTCCTTTAGCATATTGCATTATGTCTGATCACTTCACTTTTTGATCTACATCCTGCCACATCACTGCCTATATTGTATATAAGTGTGTTCATTTCCTTTGTTTGTAGTTAGCTTATCGACTCAGACCTGTTCTGTGTTTGTCAGTTCACCAGTGTGCTGGCATGCTTCAATAAACTCACACCACCACAGCAAACTTTTGGACTGGACGTAAATTATTTCTTCAACAATACAAAGCTGGTTGAAAATTGGCAAAGTATCACTTTAGAGGGCAACATTTTCATGTCAGTTAAAGCTGTAATTAGTGACTTTAAAAAACTAACTATCATCATGTTTGCTAAAATTGTCTACACTGTACTACATGAAACATTGAAAAAAAACATCTCCACCCCTCCCAGTGCGTCTCATGGCATTTGCAAGAACCTGCTGCACCTGAATGAAAACAACCAATCAGAGCCAATGATTCTCTGTCATTATATCAATCACCAGGCAGAACACAGCTGAGCCAAAACCAAGCACCGCCCACCCACTGGAGCACAGCTAAACCCTACACTAAAATAAGTTTCTGAAAATATTGGAGGAAAGAAATTGGCAATGCAGCAAGAATATTGATTCATATTTGATCAGAGCTTCCTAGTTTGACAGTTTGACTGCAGTTCATGATCAGTTATTGACATGACTGACAGCAGAATTCAAGACTCCTCAGCTCTGATTTGTTGTTTTCTTTCAGCCAAGGAAGATTCGAGCAAATGCCACTAGAAGCACTACAACAAGGCAGAGGAACATGACTTTTTTTAAACAGACAAAAAATCAATTTTATAAAAGTTGCCTTGGCTTTAAGTCACTTTAATGTAACATGCAGCTATGTAGATGTTGCTGTTGGGAGATTTAGATTCAAGCATCAGGCTGAATAATGCTATCCTGGTGTATGGACTAATGGAACAATGACTCAAGTTCAACTATATATATACCTAAATATATATATATACTGTACATGTGTGTGTGTGTGTGTGTGTGTGTGTGTGTGTGTGTGTGTGTGTGTGTGTGTGTGTGTGTTTTCGCGAAGTTTTGAATACTTTTAACTGTTCAGGACTGTGCCAAAAGTCTGACATTATAAACAGCATCAGATGTGCTTCACGGTGGCTTTGTGGTTAGCACTGTTGCCTCATAGCAAGAGGTTCGAATCCCGGTTGGAACGGGGTTCGGGTGGGGGCTCTTCTGTGTGGAGTTTGCATGTTCTCCCCGTGTCTGTGTGGGTTCTCTCCGGGGTCTCCAGCTTCCTCCAAAGACATGCAGCTTGGGTTAATTGGGGACTCTAAATTGCCCTTAGGTGTGACTGTGAGTGTGTATGGTTGTTTGTCTATATGTGTCGGCCCTGCGATAGTCTGGCGAACTGTCCAGGGTGTACCCCGCCTTCCGCCCGATGACAGCTGGGATTGGCTCCAGCCCCCCCCCGCGACCTTTACGAGGGCAAGCGGTTACAGAAAATGACTGACTGACAGATATGCTTCATGGCTGAACTTCGTACAGATCTCCAACCCAACCACTTATTAAGAACACACTGATCTCACAGAATTCAGACGGTTATATTACACTTTAAGGACTATTGTGTAAGATTTAAGGGGGTGTATTGACAGAAATGAAATATGATATCATAAGTGGAAACCCCTAAACATGGATTTTAGGGGGAAAAAGGTGACATCACATTAGCATGTATTGGACTAGCTGCCCGCAGTGTCATGCCAAAGTGCCTCAGAAATACATGGATTATTAGTTGAAACTGTGTTATTCTATTTTGATCAGTTTAAATTACCTGGTCTGTTTGTTTTGTGGAGGGAAAGACCTCTATGGATAGTTCAGCTAACGGTAAGACGTCCCAAACAATAAACTGAAGGAATGCTTGCCAAGAGAAGCTTCAGCTGATTGCAATCTGCAATTCATCACTAGAGGCCACCAATTCCCCCTAAATTTTACACACTTCACTGCACCCTCAATTGCTACTTTACATGGAATAAGTAAAGTCAGCCTAATTCAGCAGGATGTTTATTAAGTCTCTTGCTGTTGTTTTCTCATATGTGTGTGTGTGTGTGTGCATGTGTTACCTGGAAGAAGAGGCTGTCTCCACACTGTCTCCACAGGACCTCAGAGCGGGGTTTATTCTGACAGTACTTCTCATACACCTGAAGCTCTTCTTTCTGTCAACAGAGAGACAGACAGTTGGAGTGAAGAGAGGTTTCGGAAATCATCACGGCACTTTAAGGTCACAGAGATACCACTAGACAAACACAACACTCTAACACAATAAAATATGAATTTACAAGAAATCACAAATAAATGCTTTGCTGTACCAAATACATGTTGAAGGAAACCTACTGTAACTGCTGTGTAAATTATGTTTTATGTATTTATTTATTTTGTCAGATCAAAAGCATTTCAGGGGGTATTGACTTGACACTTGAGACCCAGGAACCCCAAACAGACCCACTGAACCTCTACCCAAATCATTTCCACAGAAATTTTTAAAAATGAGAGCTGATCCAAAGAACACCAACACCAGCAGCAGCACGATGCTCCACCTATTAAAAAGATGCACCAACTCTGTTGTTATTTTCCTGCTTTTAATACTATGTGTCAAAAAAACCCTCAATTTTCTGTGATGAGTGGTATATAACATGTGATCACAGCTGATGGTGAGTCAGTTCTTCAAATCTTGAGTCTGACTCGAGTCCCAATTTTGATGACAAAATCAAAGCAGAATCGCAACTTGAGTTGGGCTTTGAAAACACTGACTTCACTTGGACTTGAGCCTTTTGACTTAAAAATGCTTGACGATGAAAATGATGCCAACGATAAATTTGCTCACATAGATAAACTATGTGGTGAACATAAAACAAATTGCAAATTTACTTCCAAAAAACTTGTTGGGACAAATTTTTTAACCACTGCCCTACCCGTCTGCCCTATTTGTGCCCTTGTGCTCCTTATTTTACATTATTACCTGCAGCATTTCAATCTGACGCTGTCCTGCCACGTCATGAACATGCTTCTGTTTCTGTCTGGACGCATTGCCAAGTTATGCCGCCTGTCTGTGTATTATCTAGATGCAGCAGGTTCTGTCAGGCCATCCGCCTATGTATGATAACAATGTGACCGGCTCCATCCTGCCGCGCTCTCTTGGTTGATGCAGTCAAGCGGTGGCTTTTGTCATGGATCTAATGCTGAGAGCACTGACAAAGGGCTGGTATTGGATGACTTTGAAATGAGAACTATTTGGGATGCCGCATCTAACAACAGGATGTCAACAAAAACACATAGTTAGGGTTCGGCTCCCAAGGCAAGGCAACAAAACATAGTCATGGTCATGGCTCTATATTCCTACAGGAAGTGAACACCAGGCTCCTGGGTGAAAGTCACAGGTTAATTGGACCCAGCTACCATTCCTCCCACCAGGCCTTTAGGGACCTTACAGCTCCTCCTTATATTATGTCATCACAAACAGCATTTCAACCCGACACCATTCAGTGACATCACATACGGCCACGTCAGGTTCCGTGCAGCCGGGTTATCAACTGATGCCACCCAGTGTAATATAGTATCTTGCACTGAAATCACTGACAAAGTGAGGGTACTTGATCACTTCAGGCTCTAATATCACACATCAAATCATCTTTGCAAATTAAAGTCCACAAATATTATCAGTAAAATGTACTTTAAGTAATATGAGTAGTTAAAAAGTACTTATCATCAACAAAAATAATTCACTCTGCTTTTAAGTCTAAACTAACAAAATAAACACACATGTAAAAGAAAACCAGATGAAATGTAAATGGACCCTCCAGTGCTGTTTCTAAGCTACTCACCCTCTTCAGAAAACAGGTTCCCACCAGTTCTGGTTTCTCTGCACAGTCCTCCAGCTCATGCAGAAATGTCCTGCAGGTGTTTGATGAACAAACAGAATGAGAACAGAACACAATGTCATTTTTCTTTGACAACCTGTAAGCCAAATTACTACATAAATACTACATAAGTTTTACTTTACTAAAAGCGTGAATGTGTGATCACATATTTGGACCTTCTGGGTAAACTTGCCTCTAACTCTAGTTTTCTTATTATCAAACTAAATACCGATGTGCCATTTGTGCAAATTACCAATCAAACGTGACGTTTTTTATAAATCAATTAAATATTTTGCCAAATTAAATATGGCTTCCACGTAAAAACACCTCCACTCTTCAACTGAAAAAGGGGCATTTTTCGCATGAAGGTCAGTTCACCAGTCATGAGCAGAGGTACTCAGCCTGTGGAGACAGTTGCATGGTGTCCTCTGTGTCTCTGGAGGAGGTTTATCGAGTCTGAGAAAATTACCCCTGTGTGGTTCAAGTCCTACCTCACAGGCAGATCCTTCAGAGTGTCATGGCGAGGAGAGGTGTCTAGGTCACATGGCCTATCGACAGGGGTTCCTCAGGGGTCGGTGCTTGGTCCCCTACTCTTCTCTCTGTACACCACCTCACTCGGTGCAGTGATCGGCTCCCATGGTTTCTCCTACCACTGCTATGCTGATGACACTCAGCTCTTCCTCTCCTTTCCACCTGATGACAGAACTGTCTCAGCTCGGATATCAGCGTGTCTGGCTGATATCTCCACATGGATGAAGGAACGCCACCTTCAGCTAAATCTGTCTAAGACCGAACTCATGGTCTTTCCAGCTTGTCCATCTGTTCAGCCTCGGATCAGTGTCCAACTTGACTCGAGCCTACTTGTGCCCACAAACTCAGCCAGAAACCTGGGTGTCATGATTGATGACCAGCTGACCTTTAAGGTTCATGTGGCCTCAGTTTCTTGGTCTTGTCGTTATGCCCTCTACAACATCAGGAAGATCAGACCCTTCCTGACCCGGGGGGGGGGGTGCGGCACTTCTTCTGCCACTAGACGGCAATACCTGTGACCAGTCACACCTGAAGCACTTTTTGCACTTACTAAGGGTTTTTTCCTTAAGTCTAAATTCTTGCTTGTGTTGTACGTCGCTTTGGATAAAAGCGTCTGCTAAATGAAATTGTAGAATTGTAGAATTGTTGGAGCTTGACCCCTGTTTGTGACTACGTTTTCATCATTTATTTTGTATCCTATCTCTCTTAAAGGGATACCTTGCCAATGTTCAACCAACTTTGTATCAATACAAAGTAGGTAGTATGCAACCCAAACCAGTGTCTAAATATCCCTCTGGCGTATTTACGTCATCCGGCAGAGTACTGGCTCTTAGGGCTGTTGCCTGAACTACAGACTGTGCTTCTGCATTTTTATATTCTATGTCACCATTATGGACAAAAAGAGGTGGACCAAGAGATTGACTCACCCCTCCCTCTAGCAAACTCTCTATCTAAACTAGGCAGCGCTGATAAAATCCAAACCAAGATTATGTTACTGTGCTGCCGAGTTTGTGAATCGGAAGTGGGTAAAAATACAGTCAAACACTAAAATAAAGCAAATGTAACTTGTCACTGAATTGTCTATTTTCACCTCAAATGTTTGGAAAAAAACCATGTTTTAGCTTACCGTTTAACGGTAATATGAGATTATTTTTGCCAGCCTGCCACCATTGTCTCAAACACACAAGTCTGCATTATGTCACCCACCAGCAGGAAAATTTTATTATCTCAAGCAGCGCACTGCATTCTGGTACTTGTAGGTTTTCTACCTCTTAAGCAAAAGCACCCCTTTTCTTTGTTTTCTTCTTAAGTATTTGCACCATTCTATTGCAGAGACCGACCAGTTTTATGTGAGGCCTCTCTTTATATCAGCGAAATACTTCTTTAACTGAAACACTGAAATGCTCCTTTAAAGGGCCCACAGTATTTTGCATCTTGGTCCCTCAGTTTATAAAATGCAACACCAAGGAGTCTACTGTCAGCTCCACTCACACTCTCACTGTGACTGTACCGATAGAGGAGTGCTAACTCAGGAACAAAACAGAAAGCAAGGGAGATAGGAAAGGAAGTGTAAGAAGAAGAACAAATCTTTGGTCCAGGCCTTTGGGGACTTTGCAAATTGCCTGGGATGTCTCTGAACTTTTCTGCTTGTTGACTGTAGCTTTGAATAACTATCTTGTCGGCAAGGACTCTTGTGTTTGTACGTGTAGACAGGGTGGAGTTACAGTTTGAGGATGTAAACACAAACCAGAGCTCTGCAGCTCCAATATGTCCATATGCTGCCTACATATTCACTCAAGTTAAGCTTTCATGTCTATAAAACATGATTATTTGTTATAATGTAGGCACAAGTCTTTAAGAAGGGAAAAATCAAACTGAGGACACACTAGGAAGTTTGCCATTACAGACATGTACAAAACTGAAGTGATATTTCCAAAATGTTGATAAAACACAATAGTGAGATGTCAGTGTTTCCACTGAGTGATGTTTTCTGACTTCTCCTCTGGTGATAACATTAAGTAGAGTGATGGATATTCAAAACATTAGCAGCTTTATTTCTATTGCAGCAACCACACTAGCCATCTTTATTTCCAGTCGATGGCGACATAGGCGAGTTATGGAGCCATAATGGAAAGACAAGCCCCTTGCTCACTACCTAAGTGTACATTTATGAAGAATTTATTCAGTAGAGTGTTCCTCAAATGTAGACTAAACATGTTAACATGCTCATGTAAGTGACAGCTGCCTACAGTATACAGATAACCAGCTCAACTCCTAAAGCCAGTGAGCATGGACAATACATTTTGTTTTGACTTTACAGGTTGTTTTAGAACAAGTGCCTTTCAAGACCTTACACTCCAGGCTGTTTTTGTTTTACAAAAAGTAGTGCAACAAAATTTGTATCAATAAAAATCTAATGATAAGCCAGCAATGTGTGCATAGCTGACATATCTTGAAAGGCTGTGATCAAGTGAACAATGCACAGAGAATACTTTCTCCGAAGACCAGTGTTTCTAACTGTGTGAATATCAAGTGAAAATTGAATCAATTTAAGGTACATTGTTATCACAATGTTTCTTTTCTAAAACCTAACCTCCTTAACTCCATGTTAAGGATGTCATTCTTGGGGCATTAATTTGTACAATATGAAAGAAACCACTGTGTGTGCATTATCATATGAAATGAGAACCATTGTGTGAGGATACGTTGAGCTGGGACAGAATTCTTAAACTCTAAGCTCGTCCTCAACCTTAAAGCCTTTTCTTTTGCAAAAGTGAAACATACTGTTTGAAAATACAAATAATAAAGCCTAAACCTAACATGTTTAACCCTTAGGGCTGGCTTTTATATTACACACCCCCATATCTCTGTGCACAAAATGCACTTTTCCAAATCAAGCTTTTAAAAATATTAAACATTAATATGATTTTTTACTCTCACTGTGTTGATTTTTTTAAACCAACATCATGACTGATCACAAATAAAAAATATTCATTAATTTTCAGAATTTTCACCTGTTTAATGTTTTTAGATGAAAAAAAAACACATCAAAAATGAATTATTTTCAATATACTACATGCTAAATAGATAATTCCTTTTTGATTATCACAGCCTAGGATTTGTCAATGATCAGCAGCAACATTGATTTTTATACATTATTATTTTTTGTGCAGTGTTAAATACTCACGCTTATACTTCTCTGCATACAAAATGCACCTTTTAGAATCAGGCTATAAAAAATGTTATATATTAATGTTATTGTCTACTTTCATCAAGGTAATTTTGTAACATTAACACAACCAAAATTTAAAAAAAAGAAGAATGCAAAGCATGTGAAATGTGCCTAACAGTCCTTAAGAGTTAATTCCATTACTTAGCATCCAAACAGGATTATATTAGACCAAATAACCTATAAATTATGATTTTTACCTATAATATTTTAAAATAATACTAGCAGTAACAGGCTTTACACTGCAATAAGGGGTAGTTTTGTTCTTCCTTTCCATGTTTTTTAGCTGATGAGGATGTGGACATTTTTAACTGGGACAAAGACAAAAGCTTTAATCTTCACATCATATAAAGCATGTAGACATCAAGCGCATATCCAAGACCCTCATACAGGGTGTGCTAATAAACCAGCATGGAAACATTAGAATATCGGCTGAAGGGGGAGTTAGCATTAGTGTGCAAGATACGGCTGATAAAATGATCTTGTGACTCACCATTTTAGCTGACAAAATCAACAGGAGGCACCTATTTGTGATTACTTCTGTGTGACATTGTAGCACCATTATTGAAGAAAATTGCATTCATCACATTTTGGGTGATCTGCCACTGCAAACTGATTATTTGAGGGCCACAAAAAGTCTGATAATAACTATGTTGGGTTGGGTTTAGCAGGCAGAGCTATGATGGGAGGTCGATTTGGTTTGCAGTATGAAGTGCAAGGCATCCATTATCACACTTTTCAGACAACATACAGAATAAACCATAACATGAAGATAAAACAATTAAAGTGCCCCAGTGCTAAGCAAAATGTTACTATGTTATAAACACTAAGAAAAATACTAAACTACAAAACAAGACCTTAAATAAAAACAATGAAAAAACTATCCATGATCGAATCCTAAATACAGGCTCCGATATGATTTTACAGTAGTAGTATAGTAGTTTTAGTTTAGAAGTCTTTAATGCCCTTGAAGGGCAATTTGTTTTTTCAGTATTTGGTAACAGTATTCAGCACAGCTAACATACATCATTTTAAATAATACAATAATAAAACACATTATACATGCACAGGATGTCATCAAAAGTTCTAAGAGTTCATCAGTCCTTGTTTAGTGCAGGGCAACTAGGTCTACAGTTTGTTCAAGAATCCAATAGCCGAAGGAACAACTCTCACACACAACTCCTGACGTTTGTCGCAGCAGTTGCAGCCGTAAGCGTGGCTGTAGTAGTATACAGTATATATACGAGTTACAGGACCATAATTGGCAAGGTAAAATTTACTGTGATGCTGCAATGGTTGCAGGTGGGACGGGGAATATTGTTGGCATGGTTCTCAACATAAACTGCAGATCCAAGTTCAAAAAAATTAATTTTACCTGTAGTGCTCACATCATTAACCTGACCCAGGATACCCTGGAGCCTTTAAGTGTGGGGATTTAAAAAGCTTCAGATGTAAAAATGTTTTAAAAAATTAAAATTAATACTTTTAATTATTTGTCAAATTAATGTTAAATTAATTTAACATTTAAAAAAAATAAATAAATTGTATATTATATACTTGTTATAATGTAAGAAGATATGCTGAGTATTAACAGATAACATGCAATAAAAAAAACTTTTTATTACACTTAGTACCTGATGTAATTTGGGGGGTGTGGTCTTACACCTTTATTTTTTGATTTTATTCATTCCATCATCCAGTTTATGGAGATAATTGATAAAGATTGACTATACAAGAGCAAAGGTCCCCTCCAACTCACAGATAAAAACTATATTTAACTATATTTATTATATGAAGATAGACTTTGACCTCCACAGCAACAACTGATGATGATGGAAACAGTGACTGTTTATAGTTATGTAATACTGCCTGTGTAACGAGGTTTATGAGACATTATCAGCACTTGTAGGTGTGGTTACAAAACACTTTGTCTCTGTAAGAGTTAAAGTCTGCTTTAACTGCAGGGAAATAATGAGACGTTAACTGGAAGACACAGAGATGCGCCGTCCTCACACAGATTATTTGATGTTCTGCCTACTACTTAAATAAAGTACGTTAGTCCTGATCGCTGTGATCGCTGGGACGCCTAGAACTCACTTAACCAGTTAGTGTGTGTGTGTGTGTGTGTGTGTGTGTGTGTGTGTGTGTTGTGTGTGTGTGTGTGTGTGTGTGTGTGTGTGTGTGTGTGTAAAAGTCTGTCTTCAGCTAACAGAGAAGCTGGAATGCAGACCATGGATCAACAGATGTGGAAGTGAGAGAGAAGACTACTGAAAGAAGAAGCACAAATTTAACAAAGCAGCCTATAAATATTGGTGTACTGCGTTCAGATGCCTTTCCTAAATGTTTAAACCCTGGAAGCCTGACCAATCTGGTTGGAATTTTCAGAAAACATGGAAAAAAAGGGAAATGAGCAATAGAAAGAAGAAGAAGAAAATGTAAAAATTCACAATATATCTAGGGAAATGTCAAGTACAACTTTTTTCTCAAATCTTGCTCATTTTGGGCCATCTTTCACAGCGTTAAAGTGCTGCTTTCCTTTTACCTGCATAGTTTTTTTTTAACATTTAAAAAACTGAAATGTGTGTATATCATATACATATAATGTAAGAAGAAACAAAAATGAAATAAACAAATGTCTTTCATTTCACCAAGTACCTGCTGTAATTTCAGCGGGGTGGTCTTACATATTCTTCAAATATTTTTACATAGCCCAGGGTCTAAATATGTAGGATATATATATGTGTGTGTGTGTGTATATATATTTTTAAGTTTTTAAGGGTAAACAAGATGCCGGAGTGAATAATAATATCAAAAAAACTTCATCCAGGAGGATTCCCCCCGACCCCCTACAGAGGTCAGGGCCAAGCCCCCATTACCCTTAAATCCCCTGCGTTTTACCAAAGTTTTGTCACTGTATGCATGTAGTACTTCATATAACTGTTTTCCAGGGTGGCTTCTGATGTGAACTTAGATTGTGCTCAGAATCATGGACAGACTATGAGACGGCCCCTGGGCACAGACATGTAAAGGCCCCCACCCTTCCAACACAGGAACAAGATTCCCAGACTGAAATAGATACTGAGGTGGAGGAAATTAAATTTCAGTTGTGATTTTTTATTCAACAGCAGCTCCAGAGAGTTCTGGTTTACCTGCAAAATGTCACTGAAACTGACACAAAAGGACTACAAACAAGGCTTGGGTGCTGCTGTTGAACTGAAACTGAAATTTTGTATTGAGTTGACAGTGACGATGAAGAGGAGCTGTCTGTCTGCTGTCACAGTGCATCCACACCGACACTCCTCTGCACACACATCAGACTGAAGAGTCCACCATACTGAACAAAATGTTACAGTAAACCACCAAAGAAAGCATGAGATGCTGTTTCCATTTCTTCAAGCAGAACTACTAAACTCGTTTCAATTGTTTTGCTAATTTTACAGTATATTTATGACATGTTCTTTCTTTTTTTTTCTAATAGTGAATGAACAGAGATTTAGGCAAGACAGGACAAGACAAGACAAGACAAGACAAGACAAGACAAGACAAGACAAGACAAACATGTCATGTTACTGAAGTCTCACTGTGCTTTAAATATGGAGGGGAAAATGCCTGACCCCATGGGCTCCTGAGGACTGTGTGGAAGAACTATTTATGCATACTTCAGCAAGAAGTAGTTTAATGTTACTGTTTTTTCTCCTTTTTTCTTGTGTGTGTGTGTGTATGTGTGTGTGTGTGTGGGGGGGGGGGGATTACTGCATTTCTTCATGTTTACTTCTATTAGTACTGTCGTATTTAATTTAATTGTATTTACTCTTACTGGCGTGGTTTGTTATCATTGTTTTCTGTTTCTCTCTTGTTTAATTCTACTTTAAATTTAGTCTTATTATTATGTTGCCTCTGCAACACTCCTTGTTGCTTCTGCTTTGCCTTATTTGTCAAAGCACTTTGTAAACTCTGTTTTTAAAGGTGCTATATAAATAATGATATTACTGTATTTCATTATCATTTTTGTATGAACACATGGTTTGTCTGTGAAGCTTCTGCGTTTTAATTAGCTCGCTTTGTGTTTGAAATTGTTGCCATTAGGCCATGTTAAATGTCTGTATTGGGTGTTTTTTTTTAAATCAATAAAACTTTGCAGAACTTCACAGAAACTCCACCACTGACTGGCGATTTGGAGGTGTAACTAACACAGTGTAGACCACGTGGTAGGCTTACACACAACTGTAAATCACCCTGTACAATATAATTACAAGACTCTGAAAGAATGCTAATGTGGCTTTATGTTAGATGTTTGTGTAAAGGAATAGCTTGTTTTGTTCCTTTCAATTAAGCATGGTAAAGAAAATTAATGACTCAAAAAATGAAATTGATGAAGATGCATTAAAATAATGACCAGGTCTCTGATTATGAAATGAATACAGTAGGCTAATACTTATAATATGAGGGCTTGCTAGACCTTCACTTTATGGAAAAAATGAAATTATTGTGACTCTTGTCACAGGGTTCTGACCATCCTGCGGTGGGTTTATTACAGATATCAGTGATTCCAGTGTGCAACATTGCAGTGCAGTGTACGAAATGCATTCCACCTACCTGTTGTGAAATTCATAGATCTCCGGCAGATTGCCAAACAACACATCCCTTTTGTTCTCCAGAGACGGTGGGATGAGGTGGCTGAGCTCGGAGTTATCCAGCTCTGCAAAATAACCCTAGGGAGGAGAGGGGTGGAATTATGAGAAAATGAAGAAGAAAACTAAGGCGAACAGAAGAATTAGCCATAAATTAATTAACTGGCAAGTCAGCAGAACATGTCAGCTAATTATTTCAACCTGAGACAATATGAGAAACAGAATCTTAACCTTGGCTCAATGAATTATAGACAACCATACCATGCTTATTTAATCTGTAAACTGTGCTGTTAGAGAAAAATTGCACCACTGCTCTATGCGTGTGTAATCCAACAGGAAATTGATTGGACGTTTTGAACCCAGAAGATCATGTGAAGCTCATACACTGACAGCAGTCTGAAGGTTGAATTTAAGAGTAAAAGAGGTGAACTAGACTCAAAGGCAATTAATGAGGTTACTGATCTCAGGAATGCATCAGTAGTCATAGTGCTGCTGGAAGTCTGGACTAACATTAAGAATTTCTCAGCTGAAATGATAAAATATCATTTGATAAAATACCAAAAGCCACATCAGAATCAGAAGACAAGCCATCCTTCTTCTTTCTATTATCCTTTTTTTTTTACTTTTAACTCCATACCTATGTTGTTTGTTCCATGATCATTAACCCTTAGGGAATGTTAATCGCATTTTACAGGCTTTCCATTCTTTTTTTTTTTTGTGATAATTCTGGCATGTGGCATAAATTTTGGCAAGATTGTGTATTTTTGTTTAATCTTGGAATTTCCAGCTCAAGTAAAGTTAGGTCAGTTTTATTTATAAAGCCCATTATCACAAATCACATTTCGCCTAAGAGGGCTTTACAGCATACAACATTCCTCTGTCCTCAGACCCTCACATCGAATAAGGAAAAACCCCTCAGCTCCTACAATAAGTCTGAAATACACTGTGGAAACTAAACTGTTACATTCATACTGTTGCCATTGAAACCCATTCAAACTGCAATTTTTGATCCCACAGCATCAAAGCATAAAAACATGCTTTGTATTATTTCTGGGTGTCAATCTGGACTTTTTCTTGGAATTTATCATTATTACTATTTTCTACCTTATGACGTCACTTTTACCATATTTGGCATATACAGAAAATACATGCTATTTCCACTAGGTGCACGGTAAATGTTGCTGCAAAACTATTTTTGCATATAGTATATTGGAAATAACTAGAAAATGCAATTTCTGAAGAAATTGCGGCTGTGAATGCTCAGCTTATGCTACGCTGCAATGCTCATGCTGAATATCTTACGCTGAAATGCTTGCTTTAATTACCTAAAGGTGAAGTAGTATGAATACCTGAAAAAGTTTGAATAGGATTAATAATTATTAATGTCATGAAAATGTTGACGGTTACTAATTGTGTGGAATATGTTTAAGCTTGTTGAAAAGCTGACGCTATACTGCAATGCTTGCTTGACTTTGTTAGAAGATGGTAAAGTAGTATGAATACCTGAAAAAGTTTATTATTTTTATTATTTAATTTATATTTTTGTTATTTTTTTAAAGCTTGATTTTTTTAAAGCACATTTTGTGTGGAAGAATGGTCAAGATGGACCTCGTTTACATACTGCTGGAAAGGTCAATCTATAAGACTGCACCATTGCTCATACTTAAGACGTCTGTATAATACAAAAAGTATAGATAGAAGTGTAGATATGTGTGCATGCTGTATGCATTTTTAATTATCAATCCAAACTTCATGCCTATTTCAGACACAGATACTACAAATGAATGGTAAATACTTTAGTTAATGTAAATTAAACCCTTGAAACCTGAGCAGATTGGTTTGATTTCTTTTAAAAACATGGGAAGAAGGCAACAAGCAATATAACAAGACATGGTTCAGAAGTTAGTGAAAAAATAAAACTAAAAAAGAGCTACAACAAAATTACCTGAAAATGAGCGATAAATGAATAAAATTAAGAAAAAGTAGAAGACAAACAAAAAAATGGTGAAAAGGTGGTAAAAAGAATCAGTATTTATTTTTATTGTAATTATTTTATTGTAATAATAAATATAGTTTGGGGTAAATTTTCCCTATTTTTTTTATATTTTTCTTATAATCCTCCCTCTTTCTTAAACTAATTTTAGATATGTTTCATGTCACATTTTTAAGCAATTTTGGGACAGTTCTTGCCAAATTGGTCATTGCCTTTATCCCAATCTTTTCCAAAGAAATGAAACCAATTTACTCAGGTTTCTTAAGGTCAAATAGCTTGTGAAAGGCCTCTTAAAGGCAGCAAGAAAACAGACGATGATCCAGGTTTCAAAGGGTTGAAGAAAATTAAACATGTCCATATAACTTGGCTTTTATTTCATTACTAAGTGATCCCTGGGGCCATAAGAGCCTTAACCCTTTAACACCTGGATCAACATCAGTTTTCTTGTGCTGCATTCAGACGCCTTTCACAAGCATTTAACCCTCTGAAACCTGAGAAAGTTGGCTGGATTTCTTTTGAAAACAGGAGAAAAAACATAAGCAAGGCAAACACAATGAGCAACTTGGCCAGCAATGAAAGGTGACCAAAACATGACCAGAAAATTAGCTTGGGGGGATTATTTGGTATTATCCAATAACAGGGAAAAATGCCCAGAAAACCATATTGTCATATTGTTGTTCTTTCTTAATTTTCTTGTAACTTTTAATTAATTTCAGTTTGTTTGGCTTATTTTCAGATAATTGTCCTTTCATTTTTTTTTTTACTAATTTCTTTCTTTTTTTGACAGAAAGCAAGCCAATTTGTTTTGTTTTCAAAGGGTTAAAAAATAGGCATCACTGAATAGACCTGACTCTGCACCCCCGTCTGTGTTACAACTGTGGTGTTTTTCTATGTTGTTAATATGTGCCAGTGAACAGTTTATATATAGTTGCACATGTAGGAACTGTGTGCTGCTGTGTTTGCCATTGTTTGACAATGTACAGTACTTAAAGTAAAAATCTCCCCTCAGGGACAACAGAGTTAATCTTGTCTAGTTTGACGTGTGGCTGCAGTTTACAAGCAGTGACATGATTGATAGTTGCCATTAGACATGCTACAGGGTATTATAGCAGGCAGAGAAGTATGATTTTTTTTTACATACTATCTGGCTTATTTAGTGTTGAGTGTGAATATAGCAATTATTTCAACAATTATGAAACAAAGTTTATCTTTTATAAAAGTTACCAACTATGGCTTTAAAACCTTTGAAATCTGGTTCGACACCACTTTTTTGTGCTACGTTAAGTGCTATCATAAGTATTAAAGCCTTCAAAAAGCAATGACATGCAAATTGCTGATATGGAAAATTATTTTTTAAAACACTGAGTAAAAATGTTCAAAATTCTATATTTAAAAAATTATATATACAATTATATATTCAAAATTATTTTACAAAATTATTAGGATTTTTAAGCACTTTTTAAGTACTTAAGTCCTTTTTTTTAAACTTTGTTTTTGTTTTGTTTTTTAATTTTTAGGTAATAAGTAATGTAATTTATTTATTTATTTATTTTTGCTAAATTTTTTGGCTTATTTCTTCTTAAGTTGCTCATTGCCTATTCTCCATGTTTTTGAAAGAATTCAACCAATTTGCTCATGTTTCAAAGTGAAAAAAAAGGGGTAAGCAACAACAATTAGCCAGATTAACTAAACCACTTGGTGGTGGTTATGGGAGTACAATAAAAGCGAGCAAAAAATGAAAATGTCTCTAATGCTCTGCTTGTTTCTTTTCGCTGTTATTGCACAACAATGACAAACTTAGGGAATTTTAGAGAATAGCCAAATGACCTCGACTATGATTTAATAAGAGCCAGGTGTTACCATAATGTTCTTTTAATGAGTGAATTACAGTAGCATTTTCAACATTTGAAAACAGTTTTGAGAGCAGAGATTAAGTCTACAGAGAACACTTCAACTTGGCAGTATGACTGTAGATGTTTTGATTGTAAGTGATGTGATGTAAAATTCTGCAGCAAGCAGGCATACTGTACCTCCATGATGCTTTGCAGCTCCTCCACATATAGCCTCTCTGTTTCAATCAGCTCAGTCATTATGTGTCTGCACAGAAAAAGCAAAGAAAGGGTGATTTCTAACACAGAGCAAAGCAGAATGAAAACCTTTAAGCAGAATTTTACCCAAAAAAATGTGAATTGATCCATTCATCCACAATTTCTCTCATAAGATCTTTGTGCAAAGTGGCAAATAAAGCAATCAGTCAGTACACTACGATAAATGTCAAAGTTAGCGCAGCAGTAATGATGTTTTCATCAAGCAGAGAGCGTTTTGTGGGTATTTGAAAGAGCAGCAGTGAGATCAGACTGTATCAGGATTTGTCCCCCAACAGATAAATATCATTACATAGAACAGCAGAATGAGAAGAAGCAGTGGAAAAAATGGCATTATTTCCTTGTTCCAGTCATAGATAAGAACTCTCCAGTTAGAGTCACTCAGTCACTGTTTCCATAATATCTTCTCCTAAATTGGTAATTGCATCCTTCTATTAATGTTCATTAAGAGGGTTTTTGTCACTTTAGGTGGGTTTGTATTAACCCTCAACTTGCACAACTTGAAAGAGCAAATATAAAATATGTCTAATGGAAACACATCAGTTAAAAAAACTCCCATTTATTGCAAAAAAAGGGTTTTATGCTTTATTTCAGGTACTATCAAAAAGCCATATTTTGCAAAATTGCAATGGAAACACTTTTTTGGCTTTTCTAGGTCACATTGTGCTATGGCTTTGTGCTTGTTGGTTGAAACTGGCTCCCTCATGATGCAGCAGGAGCAACAAGAGGTGTTATTACATCGTATAAGATTTGAAGTGTTGAATCCACAATTCCTCTGTGAAATTGTTGACTTTCATCTCCCAGAAATCCCTTATTTCTGGGAGACTCCCACGAATACATGGCTCGGCATTTCCATTATGGCTCCATAACACACTTACGTGGTCTTGGATTGGAAATAATGACGGCGAGTGCGGTGGCTGCAATAGAAATAAACCTGCTAATGTTTTGAACATCCATCACCATGGTTACTGGAATGTTATGGCTAGAGAAGAAGTTGCAGAACATCACTCAATGGAAATGCAGTCATCTCGCAATTGTGTTTATCGACATTTTGAAAATATTGCTTAATTTTTCAGCAAGTCTTCAACATTCATGTACAACTTTCATGAGTTGCTTAATCAATGCAACTGGAATCCTTCCACCCAGAAGAAGCCAACTTTTTAGATCAGGCAAGTTTCTAGGAATGCAAACGTCTGTCTGTCGAACTAAAATGAGACATTTAATGTCCTGACCTAAACTGTGGAATGGACTGGCGCAAAATTTAGTACAGATACCCTTTGAACTTTAAAGCTTTTATGTGTCTTAAAAAAGGCGGCTGCCCACAAGTGGCAAAATGAGAGTACAGAATGTCAGAATCATGTGACTGGTGTAGCTTGTTTATAGTCTAATGTTAGCATTTTATTTCTTGGAATGACATTTAAGCTTCAAAAATCCTGAAAGTGGTGTTCATTTGTGCAGATTTTCTTTATGAACAAAACGTGTAAGTATCATAAACATTTCTTTACCACAGAGCTTATTTTCTGCAATGATCCAAAACCCAATGGAAAAATTCTTGACTTGTCTTGTCTTTGACAAGGGAACCAGGGCAATGCTAACGTCCATGTCAACCCATAGAATAATGTCATCCCTATTCGCTGGCTCCGATGTCTTCAGTCTACTTAATCCTCAAGACGAAGCTGAGACAACACTGATGACATCACCGGGGGTCTCTGTTTAATCTTGGAGGGCTAAAGAGAACATTCTATCACTGTTTTCACAGTATGAGTACTTAGTACTCCTTGTAATGTGTAAACAGACCTTAATGTGTAAAAATTTCCCCTCATGGTGACACCTGCAGTTGGGACAGCTTCCTTTTAAAAGCAATCCGATTGTCATAATAAATGTTGGCAACGTACTTTTATGCAAACCACAGGTACATTATCTTTATACATTTCAAATGTAGAGTTGAAAATTTACATTTTGTTACATTGTAATTTAAATTTTATTTAAGGCTTGAAATATGTGGTTTGGTTGCTATGGATACAGCTGGAAATGTCCCATATTGTCATTAACAAAAATACCAGCTTTTGTTGGTCTTGTCAAGGTGCCATCTCACCTAGATATCACGTCATCTACCATCCCCTTCTCCTCCTGATGAGAGACTCACCTCATTTACATGTAATCTGAACTATGTCAAAACGTATGAAACGTACAGATGTAAACGTTTGCTAAAACTTACAATGCCAACATTTTTTCTGGTGAGAGGGCTGTTTAAAGTCTTTATCATATCCATAAAAGAAAATCAAGTGGAACAAAGCAAATACAGCCAGTAATGGTCCGTTACACGTGGCCACTTGTTACCACAAGCCCACAGAGATGTGCTAAAAGGCTGTTTGATGTACACAACAACTTTACTAGTCAATAAATCTCAAATGCATTTGATGCTCCCACCTGTCATATCACATACAAACAGGAAATGGAAGAAATGTTTATCTGTGTGCAAACTCGTGCATGTTGAGCAACAACTTTTTAGGTCTCTCTTGTCGTTGCTCCAGATCTGTACCGCAACTGCAAAGCCTTGAGCGAGGCCCAGACTGTAAGTGAAGCACCTCTCTCTAACCTTGTTAGAACTAAGAATGTGGACAAGTAGAGAGACACAGAGGGCCAGTGTTGTGCTCATTACCTGACTGTGTAGCCCGCTACGCAACATAAGTGCTGGCACTGATTTGTATAATTTCACGCATGTGCTCATGCACACAGACACAGACTTATCCTGCTGTCGCCATACAGCCAGATTAGGTTTATTGCGCATGATGTGTGGATCAGCTGATGCATCTCTGAGAACATGCTTTCTATATATTGCTGAACATTACTAAATGCTGATTGAATGTTCTTTGCCAACAAAAGTGGTTCCAAGTAAAGGAATGGTTATACAAACTGCTAACATTTCACTAAAGAACCTTTGTGTATAACTGTTTATAGTGACAGGCACTTTGGTCCATCAGTACTGTTTTGGTGCAGGGTGAAATGTAATATTGAGCACAGAAAAAGATTCAAAATCTTCTTCATTTATTCTTTGATTAGATAGTGTAAAGCACAATTTTGGAGTGTTGGAATAGTTCCAACATGTTCTCAAGTCATCATATATCGCAGCTTTGCAGTGGACCTTAGTGTTTACATATTATGGTCTTGAAATCCTTCTGTATCTGCTTTTAATGTTCACAGATGTCACTACTGTGAAATACAATGCTTCAGTGTATATAATCATCCACTGTGCAAAATAAGAAACTCCAACGTAGGGTTGATGTTTTGTACAGGTTCACTTTGTCAGTGAAAAAAAAACATTTGTTTATGATAACTGCAGAAATCAGCATATTGTATCTGCCATATTGTATCTGACATGCCAATATCATCATGGATCTCTATCAAATCATTACAATCATCCTTTTTTTAGTCTGAAACTGATCAGTAATCAGGAAGGTATAATACCGGCACTATAGTCTGGTAAAATTACCAACACCCAGACCTGCTTTATACCCATTTGTAAAAAATACTATTCCAACTCTTTGATTTCATTCTTATGACTTCTCCCTCCCCGTAAACAGCACAGAGTCCCAAAGACAACAATCCCAAAGAATCCTCATTAATAACCTCATCTTTTCTCTTCTTGAGGCTTATCGCATTAAAATTTCATAAAGTTCCATTTGGGTGTAAATGATCCTGAATGCACTGAATTGAGTTTTAACAATTTCCTGTTTGGGACAGGGCTTTTGCTTTTACTGACGCTTCAGTCTGGGAAATTGGGTTTCAAATTAATATAAAGAGTTATAATTAACCCTTTAGAAACTGGATCGACATTAGTTTTGTTGTGCTGCGTTCAGATGCCTTTCACAAGCATTTAAAGCTTTAGAACCTCAGAAAGTTGGTTTCATTTCTTTTGAAAACATTAGATAGATTAGATTATAGTTATTTATTTATCTACATATTTTGCTATTTTTTTGTGAAGTTGCCTTCTTCCCATGTATTTGAAAAAAAATGAAAACAATTTGCTCAGGTTTTAAAGGGTTAAATTAATTTACATGGGTATTTGGTTCTTTTGTCAACACGTGGAAAGACTCAGGTTTAGTTTTCTCTTCAGTAAGTGGAAACCAGCTAGCCCAGCTTGCTAACATTCATTGTATTGTTCTCTCTTTCGTTCTTTATTTATTTATTTATATTGTCTGTTACCTGCCAAGTGCCTACAGGTGTAAATTCCTGCATATTTATATTTGTATTTTATTTGTGTTCATTAACATTCTGTGTCCCTTTTAAATAAAAAATAACATAAATAAATAGATTAGCGCTGACTTTCAATAAATGTTAATCTTGGTACAATGACCACAGTAGCTGGACGTCAAACTCCTGTACCTGTTAGGAAGCGACAAAATCACACACTCATTCATCCAGAAGTAAAAATCCTCCCATGTAATCATAAACAGAGTGTCTAAGAAGAGGAACAGCCAGTGGTTCCTCCCCCTTTACAAGACACACAAACACACCCAGCACACACAGTCTCTCTCTCACACAGTGCTCACTAACACTGGGACCTTCAAAGCATTTAGAGCACACATGTGAAGCTCTCATCTGCTTAACTGGTGAGGTGGGCTACTGCATGTGACAGGGGGAGAGGTGAGAGAAAAAAGAAGAGGAAAATGTGAGTGGCAAAAAGTGTTGATGGTTAAAGAAAAAGGGGAAGCTGGAAAGTGTGAGGCAGAAAAAGTGAGTGTCACAGATGAACAGATAGAAGAGGAGGTTGAGTTTCCAGGAGCTGAGCGAAGAGGAGAAGGCTTTATCTGTACTTTACACGACACTTGGACTGGACTCACAAACAGCCCGGTAAGTCAGGAACACCGTGTGTGTGTATCTGTGTACGTGTGTCTGTGCTGAAGGGTGTTACTCTAAATGAAGTCTAGAATACCTTCCAGTGTTGGAGGCTACAGGTGTCAGCTTGCAGTCACAGACTAACAGAGTTAAGAGAGGTGAGAGGGGGGAGAAAACAAGCTGGATGTTTCAAGATGACAAAGTCAGACAACTAAATAGTGGATAATGTGGATAATTTTATACAATAGACAAATCTCCAAAGCACAGGGCAAGATTTAAAGGACCTGTGTTCACTCTATACTTTTGAATATATTTTATCTATGGTTTTGGTATAGAATTCATTGTTACTGTTTTTCAGAACTTTTCATATTTTTGAGTTTAAAAAAAAAGATTTAAAAAAAAAAATTCAAGTGGGATGTCACTGATGTTGAATTTGGTTTTTTTGCTCAAATCTGGCTACTAAAGAGACAGCTTTCCACACTGATCTAGGATATGAGGTTACTGTAGTTGACAACCAATGATATGGCCACACTAGTGAGAATTAAGTTGAAGTTAAAATAAGGTTTAGGGGAAAAGATGGCTCATACAAGGATGTAGAAACACTGCTTTCTGGCAGATGACTGTGTGAGGAGAGACACTGTAATGTAATTGACCTAAAGTCAAAGCTTTAATTTGACACTCTACTTGAAGTTCTGCAATCAGATCGGTGATTGAAGCAATCTTCTCTCTGGTTGGGTAACTAAATCCAAATTTGAAGGCTGTCCGTATAACTGACTCCATACAGGAGGGCAGGTACAGGGGCATAAATACAGGCAGTGCAGGTGGTGCCCATGAGGCCCATGAGGTGTGTGTGTGTTCAAAGAAGAATTTAATGTTTAATTTAAAAGTTCCCATTTATGTCATCAAAAATATTGATTTTTTTCCGTTCTTTTTGTAGAACAGTCTGATAACAAAATTGTATGTTTATTCTACATAAACTTTCAAAAATATAAATGTGGGTAGTACGTGTAGATTAACTGTAGTAAACTTCCCTCCAGCTAACCAGTGCCAAGATATAACTAACAATAACATCACCTCAGTATAACAAACTACAAAGCGTTCTGTCACATAATTAAATTCCCACCAACCATGCTGCCAAGATGGATTCAAAGAGTATACAGCAGATCGAGAGAGACCCACTCCTCTCTTTGTCTCTCAAACTCTGACCGAAATCCTATCAAAGTGTAAAACTGGGCAGTGCTGATTGAATATTAATCAAGACTATATAATGGCAATACGTATTTTTTTCACCTAAAATAATTTTAGAAACATATTTCAATGCCCCGTTTTCAATGTTGAGAATTTGAGAACAGTAAGTGGGCACCATACTGCTGCCTGCACGGTGAAAACACGGGCCGAAGAAACCGAGATCAAACAGTAAAACTAAGCAGCGCTGATCAAACATTAACTAAGATTTTTGTTCATGAAATACATTTTTCTCACCTCAAATGTTTTCAGAAACATATTTTAGCTAACTGTTTAACTGTAACACAAGATTCAGCCAGTCGTCAGTGTGTCGTACAGACAAGGAAGAATTACATCACCCACCAGCAGGAGCTTTTATTGGTTTGATGCATTATTTTAGTTGAAGATTTTCTGCCTTTGAAGCAAAAGCCAACGCCACAGTCCTTTTTCTCTTTTTCCTTTGGACATGTTGCACCAATATCACAAATATTTTTGTCATTCTAATGCAGCGACGGCCTCTTTTGGATGTGAGGGCTGTCTTTATATCAGTAAAATACTTTTTTAAATTCCACCAAGTTTCATGAAAATCAGATCCGTAGTTTTTCTGTAACTCCTGCTGATAAGCAAACCACCAAATAAAACCAAAAAGAAGAATCTTCTTGGTGGAGGCAATAAAACCAGATTTTTACTAAACCAGAAAAAATCTTAACAGAAACACAACATTCACCTTTAAATGTCAGTTTTCCTAACCTCATGAAACAGTCCTCTGATTGCCATGGAATTTGGGCATCGTGTGACAGAAAGGATGCAACAGTAGACACTTTTAATCCATCGCAGACCAGTAACTAAACATTTCATAGTTAACAGACTGTATGATTAAACTATGACCGCAGAAATATTCTACATTCCTCTAATACTTCACCCAAATGACTAATACCAGTCACTATGTAGAGAACCAAAACTATGTAAATGTCACACAGCAGAGACAGTATTCTGAATAATACTTGGTAGAAAGCATGTTATCAGTTCTCCCTGCTCTAACCTACAGCCACTCATTTACAAGGGAAGTGGCTTGTAAACAAAGGCCAAACAGACATATGAGTTGTGGCTCCAGTTCCTGTAATTTAAACGTGGTAAGGTGAACTCATCTGCATTGTCTGCTGTTGTAAGGGGAAAAAACACTATAGTTATTTGAATTTAAGGATCCTTCAAGCATTAACATCTGCTTAGTGTCAAACATCAAAACTACTGATATCCAAATCATATATGCAACTGAGATCAAGTCCTCCCCCTAATAAACCACACTGCAGTTCTCAAGTAAGAGTCTCACATTTTAAGCTGCCCCACCTTAATGATTTGGTATCACATCCTCTGGCAGTAGGTTGGTAAAAGAAAGAGACAAGTTTAAGACATTAATGAGAATATTACTTTAGTATAAAGTCTAAGCATCTTATACAGTTTGAGGAAGTAAATGGAAGGCAGAACTGTGCAGCCCAATTTTTTCCACAAGCTACCTGCAGACTTACTCAAAATTCAGTCATTATCTACTCGCCGTCATGTTGATGGAAAGTCGGGGGAAAATTTATAGTCCACAAAACAATGGCAGAGGTTCAAAGGGAAAAGACACACTCATCTCCCAACCAATTGAAGCAAATTTTGACCAGGAATCAAACGTTAAAGGAAATTCATAATAAAACTACAAAATGTCTCCATACTACTCAACTGAAGTAATCCAAGTGTCCTGAGCCCCAACATGACAAGTTGTTTTGAAAAATCTCACTGGCGTAATGTTATTCGTGTTGTTGGGAGCCACATTCACATATGCACACTCGCGAGTGAGAGCACTGGTGTTGTGCGAGTGTGCATATGTGAATGTGGCTCCCAACAACACGAATAACATTACGCCAGTGAGATTTTTCAAAACAACTTGTCATGTTGGGGCTCAGGACACTTGGATTACTTCAGTGAGAATATTACTTTAGTATAAAGTCTAAGCATTTTATACAGTTTGAGGAAGTAAATGGCGTGCGGTATCTGCACGCCAGTGTTTACATGCTACCTGGAAGCCTCCCCCACATACAGTAATATAAAATCAGAAGGGACTTGCAAGTCTGTCTCTGTGGGGGGAAGTCTTCTGACGTGCAGATACCGCAAGCTCTTGTAAGTCTTGTGCGAATGTGAATGTGGCTCCCACACTAGGAGCTACAGGCTAAAACAAAGCTAAAAACATAATACCAGTGACATTTTTCAAAACAACTTGGCACTTAACTTCAGACGAGCAGTATGGAGACATTTTATGGTTTTATTATGCATTTCTTAACATCTGAATCCAAGTCACCCTTAGCTTCAGTGGTTTGGGAGATGAGTACAGCACCTTTTCCCCAAATGTTCGCCAAAATGTGTCCCTAATGTGCCAAATTAGAGAAAATTCTCTCATGTTATTCTTGACATATCATGTTCACAAGACCAAGGCAGAAATGTCACGGTGACCTTGACCTTTGACCTATGATCACAAACGTCTTATCATTTCAGCCCAAGTGGACGTTTGTCCCAAATTTGAAGAAACTACTGAGAAGCTTCTAACGTATTACTAAGAAAGTAATGGGGGTCTGACCTGTGCCTATCTGTGCTACAGCCTGCATGTTCAGTTGTAAAATAACATCACATTCTCCACTGCAGGCTGTCACTTTTGCAAAATGCACATTCTCCTATCATATTTGACTTAAATGTCAGTTTAGAAACACTAGCACACAGAAATGGAACACTGACACTACAGAAACATTTATGATTTATGAACTGATATGATGCAGACATGTTTACAGAGAATATTCTCAGAGAAACTGTTCACTATCCAAAATAACTAACTTAACGTCAGTGGTGAGAGAAGCATTCCACATATATATTCACATGCTTTACTTAAATAATAGTCAAAATACCACATTGTTAGTGTACTGTTTTAAGTTAAAGTCCAGCAATGAAATTTGAAATCTAACTTAAGAGATACGTTGCTGATATTCAACCAGCTTTGCATCATAGCAATATGTGTGTGTGGAAGTGTGGAACTGAACTGTGGTAAACGTTCCTCCATCTCACCAACATATGCCTGTTTCTCCCCCAGCAAAACTCTGCTGGATGATGCAAAACATGTCATTTGGCTGAGTTCAGCTGTCTGTTGCAGTGTTGCTCGAACTACAGGCTGTATTTTCGCAGTGTTTGTATTTCCCAGCACCCATGCTACCACCGGAACAAAGAGTATAGAAGTGCATCAAGAGAAACCCCCAACACCTCTCTCTTTGAACTCCAGTCAAAGTGCTGCCGAGTAAAACCAAGATTATGTAACGGCACTATTTCTCTCCTAAAATGTTTGCAGAAACATGTTTGAGCTTACTTTTTGTCTATAATACGAGATTGATTGTTACCAGCCAGCTGACTTTGTGTCAAACGGACTAGTTTACATTTTGTCACCCACATGTGAGAGCCTTTCATAATATATTGTTGCGCAGTGCATTCTGGTAGTTGTAGGTTTTCTACCTTTTGAGCAAACGTGAATGCCACACTCCTTCTTTCCTTTGTTTTCTCTGGTCATGTAGCACCAATTTCCAAAGTATTTGTTTTTTTACTGCAGATACAATATTATAAAAAAGAAATCTTACGAAATGTTATTATTATTACATTATAGGTTGATGAAAGTGACACTGCTTCCTCTGTACATTGTTTTTAAACTTGAGTTATGCTGAGCATACACCGGTGTCATTGGGAAAGTTCACGTGTCTTTTTTTATATTGGTACAGACTGGAGATATAAAGTACCAACAGGTTGGCAGTAGGCCTGCCATGTCTTGATCAGTATTACTGTGGTTATATTGAATGTGGCATCTTGTTAAAGTTACTGATTAAACACTAGTCTCCTGCCAGATGACAAGGTTATAACAGTTACTACCACTGTTTACAAGCATAGGGCATGTGAGAATGTTTTTACTGCAGTAAAGTATTAACACGTACCAGCGACATTATTCTGAAGTTCACTATTAATTGCTGGTAACTACAGCTGATACAATTTCAACAAAAAATCTAGAGAACAAATATCACTCAAGCAGTACAGTACTGTTAATGGTTTCCCCTTTCTATGTGGCAGAATAGTTGTTTTTTTATATATATATTTCTTTAATTTTTCAGCAGACAATATCGCAAAATTAAGTTTTGAGTAATACCATGATAAGAGTCACAAACACGTTGTCATCCCAAGTCATCACATATTGCCGCTTTGCAGTGGACTTCCATATTACTGACATATTACGCTCTAGGTATCCTTTTCTGTCTGCTAGTTATGATCCAGGATGCCTCTACCATGATGTCAATGCAAGCACATGGTGGGATTATGCTGTGCGTGGTTATGCTTAGGCAACAAAAGCAACCAATGCTGGGACATAAATAAATAAAATAAATAAATAAGTGCATAAATAAATGCACACGAAAGTCTGGGGTTTGTTGGATGTATCCACTGTCCCTCCTGCTGGCCCTACAGGCAAACTCACCCTCCCTAAATCATGTTGTTTAAGGCAGCATTTCAACCTGACGCTGTCCAGCGGGGTATCATGAGTATGCGAAAAGTGGCTTTTGGTGTCAGGATCTTATGCTCTACGCACTGCAAAAGTGGCAGTATTTGATGATTATGAAATGAGAATGGGCTAGAATTCTGCCTTTATAATTTAAAGCTGGCAATGTACAAAACAGTTATGGAGGAGTAATGTGTCATGATTTTTAAGATGAATACATCATTACTACCCAACTTCTCAGAACCTTTATGATTACTATTCTTTCTTAATTATTGGATCAGATAAAATAACTCAAAATGTTGACTCTCTTTTCTTCAGCTTATACTTAAATGTGTGTGTGTGTGTGTGTGTGTGTGTGTGTGTCCGTATGTGTGTGAACTGAGGTGAACCCTCACACTGAACAGTGGCAGTAAAGCGAAGAGCACAAAGCAGTGTGTTGATTGCACAGCACATGGTCTAAGATCGCACTTGTGGGATGATCACCCCCACACCCTGTTATATAGAAACAGCCAGCCTCACTTCAGTCTTTACAGCAGCAGATTCAAACATGTTTCTGATAGCGGATCCTCTCACGGTATGTTTGTCCATAAGACCTCTGAATGTCAAGGCTGGGCCATGTGTTGTCAGAGCTCACTATTGTTGGCTGAACCCAGTGTTCAGTTGAAATATGCTGCTGTAGAAATATGTGTTGAGCCTATTGTGGTGGCAACATTGCACAGACATCAGCAGCTTCTCTGCTCAGGGGCTCTGTTAGGCTAAAGCCTCTCTATTATGGTTCTTTTTGCTGGGTCGGCACTTACATTCACAGCGTCCTCTGCAGAGTTAAAGGCCAGCACAGCAAACTGCCTATTTTAGGGTGTTTACAATATACAATCTACCCATCACCTTTCCTGTTTTGGTCCCAATTAGGGCTGAACAATTTAAGGAAAATACCTAATTGTATCAAACAGAATTAGAATTTTATCTTGTTTTGTTGGTAAAGAAAACATAACATGATGCAGTTGTTCGTTGTTGAGATCTCTCTATGGCCTGGAACTTCATGAGGGGGCCCACAGAGGTAATGCTAAATTACTGCTTGATAAATAATATTTTTTTCTCAAAAATTAAAATGTGTCTGAAAACATTAACCGGAATTCAACTTAATATTAGCAAAAGCTGAATTATTCATTGAACCCATTTTACCATAAAACTTCAAATATAAGCCTAATCTCAATTATATGACCAGTCCCTTTTACTAGCGTTACTGTGGCTACATATTTTGACATGTAAAGGCCTGTCTCAATTAGAGGCTAAGTCTAAGAGAGAGAGAGAGAGAGAGAGAGAAAGAGAGAGAGATTGATTATTCGAAAACTATCAAACAAGAGAAGATTTCAGTGCTGGACACACAGAAAAAGAGGTCGGGGTCCCACTTCACTGTGGTTCTCTCTGCTCTCATATTTTGAACAACAATAGTCGGAAGAAGTCACGTTAAATATGAGAAGCAAAACTTACAAAGGAAATGGGAAAGATAGTCGGAGGTGACATGTTGGCCTACATCAACAGCTTTTAGTGCACGTCTCTGCCAAGAGAGTAAACAGGATGCCGTGCACTGTAGCTGAGTGTCACACAGTCACATGGCTGAGACACAGCTGATAAAGCAATCTGCTTAGTTCAGCAGTGTTAGTGACAGAATACTCGTCTGCCCTGAGGCTGACCCCAAATTACTGGAGTTTTACGGTCAGTTGTGCTTAGTTGAACATTAGATGGTATAATACTAACTGACAGTCTAACTGAGTAATGAAGATTCAATATTTTTGTTCTTACTGAATGTGAGAGGTGTCTCTCTCAGTATCTAAGCTGAAGAGCTTTTCCTTTTATTTCCAACTGGACTGCTTCACTTTGTTATGGTGTGCAGTACAGAGGAGAACAGAAACCTGCTGTTACCAAACCAGTCGACAGGGAGCACATCTTCTCCCAGTGTGTGTTGCTGTGTGTATGCACAAGTGTGTCTTATCAGCTGGACTGAATAATTTCTGGTAATAAAGATAGCGGTGACAGTTTTGTCCAGTCAGAGAGGGCTCTCTCTGCTGTGAGTGTGCCGTAACCAAGAAAAGCATCAGTTATTTTCATCTGCACTAGCACAGTTACTACAAAGGAACCTATATATGCAACAGGTGTAGGTACTAACAGCAGACAAAATGAACTGTGATCTCATAAGTACTCTGGCATGCATACAGTAATTATATGAGATGAAAAACCTAAAAAAAAAAATAAATATAATAAATATATTGAAGTAAAATAAGTTTGCTTTTAAGCTCTTTCAACTCATCTTTCAACTCCAAAGATGTAGCTCAATCAAGGACAAATGTAATTTATTATTTATTATTTTTACCTTCTACCTTCTACCTTCTTTTCTGATGGTGTATAGCTGGAATATCATATGATACAGATGAAAAGGATTGTGAATGTTTATGTAAATTAGGGCGCTAATACGTTAATCATGATGCGATTAAAGTTTATACATAAGACTTTTATTTATTTTTCTTTTTTATTTGGGGTAATTGTGATCCTATAGTCCTGTCTTTAAGAGATAGACCAGGCTGAGTTTTAAAGCCAGAGTCATGATACTGGTATGATCTGAAACTAGAAGACCTGAGGGATCCACTGCATGTCATGCCAGGGGCTGAGTAATGATCTAAAGGAAGGATACATTTTGGCAAGTAAACAACATGTCCACTTCACAGGGGTCCCTTGACCTCTGACCTCAAGATATCTGAATTCCCAGTCAAGACAATGTGGTCAGAATTGCTTTACCTTGTTAACCCTTTTAAACCTGTGGGAAAAAATGGCCTCAAAAACAAAGGAAGAAGGCAAACCCCAAAATTAGTTTAGGGAAAGTAAAAAAAAAAAAGAGAAAAAAAAGACAATTTCTTGAAAAAAAAAATTAAAACATAAACCTAAATCTGTAACATAATTTTCAATCCATAATTATGATACATATAAATATCTGAACATTTTACCTAACTTTTTTAAGAAAAAAAAAAAGAAATATACAAATGTCAATGCAATTTGCATGACATTTCTTAACAGGTTGCTCATTGCCTTTTTCCTGATGATTCTGAAGGAAATCACATCAATTTGCTCAGGGTTTAAAGGGTTAATATGAACATCAAAACTTTATAATGCAAAATAATGGAAATGTAAACATGCAATTAAAAAGCATGAGATTAATCATTTGATAGCCCTAGTACAAACATAAAAGTGAGTAACCAGCCAAAGACACACCACAAGTCCATATGGAATCACTATGAAAACCGAACCTGATTATTAGAGTAATGAGAGAACTACAAAATATAAACTATAATAAACTCATTAATAATCCCTCTAGAATATTAAAAAAGTTTTGTTACCAGAGCTACATGAGAGTTTCATTCAAATAGTGAATTATGCTGTATTACTGGATAAGAGAAGAATAATGCTATAAAGTCACAAAGAGACTGTAAGAGTAGAAGAACAACAATTATTTGTTTTTTATTCCATATTTTTAACATGACTAATTTAAACCAAAATGGGCTCCATCACGTAACTGAGAAAATGTGACTACCTGTATAGACAATTAGTGATGGAACAGGCATCAACAAATCCTTAGGACAACTGTGTTGGACTCATTCAGGAGATTTTCCTTTTTTCTACACTGAACAACATCACTGCAGGGCAGGACATACAACAATACAACCTTTTCTCCTGTGTGGTCCCTCTGTGAGCTGCTAAAATCCATTCAGTCAGCAAAATTCTGCTTTTGTTTTTTCAAAAATCACTTGAAAATCTACCTCTTCTGAGTAGTTGCATAACATGCTTGTTCTATCACTTGATCCTTATCTGAATTTCTCTAAAAACTGTAAACTTTGACTGTTTTCAAAAGCTCCTTTAACTGTGGCCACTGTGTCCTCTGCAGGCATCTGTATCCCATAATCCACTGCACACTAGTCGGTTGCATTAGTTTGTCACGTATGACATGACTCTATTATTGTATCTGACCCCTTTAGTCAGGTGCTTACTGCACTGCAAATTATTTAACATGAATTATGACAATTGGTGCCCAAACTTTTTCTGCCCTTTGGAGGCTAAAACAATGTTTTTAAATCATAGAAATAACATGTAATCTGAAATAATACATAATTACTCTGGCACATTATTATAGTCATTTAAGTTAAGCAACACATGAACCCAAGTCTTGCCCCAGCACCTCTACTATTTGTGTTTCATATCAGCTGATATCAGACAAGAAAAATATTGCAGTGATATTAAAGATTCCAAGTCCAAACGCAACAGGAATTCCATAGAGATATTAGCAGTAATACTATGGAAATATGATAGGATAATCAAATAACAGTGGTGGTGTTTCTATGAAAACATTATACGAATACTACCAAGACACAACTTTCATTCTATGTCAAATCAGATAGAGGCTCTGCTAACATTCTGGATTTTGTTCAAACCATGCATGCTATTTGACACCAAAAAATAAGTTTTTTTGCAGGAAATATTCATATCTATACTCTTTTGGAGACTTCCAGGGGTCCCAAAACCACCTATTTTGCACTTTATTTCCAGGGTCAGTAATGAAAGCTATGAGATGTGCTTGTGTCTTTGAATCATTTGGGTCTGTATTACATTGTTTTGTCTGTTTTTCGTGGCTCTAGAAATTATATATCTGAAGATACTTAGCCCTTATTAACATTATTGGAATATTACGGAGAGAGAAGAAAATGGCACTGAATACATTTAAGTCCCTAAATAAATATAATACTGCAGACATATAATAAAAATATGATCACACAAATATCGTAGAAACACCACATTGATGTTACACACTTTCTTTTTTTATAGAAATATTCTAGAATTTTGTCCTACGGTACACTACAGTCGCCTTTGCAGGCAGGCCCTGACTGCTTGCGCGGTATGGCCCAGCTGATGGCCGAGTCTCTTATATTATCTTATGCATGGTTAAGAAAAATTACCCGGGAGAGCTATGCGCGTACATGTGAAGTCACCTATGTCCTCTACCTGTGGGCTCCACAATGTTAAAGGGGAGGATCAGCCCGCACGTGCTGGTGTTTTTTTTTTTATTAGCAACTGGTTTTTAAAATCCTGCAGGTGCTGTCAGTTGCTATATATGATTTTATTATTTTTTTGAGGGTTTATTTGCAAGTTGTTTGCAAGGTGTTGAGCTCTTGTGGGTTGCGTTGGTGATCATACTTGCAATCTTATTTTGTACTTTGACTCTGTGAGTTTTTATTAACTGCGCCCAGATCGATCCTGTATTGAATCCCCCCCCTGTTTTTCCCTCACAGCATGATAAGATTCTGTCCCTTTTGTGAGCATGTGTTTACATGTTGCAGATTTGCGTAACAGTCTACAGAAGACCTGTAATGAAAACAGACCTCTGGTGCAAATAAGTGAATTAATTTGGAGCTTAAATGCTAAAAAATATACTAATATTATAATAACAGAAAAATAATATGCAACTCCTGTGTTAAATGACTGTCAAACACTGTCACTGTCAAACACAAATACCAAAATGTTCTAGCTTCTTAGATTTGGTGCTTTTATTCTCATTTTAGACAAATATATATATATATTTATATTTAAATCCCTTTTGTAAATTGATTTTTTTAGGGTTTGGACTTTTGGCCTGACAAAACAAGTCTTTTGAAGTCCCCACACCTTGGGCCCTGGAAAATCATGACATTTTTATAATTATATTTAATATTTTTATCACATGTTGTAGACTCTACAATTAATTAATAATGGAAATGAACATTAGTTGCAGCCCTAAATCTAATAAATACTGAATTTGACCTATTCCACATTTTGCTGTCCCTTGAATCAAGGCTGCCACTAATGATTATTTTTATTATCAATTATATATTTTAATGGATAAATTAATCTGTAAAATGTAATCAAAATTTTCCAGAGCCCAGATATATAATTTACAACAATATAAAACAGACAAGCTGCAGGTCGCCACACTAGAAGCTAAAACCAGCAAATATTTGCCATTTTGCTTTGATAAATCCACTTATCATTTCTACTACCTGAAAAACCATAACATGCCAAATACTGTCCTACACTGCAGTAGATGTAGTAGTCCTGTCAAGTCATCTTTAAATGTGATATTTTAAAATCCTGATCTCCGTGTATCTTTTAACATTTCACTCCAAAAAATCAGACCACAGACATAGGTTTTTTGTTTTACTTATCAGTTCACAGGTGTGATGCTGCAACACAGACAGACCCCTAGACAGATTTTTTTTTGAAACAATGTAGTTTGTTTCACTGATCTTTGGGCCACTTACACACTGCTGGGATGTCAACAATAAATAGAGAATGTTATTGACATCACTACGGCTGCACCCAGGGTAATTATTTGTGTGTGTGTGTGTGCGCGTGCGTGCGTGTTTGTGTGTGTGCTTTCTTAACCAAAGAAGTACATGATTTCAAAAGGTTTGTGCTACTAACACTTCCTGTCATTTGTTAAGTATGTCATTTTTTCTTCAATAATGGACTGAATAGATTGTCAAATCGATAAAATGTGAGAAAATATTCCTTGGGCATTTTCCCAGATCACAATGTGTCCTTTTTTAGATGTCTTATTATATCCGACCAACAGGCCAAATTTAATTTAAAATAATACAAAACCAGCAAAAAGAAGTAAATCATCCCAGTTGAGGGGCTGAAGTTAGACAGCATCCGAAATTTTCAGGTGGTAGATTAAAACAATTAATCGATAAGTAAAATAGCTGGTAATAAATGTGATGAATTAATCAACTAGCTAATCATTCCAGGATGAGTATAGTGTTTTTTCTTCTGACCTGTGTCACCTAAGCATGTATAATCTGGACTATATGACCTGACGTTACTTGTCTCTGTTTTTTTCAGGTGCCATGTGTTTGTATGACACTGACTTGATACACTGACTTACAGGAGGAGAAAGAGCACTAGGAGTTCTCAGGAGAGAAGGAAGAAAAAGCATGTTGAATTGTTTGAGCTGAAGGAGGGACACTGAGCTTTACCTGGAGCTGCTTGCAGCCTGATCACTATGAGGGAGCAGAGCTTTTGCTTTACACAGTGGAGGAATATCAGTATCAGAACAACCCAGAATGCTGAGGGCCTGACAAAGGCCTACTGGACTTGACAACCTCAAAAAAAGAGAAGCCGGATGGACGATAGAGGACATAAGGAAGACGATTAGATAGAGGAAAGTAAGGCTAGAGGCAAAGGGTGAGAAATCAGATTTGAATGGGAAGTCAAGCCTGAGAGTGAAGGTAGGCAGAGATGAAATAAGAAACTCTACTATCAGAAATATAAGCGGCAGGTAGGACAGAGGAAGACACAGGTCCAGCAGACTAGCAGTCAAGGCTGATCCAGAGGATAGGCGCTGTCAGGGTTTGGAGCTCAGTAGATTCATTAGTAGTCACAATGTTCATGAACTTCCGTCGTATTCGCAAGTGCCAGTGCATGCAGCTGCTGACCACAGGCCTGGTGCTGTGTATAGTGATGGTCTGCTGGGAGGAGCTGGACCATCATGTTGTCAGCCACATGAGATCGTACACGTACCGCTACCTGGTCAACCGCTACGACTTTCTCAATTCTTCCTTCGCCATCACCTCCAACCCTCACCACAAAAAGGATGCTTCTAATGGTGCAGACGGTGGTTTACGGAACTATCCATACCTCATCAACCACCCGGATAAATGTGGTGGAGAAGGGAAAAGCCGGGATGATGTCCTTCTGCTTCTGTTTGTAAAATCATCACCAGAGAACTTTGAGCGCCGGCAGGCCATCAGGGACACATGGGGGAATGAGAGCTTTGTTTGGTCAGAGCTGCGGGCAAATGTGAGGATGGTGTTTGCCCTTGGCGTGCACCCGGATGTCCAGAAGAGATCCAGGGTGCAGAGCGCACTGCTGCACGAGGACAAGGTCTATGGAGACCTGATCCAGAAGAACTTTTTAGATACTTTCCACAACCTGACTGCCAAACTGATACTGCAGTTCCACTGGGGCCATGAGTACTGCCCTCAGGCACACTTCTTCATGTCTGCTGATGACGACATCTTCGTCCACATGCCCAATTTGGTGAAGTACCTACAGCAGCTCCTGAGTAAACAATCTGGGGCTAAAGACCTGTGGGTGGGGCATGTGCATAGAGGAGCCCCTCCAGTTCGCCGTAAAGACAGCAAATACCATGTTCCCTATGATTTGTACCCCTGGCCTTCCTACCCAGATTACACTGCTGGGGCGGGGTACGTAGTTTCAGGGGATGTGGCCGCCAAGATCTACCATGCTACTCTGATGCTGAACTCCTCCATGTATATCGATGATGTCTTTATGGGAATCTGTGCCAAGGCCATGGGCGTCTCTCCCCAGGAGCATGTGTATTTTTCAGGGGAGGGCAAAGCTCCATACCACCCATGCATCTATTACCACATGATGACATCGCACGGTCACGCCATGGATGTGCGCTTACTATGGCAGGCAGCAACAGACCCTTCAGTGTACAACAACTCCAGAGGGTTTATGGGTAATCTGTACTGCACAGCAATGAGAGTGATGCTGCTGTGTCTGCCATTTTACCAGAACACTTACTCCTGTATGGCTGCGTTTGCCTAAATGGTCTTAAGATGACACACAGACTGCTGAATGCTAAATGTACCACACAAACAAATGAAGGTACCTCACATGAAGTCTGCCATGTTTTTGCTCTGTTTCCAATATATATGCAAATATTTCACTGTTTGCTGGCTAAACCATGTATTTGCTCTCATGTAATAAAGACCAAAGCTGTTCTGTCAAGCAAACAAACGCACTCTGTTGTTCTTCAGTCTTCAGCAGGAGCAGTTTTGACTTTGTTTAAGCTAAAAAGAGAAACTACTGAGTAAACCCGCTCCACTTCTGTTTACATGAGGGCTTTTTGTTTTTTTCCTCTTGTTGCCTTTGTACACACTTCCATAGACCTTTGCACTGTTGTTAACTTCTGAGGGGATTTAGCCATGTTTGGAAAGACTAATGTAGCATCTAAGCTAAATGTTACATATTATGAGTGCTTGTATCTTTGAGGCAGCTGACTGTGAATTAATCTCATGATCACCATACATGTCCCACTAAGAAGTAAATGCAACTCTTTAGATGATAAATGTGATTTTTTTTTTTCAAATATGAATGAACTTCTGTCATGTCATAGGTTGATAGCTGCTGCAGTTTAAAGGTCAGATAATCTGACTTTTTGAAAGTACAAGTAACCATTTTATTTTGCATTTCAATATGAGTTTCAACAGTTAGCAGATTAATCAGTTAATAAAGAGAGATAATTGCAACTACTGCATTTTGATTATATTTCCAAGCAAAGATGTTAACGAAGTGGGAATTTGCTGATTTTACTTCACTCTAATGTTAATAATTTGAGGTTTTAGACAAAGATGTCACTTTAGAATCTGAGACTGAGGGTTTTTGACTTCTTATTGACATTTCATTGACTAAAAGATTGAAGGGGCTCTATGTAAATTTTTTTGGATGTGGTTCTCAACACGGAAGTGGTTAGCTGGCAGCTAGCAACTAACAGTGGGAACTTCATAAATACCAATAAACATCAGCAGCAGTTCTGACAGAGCTAACGGTGTTAATTGGGGGGAACTGGAGGGTGGGCGCTACACTTCTGTGACAGCATCATCATGATATCAGCAGTAACCTCTGTGTGGTCGCAGTGCAGTGGCAGCAATGAGCTTGCCAGTGGGATAATCACATGCTGACATGCACAGGTGGGCTGACATGCTCACTTTATCAAACAGAAAAACTCAAATTTTTATTAGGTTTTCTGCATCAATGTTAGACATTTGTATCATGAAGTGTAGACTTGCCCAATGTGAATGTAATTCCAGTTCAGTACTAGTCTAGAGAACAAAGAGGTGCTTGTTGAGAGGTTATTTTTATTGGTAATGACTTGGATCACTATTTTGCATTGCAGCACAAATTATGCAAAGAGAGGCTGGTTAAGGTAATGACCATATTGATGTAGCACATAAAACAAATGCTGTATGAGGAATATATGACCATCTCTACATGTTCTGTATCATTTACTGTCATTATTTATTTTCTTTTGGCTGATCAGAAACTTTTCAATGGCGCTTCTTGTTTGTAGTTAGTAGTGCTTAGTTCTTTGGCTGACTTAGTACATCAGACATTTCCTATGGAGACAGCAGTCAGCCAGTGGGTAGACAGTTAGATCTGGCCAGACTCTGAGCAAAATGATGCCAGATGAGGGAATTTCCCCACCAAGGTGTAGACCAGGGGTGTCAAACTCATTTCACATCGTGGGCCACATACGGCCTAGGTAGATGTCAAGTGGGCCGGACCATTAAAATTGTACCATACTCTGCTATAAATAACCAAAATATCATGTCTTTCCTTTGTTTTGGTGTAAAGAAGCACAAGAACATTAGGAAAATCTTGAAATTTAATGAACAATCCTTTTACAAAACATTTCACAAAACACCTCATATTTCCTTAGACAAATGTGCAATTTACTTTTATCATTCACATATATGCATTGCAACTGATCCCACAAGTAATTGGTATTGAAAAATATAGTAATGCACTTTAAGATTAAATGAGACTTATAAAGAAAGGAATTTTTAAACCATTTACACATGTGCATATAAAATCTAAATTTAATCCCTGCCTACACCTTACAAACTAAGGAGAGTGCTATTAAATGTGTAAAGAAGAAAGTGTTCATTGTCCTGTAAATGTGTAAACTTCATACATGAAACATACATACACATACAATACATACTGAAAATTTATGTAGTTGCATGAACAGTAGAATTCCACCATACTCTTTTGTAGTGAAGCTGCTGACTAACATTAAATTGCACATTTTTTTAATCACCACAGTAAGGATTCATCTTCACAGAGCTGTATTCTTTCAATGCAAACAGTATCTAAGGCAGCATTTTAAAGGCGTTAGTCTAGTCTGGAGTCTTGTTTTTGTTCCTGAAACTTGGCATCTTTTGGCCTGTACAAGTGCATCAACACCAGGTGTCATGTCCTGACTAGCTGTCACTTTCAGAATGTCATTTAAGTGCTTGTTTGTGAGCCTTGAACGCATTTTTGTTTTATTGATATTCATTACTGAGAAAATTTGTTCACAAAGGTAGGTTGTCCCAAACATGCACAAAATTTTAGCAGCCAGGGCTGTTAATTTGGGGTACCCTGGTAGTAGATACTGATAAAATTTGTCCAGACCTACGGAGGCAAATTTGCCCTTCAAATCTGCATCACATTGCAAATCAATTATTTCTAGCTGAATTTCGACCGGCAGATCAGAAGCTTTAATTGTGAAAGGTGAGCGAAAAACTGAAAATTCTGTCTCAAGTTCATCAAATACCTGAAAACATTTCTCAAACTCCCACAGTAATCCTGCAATCTTGTCTTTGTACCGTTTCACGTCCGCATCAGGTCTGGTCACACACACATCTCTCAGACAGGGGAAATGAGCAGGGTAGCCATTTGCCAGTTGCGTCTCCCACAAAGTCAGCTTCAACTTAAATGCATGTATGTTGTCAGAAAACTGTGTGACAACTTTTTTGCGGCCTTGCAACATTTTGTTCAGATTGTTCAAGTGTTCAGTAATATCAACCAAAAATGCAAGGTCCTGTAGCCATTCCTGAGATTGTAATTCCAACACCAGTTTTCCTTTTTTCTCCATGAACTGTCCGATTTCCTCTCGTAGATCAAAGAAATGCCTCAGCACAGCGCCTCGGCTTAACCATCTCACTTCAGTGTGGTATGGCAGGCTGTGGGTAATGTTGCTGTCGCTGAGAAGTTTGTCAAACTGACGATGGTTCAGACCTATGGATCGGATGAAATTTACAGTGCGAACAACCACCTCCATGACGTGGTCCATTTTCAGGGACTTGCAACACAATGCCTCCTGGTGCAAAATACAGTGAAATGTCCAGAAACGATCTCCTCCATTAAGGGCTTGTACTTTCTCTCTGAACTTTGTCACGACACCTGCTTTCTTTCCGACCATGGATGGTGCGCCGTCTGTAGCCAGGCTGACAGCGCGGGACTAGTCCACTCCAACTCTGTCCAGTGCAGCAACGACAGAGCCGAAAATGTCCTCGGCTGTTGTGGTGTCCATCATTGGCACCAACTCAAGAAACTCTTCAGTAACAGTCAATGTCTCATCAACTCCGCGAATAAATATGGCCAGTTGTGCCACATCTGTGATGTCAGTGCTCTCGTCAATTGCAACGGAAAATGCAATAAATGACTTGACGCTCTGTTTCAATTGGCTGTCTAAATCTGCCGACAGTTCCGAAATCCTCTCTGCTATAGTATTCCTCGTCAGGCTAATATTGGCAAAAGCTTGTCGCTTCTCGGGACATACAAGTTCAGCCACCTTCATCATGCATCGTTTAACAAAGTCACCGTCGGAATACGGCTTCGATGCCAATGCTATTTCGCTAGCAATTAGGTAGCTGGCTTTTACCGCTGCTTCACTGACCTCTGGGCTCTGGATGAAAGTTGACTGCTGTTTCCTCAGACCCGCCAGCAATTCGTTGATCTTATCTCTTCTCAGTTGTCCTTGCAAGCCGTCATATTTTTCGCTGTGATGAGTCTCGTAGTGGCGTCGAATATTATATTCCTTCAATACCGAGACTTGTTGCAAACACACCAAGCACAAAGGTTTTCCGTGCATCTCTGTAAATAAATAGGACGTGGTCCATTTTTCTTTGAAAATTCTGCACTCCTTATCTACTTTTCTCCATTTGGATAACGACATTTTAGCTAATGAGGGTATAGCGGAGAGGTAGAGACCAAGGTAGAAACAACGTCGTTACAAGCAGCAGATGGCGCATTGATACCGTCTGCTGTGTTCGGTCTGTCTCAGTGATGCGGCTTGTCTTCTACGCTGATCAAAACAGTGCGCCCCCTAGCGGATAATCCATGAATTGCAGCTAATTAAAAATATTAATTCTGTGTCTTTTATGCATTTTTTCACTTTCAAATCATCCTGATGGTAGAATATGCTTAGAAACAGACAGGGTATTCCACTTTGTTTATCTGTGTGCTGTTGCAGTGTTCCTCTTTGTACAACCTCTGGAACAGAGCTTTGGACATTTGCTCCCCTACATTTTAAATTTAAGAGCACTGGTGCCCAGTCAGAGCAAAATCAAAAAACAGCAAGGTTACATAGGTAGAACAGCAGAAAAAGACATTAGCCTAACTAAATATTGTTTTTTATACAGAAATGTTTCTCTAATCTAAGACCTTTAACTTTAGAATTATTCAATATAATTATTTTTTAACGCCTCCAAAAATCATTACTAACAGGAAAACAGATTGACAATAGTTTGTCTTTGGCTTGACGTTTGATTTAACACACACAGGTTTACTATGTCAATGCCAGTAAAAACATAAACACAGGTTGCAAACACAATGACATATCATCAGCTTTTAGGTTCATAAGACCAACTTGTTCGCAAACAGTTTCTTATTTACATATTTAGCAATTATAGAGCAGCATAATGCTTCATTTGGAGCCATATTTCTCACCATCTAGTAACTTTCAGTCCAAATTGAGTCTTGAAGCGTTGTTTTGGTGTCCACCAAATCCTAAAGGAAATATCTCACTTTTTAGTTGCTAAATATTTCGCTGTGTTCCCCTGTAGCCCTTTTAACAAAGAGATAGGGCAATAGGGCCACTACACAGTCCCTTCTTTGAGACTCCTTTGCATTTTCACAAGAAACAAAAAAAAAACAATAGCACCATCCCATTCTAGTGTGTCATTTTAAATAGCATGCTAGCATTGCAGAAACAAAAGAGGTGGGACATTCAACATAACAGCATCTGCCTCTTGTGTGACATAACATAGGCATCCGCATCGCTTTCTGAACCGTAACAATGGCATCAACGAGGCAATAACAATAATTTACCCTCCCTGTTATATGGAGGCTGACCTTGTTCTCTGCTTGAGGGATAAGGAGCCCCCTAATGCCATAGTTTTTCCATGGTGGGATGATGCTACACATGGTTATGTTTAGGTAACAAAAGCACATGGCAACCAACGTCGGAACATCAATAAACGCACATGCTGGAACGGATAGTTAGGTTTAGGGGAAGGAGGCACATGGTGAGGTGCAAAAAAACCCAGAAAAGCATCACGTTAAGATGGAAGCAAACACTGGAATTTAAGTTTGTTGGACTCATTCACCTCCACTCCCGCCCACCCTCTAGGTGCCCTTGTGCTCCTTATATTATTTTGTTTCTAGCAGTGCTTCAACCTGAAACCGTTCAAAGGCTTATTATGTTCCAAGATTTGTGTGTTTTCAGGCTGCTGCAGCAGGTGCCATCTGGTGGCGTATAATAACACTATGACTGGTTCTGTCTGATCTCAGCTGATGCCGCCCAGGAGTGTATTATGTGGACATGAAAGGTGGCTTTTGGCATCGGGCTTGAATACAGAAAGAACTGTCATTATGAGCGGTGGTATTTGACAAGTTCAGAATGAGAACAGGCTGGTTCAGCACAATGAGCAGCCCCCTTTACACTGTCACATTGTTCATACCGTTTCTTTTGACACATTGTTATTATATAAATATTTTTAAAGCCCCATTTGAATATTGCATATTTGCATTGTAACAGAAAACAAATCCAAATGATCTACTGACTTTTCAAATGAGATTCACTGCTCTTTCATGGACTAAAAATCTGTTTCACTTATTTACTTTTTAATGTTCTTTTATTAAGAGACATTTGTGTCTCTTTATATACTGCCTTATCTTTCTCTATCTTATCCAAAATTTTTGGTGAACTACACTAAAATGCACAAATGTCAATATGTAAATGCATCAGCTAGTTCTCAACCTAAACAAGACAGGTCATTTGTCATTGACTACATTTATACACACAAAATAGTTGGGGTTTTGCCCTTGTTCTATGCTGTTTGTCATATATCTTAATAAATGGCTAGAGATTATCTTAAAACACAGTAGGTATCTGTGCAAATGTTACGTTAAAGTTGATAGAATCTGACTGCCTCCATGTGACTCAGGGTTAACCCTTCGAAACCTGAGAAAATTTGCTTGATTTTGCTTAAACACACTGGAAGAAGCATAGGCGATGGCAGGGTGGGGCTTGGTAGGGCTACAGCTCTACCAGAAATAGCCTTAGCCCCACCTTAGCTCTACCATTGAACAACTAAGAAAAGCACCATATCAACTCCTTTAATTTTCATCTATGTTTGCCTGTACACTCTGCTCTCCCACTGACGAGGTCCAACAGCGCCTCCGCATCATAACAGCATAATGCAGTTGTACTGTTTAATGCATGAGAGTCAGTTAAAAAAATAATAATAATAATTAGTCAAGGAAAGAAGGATTTCATGAATGTTATTTCATTATTTCATTATTTCATTGAGTTTAATTTAGATGAGAATGTTAAAAAGTCCGCTACTGCCATCAACTGGCTTATTGTGGTATAGCGACCGCTGTTTTGTTCACTTGAATGCAAAACTTTATTCAGGAAGTGCTAGAAATCAGAGACAAAATGGCATGTTTAGACGGTTTGATGATGTTCCAGCCATTTCGGCATACACCTGGTTCAAGTTGCATAGTCGGTATGTTTTATATGAATTTATTATTACATGCTAGGTCAAAATATTATATTGAATGTTTACATAATGATTTACGTGTCGTCGGAAATGCCGCATTGTAATTGTACTCTTTGTTTACTCTTGTTTTAGTTTCACACTTTGTCTGAACATTAAACCTGGCAGAAGAAAAAGTCCAGAGTTGTGTTTGGAGTGTTTATCTGCCTGTCAAAATATACACGCTACGTATTGAGGACAGGACAGCAGTGTTGTGCACATTAAACTGATCCGAGTTCAGGAGTAGAATCGCCCTTCATTCATTAAATTTCCTGGTTGGTAATTCACGTAAGGTTGTCACTGACTTAAGCTTGAGATCAGTTGGAAAGCTCCATGGATCTATTATGGAAAGCGGCTTACCGCTGTCAAAAGTAGTTAGTAGCGAACCGAATTTAAGTTGAGAAATTGAAATGTCAAAATGAACCATTTAACTTTCAAAAACCCATGGACAGAAAACATGTCAGGCATGTTGGTTAAATTTTCATTCACACCTGAGGAGGAACAGGACAAGGAGGAGCCGGCTTCCTCCACTTGCCGGAGCGAGTGAGTTTAAATATGTTTAAATTTCTTTATAAATCTCTCTCTCTCTCTCTCTCTCTCTCTCTCTCTCTCTCTCTCTCTCATTTTTGTGTGTGTGTGTGTGTGTGTGTGTGTGTGTGTGTGTGTGTGCGCAAGTGAGAGTGTGTGCATAAAAAAAGGTGTCAGTGCAATTATCCTATAGTAGTCATCTCAACTTGTGTATTATTTCTGGTTGTTGAGAGGGTGGTATTACTTACATTGAAATTTTGATTTTAGCCACACCAGTGTATGGATTAGCCCCACCTTTATATAGCCAAAAAATATCTATAAAAAAATATATATATATGTCTGCTGTCGCCAATGGGAAGAATTAATGTTAAGTTAAAAGAAAACTACCTGAAATTTATCAAAACAATAACAACAAAAAATATATGAATATATAGATTAACAGTTAACAGATTAACAAGTTTTTAAAAATATATATTTTTTTTAATTTCATTTTTTTTTAATAATTGACTTTTTGTTACTATTATCTTTCTCTTTCTCTTTTAAAACTAATTCTCAGAACACTTTTTTTGTCACCTTTTTTAATTTCATGCAAGTTGCTCACTGCCTTTTTTTCTCGTCAAAAGAAATCAAACCAATTTTCTCACGTTTCAAAGGTTTAAATACACGTGAAAGGTGCACATGACAACTGATGTTGACTCAGGTTTCAAAGGGTTAAATTAATCACAGATAAATTCCACACTGGAGTTCTACATAACCACTTGCACTGTCACCTGGGTGTTAACTGTCACACCAGCTGTGTCTGAAATATGCTCCTCACATACACAGTGCATGAGGTAAGCTATATAAATCATGACACAACAGAACACTGACTTCAAACCGTGCATATACTGACGACATACAGCTGTAACAGGTGTGTTTTTGCCCTCTGAATCAGTGAATTGCTGCTGTGATGTAGTCATGCCATCTTGTCAGTATGGTGATGCGATACTGAAGTGAAGGACTGCACTTGAACATAGCGGTGTAGTCTTACCTGCGTCTATTGGACAGGCTCTCCTCCGTCTCATTGGTCACAACCACATGGGTGGAGCCACCTTGGCTTTCCTCATGCATCACTTCAATCTGTGACACACAAACACACACATTCATAATGAAATTGCATTATTAGGGAAGGGGCTTTGTGTGTCTTCTTTTCAAGTTTTGTCCCACAGAGCTGTTAAATGGTGCATTGAGGCAGTCCCTGTCAGCATGTGAAGTCAGTATCATGTCTTATGCAGGTGTTTGCATTCAGCTGTTCATCAGTCATTGGTAAATATCTAACCGGGCCAACAGTGAAGCCACTACAGACTGCGTACAGTAGATTACAAGCATTTTATTCCTGTTTGCAGGGTTCACTACAACAGCTGCTGTACTCATTTACTGTATTAACTTTATGATATTGATGAGTTACAGTGTATAGATGCATTAACACAGACTGAAAAACCTGCTAAATACACTTTGTGCAGTTACTGTGTGTTCAACTCTGTCATGTATCTGAAGGCAACATTTTGGTGGTAATTATGGAAAATGAAGACATTCAGTTCATCTCCCTGTGAAGCTACAACGGAGGAGCCAGGAACTAACTTTCTTATATCAGCTGACAGCAAAACCAAACATTCAGGCTGCTTTGATTCACCATGGTTACAGTTGTGTATATGAAAGCTCTCTGTGCTCTGGAGTCAGTATGATGGAACCAACACATGCTCACTTGCCAGTCTAGTAACCCCTCTAGTGTCAGTTTTGGATGCTCGAGAGCAGTATATCAGTTCTGTGTTCACAGGAAATACATGTTTTAGCAACCATTTTAGGCCTAGGCAACCAAACAACTTGGCTATGTTTAGAAAAAAGATCATGGTTTGGATTAAAATAAGTATGTTTGTCATACAGGTGACACAGTGGTATAGTGGTTAGCAATGTGACCTCACAGCAAGAGCTTCAAATCCAGGGAGGGGCAAGGTTCAAACCTTGGGTGGGGGGACCCTTCTGTGTGGAATATACATGTTCTCCCTGTGCCAGCCTGGGTTTTCTCCAGGTTCTCCAAAGACATGATGACTGTAAATATTCCAGAAGTGTGAATGTGAGCGTGAGATGTTGTCTGTCTCTATGTGTCAGCCCTGTGATAGTCTGGCAACCTGTCCAGGGTGTACCCCTCCTTTCACCCAATTACAGCTGTGAGAGGCTCCAGCCTTGAATAAATGTTTGCCTCACATCTTGCCTTACATAAAGAAGTTACTGCTCGTTCTTCTTCCAAAGTTGTCAAATATCACAGCTTTTGTAATGCTTTCAGCGGAAGATCTCAACACCAAAAGCCACCTTTCACATCCGCATTAAACACAGCTGGATGGTGTCAACTGAGAATGTGGCCGTACAGAACTGTTTGTGGTGTTAATTATACGCCACCAGACACCATCTGCCAAGGCACCTTAATACGCGGATTGTCGGCAGCAGTTGTGAACGCAGCCCTACAGGAGCACAAGGTTCCCTATAGTGCCCTTGGCAGGGGCAGTGGATGGATCAAACAAACCTTTCATGCCTGAGTCTGGTGTTTGCCTCCCATCTGTTCTCCACTTTACCATGTTCCCTTTTGCCTAATCCTACCCATTTGTGCCAGCATGTGTGTTCGTTGATGTCCTAAGACTCCATAGACAGTATGCATGTTTGTCCACAGGTTTAATAGTTAAGAAAGCGTGAAACAGAAAATAAATACAAAAAATACAATTACTCAGGCTTTCATACATTAGACAAAAGGTTCACCAAACCTGGCTGACAAATATAAGCAATCTCTTGGTTTCCTGTCTATCTGCAATTTAAATTTAAATAACAATCACGATAGACCATACTGAGCTATTCATGAAATGTAGATGATGCTAACGAAGGCAAAACATCTCACACATAAGAGAACTATTTTTAACTTATAAACATTGCTATACCTTCAATAGTCATATAGAAATACAATTAAACATATGAAATTAAGTATACATACTGATGATGCTGCCATAAAACATGAACTGGATGCAGATTATGCCAGGTTGTCTCCCCAACCACATTCTCTTACTCTCTGAGGCAGAACACTTCCTGACTAAAGTCACATGACATGAACATATGATCACCTGAGTAAAATACCAATGAACATAAATCTGAACTGTGGCACAACACTCCCCACCTGGCTCAATGAAGAAATTGTCCACGGGCCAAAGACATCAGAACCCACATTGCTGAACGGAGGGTCTGTAGAGAGTCGATCAGCTGGGAGACTGGCCATATTCTGTGTCTGGAATGATCCGCGGAGCCTATGGCATGTCACACAACGATGACAGATGCTGCTAACACATCTTTTGCCGCGAACTATCCAGAAGCCAGCAGCACGAATTGCTCCTTCAGTGAATAGTCATCCCTGGTGTTTGATCTGAGCATGGTAATGCCTGATCAGAAGCGTAGCAATATGATACTTACTAGGAATAATAAGAGGTTTCTTCTCAACCGCCTGAACTCTCAGGAGTCCATCAATGTCAATGACGGGATCCAAAGCCCCAAGTGGACTGTCCTTGGGAAGCTTCTCCTTTTTTTCTAAGACAGGCGAACTCTTGAATGTAGGTCTCTTCCTGTACAGAATGGATGATAGTACACTTGGATCTTGAAAGAAAGCACGAGTCAGAGACTTCAAAGTGAAGAACTTGGAGAAGCGCAGAGTTGGTTGCTGGATGTAGTTGTGTTCAGTGTGGAGACTTGTGGATGTATTTCTGTGTCCAAGGAAGGATCGACAAGTTGAAAGACGTCCTTCTCATGAGGACAATTTTGAGGGTTTTTCAAGAATGCAGGCCCACAAACCCAGGCGGTGTAGTGAGGTCTGCCGGATTTTTGTCTGTTGGAACATACTGCCATTGCTCTGGGTGAGAGGATTGACTTATCCGCAAGATCCTGTTGCTTACATAGACATAAAAACATCTGGTCTCATTGTAGATGTAGCCCAGTACAACTTTACTGTCAGTATGGAAGGTTGTGGCATCCAACTGTATGTCGATCTCTGAGGTTGTGGCGTAAGCTTGGCCATGACGAAGCCTGTATGGATGTTACTGTCCTTTCCTGTGAGTTTGAGATAGGCAACTGCGCCATTGCGTTCGTTGAAGCGTCAGAGAAAACACATAGTGTCCTATGTGTTGCTTCCAAAGGAGAGATTTCAGTGTATGGTCTTGATATCTTGAGATTGCTCAGACCTTTCAGTGAGTCTTGCCCTGTGACCTACATCTCTGCCATCTCTTGAGGTAAAGGGGAGTCTCAATCACCATTTTCCAGTGTGAGCTCCCTTGAGGATTGACTTGCCTTCGGTGATGACAAGGGCAATAAACAAGGGCAATAAACCCTAGGGCAGGGGTCACCAACCTTTTTGAAACTGAGAGCTACTTCAAGGGCACTGAGTAGTGCAAAGGGCTACCACTTTGATAACACACTTCTGAAATAACAAAGTTGCACGGTTTACCTTTAATTTTATATTATTATTGATGATATTCTACGTGAAGACACTGATCGTTAATGATTCATCACAATAATTATTCAGAATGATTCAACAAGGTAGGAAGCAGATACATTTCAACATGCAATATTTTATTTCTTATTTACCTTTCCAATTGTTTCCTTTTCAAATGATCACTTCCACAACATTTTGCAGGAAATCTTGTCCAATTGTTACTAGCCACTAACAGTTTTTATCAAATCATGAACTCTGAACCATGTTTGTACAAATGATCAGTTATGTAAGATTTTTTGTTCTATGTTTGTTCTTAATGAAGTTCATGTCAGAAAAGGCTGATTCACACAGATAGGTTGAACCAAACATGCTGGCAACCTTCATGGCTGCTGTGCATACACCACTGTACTTTTCAGTGTCTGCAAGGCACCAAAAGTTTGGTGCGGCCTGGTTGGCTTTGAGGTGGGGGTCATTTTGCAATGTTACAATTTCAATCTCTACCTGTCCAACATCCAAGTTGAACGTTGCACTTAGTTGCTTAGCAATGCATGTTGTATCCACTTGCATGAAAGGATTGGAAATGAATGACACACATGGCTCAAGCTGATCAAAGTCACAAAACCTGTTCTCAAACTCTTGCCCAAGTCTGTTTATGACTTGAGAGTACTTTTCTGCAGCTTTGTCAAAAGTCTCAGATGCAGAAGCATTGTCTTTCAGCACTGACTGCACAGAGGGAAAGTGCAGCACTTTTTTCCTCTGTAAATGCATGGAGAAAATGCTCATCTTGGCTTTAAATGCATTGACAGAACTTATCATGTCAGCAACAGTATGGATGGCCCATCACACTGCGGGCTTCCTCTCCGGGAAGAGGAAGCCCGCAGCCCAGACAATTGGCGAGCGATCCCCTATAAATAGACCCAGTAGGACCCTTCACCTTCCTTTTTCTTCCTCTTTCCTCCTTCACGGAGCCGGCAGCCGTGCGTGGTCGCGTCTTGCTGGTTAGAAGATCGGGTTTCAAAACAAAGATACGCATGCTCTGTTCCGCTCAATTTATCCAGTGTGATGGGCCTTGTGTTTACTCCAGTTTCGCGCCGTCCAGCAGTGTGGTGTTACCGGGAGCCGGGCTGTCTCCCTTGGGCCTGTGTGTGTGCGGTGCGCTTTCTGTGGGTAGGACGCCTGGTTGTTTGCCTTTTTATACTAAGCGGCCGATGGTCTGGTGAGGTGTATTGATTATTGTTCTCTCCCAGCCATCGCTGGTGGAGTCTGGGCTGAGGGCTTCCTCTTCCCGCCGCTGTGTGACGCCTTGATCCTGCCCTCCGGTAGGAAATGTTTATTTGCAGCTTTTGTTATTTTTTTGTAATGTTTTATGCCCATATTTTAATTAGGTTAATTTGTTTATTTTGCAGTGCGCGGCCGTCACTTGCCGCTGTGGGTCTCGCTGCTGTTCTGGCTCTTGCCCCCCGTGTATTTACTCCCCTGGGTTTGGCTCTTCCTCTCTGTGCATCTACTCCCCTTGGTTTGGCTCTTTTGGGACTCCAATTGTTTTAAGTTGGCGATCTGATTCGGCTCCTATCTGGCGCCTTTATCTGTCCCCATTAACTGCGGCCCAAAGTTGTGGCAGTACAGCCTGGACCAACAAAAGAGCTGCCAACGTGCGCCAGGAGAGGGCGTCTTGACCCTCCCTTTGACATAGAGCCGTCCCCTCTAGAGCCTGATTTTAATCAATTTAGAGTGGCAGACATTTAATTAATTACCTGAGTTTATTTCTGTTTTATTTGTCATTTCTTTCTTCGAATTATTATTGATTGGGTTTCTGGGTTATATTTGCTTTATTGTTTAGAAACCTTTGTGCTTTTATCTTGATAATTGGTGATTTGATAGTTTCTTTTAAGTTTGGGGTGGCTGACATTCTGGTTATGGTGTGTGTGAGAGTTGCCTTGATTTCCTGTGTTTAATGGTGTTCTTTTCTTTTGACAGGTGCTGAGGGCCTAGTGCGCAGCGGTTCCCTTGGTGGTGGTTCCTTTTTCACTTTTTGGTTTGCTGTGTCACGGGTGTAGTGTGGTAAGCCCCAGCCCTGTCCCCTTTTCCTTTTGGTAGCTCCTCATATCGCTCCTTATCTTTATTATTGTTACTATTATCATGATTTATTTAGTCTGCTACTCATTTTAAAATAATTGTTTAATAAAAATATTTTTGTAATTGGAAATCACGTTCCTGTCCTGTGGGATTTTTCGAACTGTGTGCCTTCGTTTCGAATAGAAAACTGGAAATTGTTAAATCCTGTTTATATCTTGGGGTGAAAGTCCCCAGGTGGCGTCTGCAACTTTTCTGCTCCGCTCGCTTTGCCACAATCTGGCGTTGTCGCCAGGATCCACAATTAAAAAGGACAGAGACGTGATTTCCATTTTTAAACTTTGGAGTGTTTGTGCTTAAACTGTTGAGCCAGGTTTTGTGATAGAGCCAAGACAGCAGTGACGCAACAGTCAATTTTCATTCCCAAAATCATTATCTTTTCTTTTCCTATCGGAGGTTTAGGTGTGGTAGTTTTTGTTGTCGGAATGGAGGAGGAGGTGCAGCAGCTCAAGGAGCTTGTGCTGCAGCTTAGGGCAGACAACGAGCAGCTGCTCCGGGAGCGTGCTGCATCTCATCGGCCCCCGGGGGGGGGCAGCGTCAGTGTCCTCTGGTACACCTAGTGGTGCTCCTCCTGTTGTGACGGAGCGGCTGGTGGTTATTCCCAGGGACCGCAGATGTCCCATGTTTAGCGGTAGGTCAGGTATCAGTGTAGCTGAGTGGATTGAGGAGATACAGGCATGCATGCGAGCCCGCCACCTCTCTGTTGCTGATCAGGCCCTCTTTATCATTGACCATTTGGAGGGAGAGGCACGCGAGGAGATTAGGTTTCGACCGGGTGTAGAGCGTGATGACCCAGCTCGCATTTTTTCTATCTTGCAAGAGCTGTACAGCCATTCTTTGTCCTTCATCACCCTGCAGCAGGCTTTCTTTGCGAGGCAGCAACAGGAAGGTGAGACACTGCAGGAGTTTTCGCTAGCTTTGTTAGCTTTAATGCAGCGTATCAAGAAGTGTGCTCCTGATGAGATGCCAAACTCTGAAGTTCTGCTGCGGGATCAGTTCGTAGAGCATGTCCTTGACAGTTCTCTACGCCGAGAACTAAAACAAATGGTTCGGTGCCAGCCCTCTGCTTCATTGTTAGAGGTGCGTGGGGAGGCCATTAGATGGGAGAGGGAGGGTCTTCCTGGAGGTTCTCGTGGGCGTAGCTGCTCTCTCCCATCTGCTCATGGGTTGCAGTTTAGCGTCCAGAGCCGTTCCATCCCAGCCCCAGCGGTTGTTCCCCAGGGGCCTGGTTTAGCTGAACTGATGGACCTCTTGAAGAGTCAACAAGAGCAGCTTAACCATCTTACCCGCACCGTAGCGTCCCTGCAGGCCCCCCGACCTCAAAGTCGAACATCACACAATTCTGCCATATGTCGCAGGTGTCAGCAGCCCGGGCACTTTGCCCGTGAGTGTGACGGTGAGCGTGTTCCATCTCATGCTCGTGCTCACCCTGTCACTGGGCTAACCTCCAACTCTTCTAGGCCTGCTTTGTCCACTCAGCGGCCGGAAAAATGAAGCCCGCTGAGCTTTTGAGCCACAGCTCAGTGGGGGCACCTCCAGGCTCTGTAGACAGTAAACTCTCTGGTTTGATGTCCTCTTGTCCAACTATAAATGTTTTGATGGGCAATGTCTCGGTGCCGTGTTTGGTGGATACTGGGTCCATGGTTTCCACCATCACGGAAAGTTTTTTCCAGGAGCATTTTGCACCTTGGGACCATGATCGCCTGCAGTCCTGTAACTGGTTGTGGCTCCGGGCAGCTAATGGCCTAGCCATCCCATATGTTGGCTATTTAGAGCTTGATGTGACCCTTTGTGACAAGGCAATGTCCCGTTGTGGGATCTTGGTTGTTAAAGACCCCCCTGGAGCTGTGACCTCAGTCCCTGGAGTCTTGGGGATGAACGTTATCAGACGTTGTTATCAAGATCTTTTTGGGGCCTATGGCCGGTCTCTGTTTGATGCACCCCCTGTGTTACAGGCCCCTGACCCAGTCATTGAGGCCCTTCAGAAATGTCACCAGGCTGCAGCCCAGGTTCCCAAAAACCCTACTGGTTCAGTGAGGGTGCAAGGTAAGCAGGCCCTTTGCGTCCCTGGTGGTGTAATGAAGCTAGTGGCCAGCACTTGCTCATCACATTTTTCAGATCAGGCGGTGCTGTTTGAACCCCCTGACTCTGGTCTGCCAAATGGGTTGCTGGCGTCTCCCTGTTTGGTTCGTGTTGTCCGGGGTACGGCTTATATTCCGGTGGTCAATGTGGGGACAACAGATATACCCACGGACCTGTCTGGGTGCTCTCAGTAGTGCCCAAGTTGTGAGTTTACCCACAGGGGTAACTGAGGTAAGGCAGACTACAGCTACTGTCTCTTCCCAAGTAGCTTCTAGCTCAACTTTAGGGGTTGCCCCACAGGTAGATCTGTCCATGTTGACAGAGGAAGAGCAGGTGGAGGTGAGGTTCTTGTTACAGGAGTACAGCTCCGTCTTTGCAACCCACGATGGAGACTTGGGCTGTACCAACCTCATCTCCCATGACATTCCGCTCCTGGATGATGTCCCTGTGAGGCAGAGGTACCGCTGTATCCCCCCCTCTGAGTATGAAGCTGTAAAAGCTCACATTAACCAGCTTCTTGAAGCACAGGTCATTAAAGAGAGCAGTAGCCCTTATGCCTCGCCTATCGTTTTGGTCCGTAAGAAGGACGGCAGTTTGCGCTTGTGCGTAGATTACCGTCTTCTTAACAGTAAGACCAGGAAGGACGCCTTCCCCTTGCCTCGCATTGAGGAAAGCCTAGATGCACTCAGTGGTGCCCGCTGGTGTTCAACCATTGATCTTGCCAGTGGGTACAACCAGGTGCCAGTGTCGGAGCCAGATCGGCCCAAGACCGCCTTTTGTACTCCATTACCATCCCGATTTTGAGTTCAATCGGATGCCTTTTGGACTGTGTAACGTCCCAAGTACTTTTCAGCGGCTGATGCAGAGAATGTTTGGGGATCAGCAAGGTCAGTCTCTCCTCCTGTACCTTGATGATATTGTCATTTTCTCCTCCTCTGTGTCCCAACATCTGCAGCGGCTGAAAGTTGTGCTCGGTCGCCTTCAAAAGGAAGGTTTGAAGGCCAAACTTGAGAAGGTGGTGGTGGTTCCTTTTTCACTTTTTGGTTTGCTGTGTCACGGGTGTGGTGTAGTTTTGGATCCCTCCCCTTTTTGTTACCGCTGTCGTGGTAAGCCCCAGCCCTGTCCCCTTTTCCTTTTGGTAGCTCCTCATATCGCTCCTTATCTTTATTATTGTTACTATTATCATGATTTATTTAGTCTGCTAAATTTTAAAATAATTGTTTAATAAAAATATTTTTGTAATTGGAAATCACGTTCCTGTCTGTCATATAAAGTGGATGTGTAATGTGCCTGCGCATTACTAGGAGTTTTACGGTAACACATGGGAGAGTAAAACAGGGAGATCTCACAAACACTCTTGCGAGTACATGTCTGTATGCTATGCTCCGTGCTACCTGAAATGTTCATTAAAACATAGCTCTGGCTAAAAGATTAAGAAGCCTCCTGAACAATCATTCTACATGGTGTCAGAAGTGAACATGAGGAGTTATGGCCAAGTTAAATCCCCCGACGAAATTCTCCTTCGATAAATCGGGAGAGTGGCCAGATTGGAGACAACGCTTTGTGAGATTTAGGACCGCCACCAAGCTCGATAAAGAAGACGGTGCTGTGCAGGTGAGCAGCCTGATATACGCCATGGGGAACGAGTCTGAGAACATCTACAAGTTGTTCGTCTTCACCAAGGAGAACCAAGGAAATGACTTTAACCGTGTGCTAGCAAAGTTTGATGAGTACTTTGTGCCACGAAGGAATGTGATACATGAACGCGCATTGTTCCACCAGCGCATGCAGAGACCGGGGGAGAAAGCAGAGACTTTTATCAGGGCTTTGTATGAGCTATCGGAGCATTGCGACTTTGGCACAAGCAGAGAGGAAAATATCCGCGACCGGATTGTCGTCGGGATACTGGACAAAGATGTCTCACGGAAGTTGCAGCTGGTGAAGGACCTGACGCTCGCGCTGACCATAGAGACGGTCAGGCAGTCTGAAGAGGTGGCTTCGCAGATCAGCATGCAAGGAGAGGCAGTCGGGAATATAAACGAAATTACCAACAAGCACCTCAAGCTCACGAAACGCCACGGTAAGACAAAAGAGGGAAATAATGGACAATGTGGAAAATGTGGGAAAGCTAAACACAGTAAAGACGAAAATTGCCCTGCCAGAAGATCCACATGCAACACATGTAATAAAGTTGGACATTGGAGCAGAGTGTGTAGAAGCAAAAAAAGCAGTGAGTTAAGTCACAGAGCAACCTGACAACCTGACAGTCATATTTTCTCGGAGCTGTAAGAAAAGCCGATGGCTCAGCCAAGCAATGGACTGTGGAGTTACTGGTGGGCTCTACACCAGTCCAGTTCAAAATCGACACGGGAGCTGATGTGAGCATCATCCGTGAGCAGACCTACCACTCACTCATCCCCAAAAGCCCGTTAGAACCTGCTGACATTCCTTTGGATAGCCCAGGTGGAGAGCTGGAGTGTTTAGGACAGATCCAGAGCACTGTGACACACAAAGGAAAGACCTACCCACTCGAAGCATACGTCATCCGTGGACGCACTGTCAACAATCTGCTCAGCAGGCCGCTGTCTGCGGAAATGAAGCTGGTGAGGAGAGTGGACGAAACCGTGAGCAGCAGAGGACATGTAGAGGCTTATGGTGAGCATGGGACATTAAAGACTGAATCTGTAAAAATACAGCTCAAAGACAATGCTCAACCATACGCAGTATGCACAGCATGACGCGTACCTCTCCCCATGCTGCAGAAGGTAAAGGAGGAACTACAGAGGATGGAAAGAAACGGCATCATTGAGAGAGTGACACAGCCTACAGACTGGTGTGCACCCATGGTGCCAGTCCTGAAGAGGAGCACAGGTAAAGCCCGCATCTGTGTTGATCTCAAAAAGCTAAATGAGGCTGTTAAGAGAGAACAGTTCATCCTGCCTACGCCAGATGAGATAACAGCTAGGCTAAGCGGAGCCACTGTCTTCTCTTCACTTGATGCCACCAGCGGCTTCTTCCAAATACCACTCCATCTTGAGAGCTGCAAGCTTACTACCTTCATCACGCCCTTCGGCCGGTTTCACTTCAAGCGACTGCCATTCGGCATAACCAGCGCACCTGAAATCTTCCAGAGGAAGATGATTGAGACCCTTCAAGGACTGGAGGGTGTCGAGGTTTTCATGGATGACATTCTTGTGTATGGGACCACAGAAGTGGAGCACGGCAGCCGCCTGAAAAAGGTGATGTAGCGCATTGAGTCAGCTGGTCTGAAGCTCAATAAAGAAAAGAGCTCCATCAAGCAGAGTCAGCTGCGGTTCCTCGGGCACCTCATCGACAAGTCTGGGATCCGTCCCGATCCTGACAAGGTGGAGGCCATTCGGCAGCTGTCACCACCAGCAGATGTGCAGGAACTGAAGAGGATACTGGGAATGGTGAATTATCTGGGACGATACATCCCCAACCTCTCAACTGTGGGACAGCCACTATATGAACTCCTTAAAAGCAAGAATGCATGGACCTGGAGCCACGCACAGCAAACAGCCTTCGAACACATTAAAGAACTGCTAACAACTGCACCTGTACTCGCCTATTATGATCTGAGTAAACCTACTGCTGTGTCGGCTGACGCAAGCAGTTATGGACTGGGAGGTGTGCTAATGCAACTCCATGGGGAGCAGTGGCAACCAGTGGCATATTGCTCCAGACGCCTCACCGAAGCAGAGACTCGCTATGCCCAGATTGAAAAAGAAGCTCTGGCGGGCATGTGGGCATGTGAGAAGTTTGACAGGTACCTCAGTGGACTACAGCAGTTCAAGCTTGTAACAGATCACAAGCCGCTTGTACCTCTCATCAACAGCCGCAGCCTGGATAACGTGCCTCTGCAATGTCAGCGCCTTCTGATGAGGCTCATGAGATTCAACCCAGTAGCAGAGTACGCTCCGGGGAAAACCCTCATCGTTGCAGACACACTGTCACGTAGCCCGCTAGCTAGCACATGTGTAGAGACTGACACACACACTGACGTGGCATGCTATGTGGCTAGTGTGATGGAAGGGATTCCAGCATCCACCAGCAAGATGGAGGAAATCAGAGCAGCGACAGCTACTGACACAGAACTGCTGTCGGTCATGAAACTCATAAAGACAGGGTGGCCTGAGCACACTAGCAAAGTGCCCATAGATGTGAGAGCTTATGTCCAAGTGAAATCAGAGCTGTCAGAGTACAATGGACTTGTCATAAGAGGAAGCAGGATCGTTGTGCCAAGGTCAGGCGAAATTCTTCTAAAAATCCACGAAGGACACCAGGGCCTGACCAAATGTCGAGAAAGAGCCTGCTCATCAGTGTGGTGGCCTGGACTCTCTACAGAGATAAGCAAACTTGTGACATCATGCCAGGTGTGTTGTGAACAGAAAAGGACACAACGAAAAGAACCTCTCATCTCCACACCACTCCCTGAGCGACCCTGGAAGAGAGTCGCAATGGACCTTTGTGAGCATGAGCGCCAAAACTACCTGGTAATCTCTGATTACTACTCAAGATTCATTGAAATACTGCACCTGCCCTCAACAACATCAGGACAGGTTATCCAAAAGCTCAAATCAGTCTTCGCAAGGTTCGGAATCCCAGATGAGGTGGTGAGCGACAATGGACTCCAGTTTTCCAGTGCAGAGTTCCAGCAGTTCGCTAAGCAGCTCGACTTCAAACACTGCACGTCTAGCCCTCATCATCCCCAAGGCAATGGACATGCAGAGAGAGCTGTCCAAACAGCAAAGAAAATTCTCAAACAGAAAGATCCTGCAATCGCTCTCATGAACTATAGGTCCACTCCCTGCTCCACTACAGGCTACAGCCCAGCTGAGTTGTTAATGGGGAGGAATATTAGGACCACACTCCCAACCTTAGAGGAAAATCTCACTCCAAAATGGCCCAGCTTGGCAGCTGTGAAAGAGAAGGACAGGAGGGAGAACACCAGACAGGCCCACTACTTCAACCGTCGTCATGGAGCCAGACCCTTACCTGCCCTGCAACCGGGAGATGTTGTATACTCCAAGTTGGACCATGAGAAGTCGTGGTCCTTGCCTGCAGTGATCTCAAGTGAGAGCAACACCCCGAGATCGTATGTCATCAGGACGCAGCAGGGGGCTGAGCTTAGGCGGAACCGCCGTCACCTTCAACCGGGGCCGGTTTCCCAGCCCACACCTGCAGCGCCCTGTGAGACAGCAGAGACAGATGCGCATTCTGACTGTGCTACTTTGTTGGGGACTGCTCCTCCTGTCAGTCAGAGTGTGACTATGCCCCAAACCCCTTTGCCTGCTCAGCCTGTGACCAGATCTGGGCGAGTTTGCAAGCCAGTCAACAGGCTGGACCTGTAGACGGGTGAAGGACTCATGGACTCTGGGGGGGGGGGTTGAAAACAAAAATGAAAAAAAAAAAAAAAAAAAGAAGGGGAACAGTGTGAGATGCACAGTATATTGCCACTGATGTTGATGATGCTTATTTGTGGTAAATTTAGGTCTATTGTGATGTTAAGCGTAGTAGTCTAAGTTGAGCAACAGCAACAGTAACACTACAGTATTTTCAGAGTTGAAAAGTAACCAGTAAGCCTTGATTTGTCTTACTCGGAGTTCATATTGTTTTGACAAGCACTCTTGAGATAGCCATTTTCAGTTAGAGAGTTTCTGTGCTGTTATTGAGGTAATAACACAAAAGAAAAGGGGGAGATGTCATATAAAGTGGATGTGTAATGTGCCTGCGCATTACTAGGAGTTTTACGGTAACACATGGGAGAGTAAAACAGGGAGATCTCACAAACACTTTTGCGAGTACATGTCTGTATGCTATGCTCCGTGCTACCTGAAATGTTCATTAAAACATAGCTCCGGCTAAAAGAGTAAGAAGCCTCCTGAACAATCATTCTACACTGTCCTGTGGGATTTTTCGAACTGTGTGCCTTCATTTCGAATAGAAAAACTGGGACTGTGAAAGTCCCCAGGTGGCATTGTCTGCAACTTTTCTGCTCCGCTCGCTTTGCCACACTTTGCCCTGCAGCTCACAGTTCAAAAGGTTTAGTTTCCCAGTGATGTCAGTTAAAAATGCAAGGTCAAGTATCCACTCAGTGTCCTCCAGCGGAGAGGTGTCTTCACCTTTGGACTGCATGAACTCTTTGATTTCACCCAAAAGCGACAAAAAACGTTACAAAATCCATCCCTGCTCAGCCATCTTATTTCTGTGTGCAGTAACAGGTCTCCATATTCAGCTGACAGCTCTTCCAATAGCACCTTAAATGTTCTGTGCTGTTTCGCTTTGGAGCGGATGCCGTTTATAATATTCACGACAGGAGTCATCACATGCTCAAAGCCATCACTTTTGCACATATCGCCTGCTGGTGAATGATGCAGTGGTAATGCAGAAATGGTGGGAAGACTGTGTCACCTTTACAGTGTGCGATAAAACCTGCATGTCGGCCGGTCATAGCAGGAGCTCCGTCTGTAGTCACCGATACCAGCTTTTCCAGTGGTACTTTTTTCTCCACGGAAAAACTCTTCACTGCGTTATAAATGTCATTTCCCTTCGTAGTTGTCTTCAGGGGCAGTAGTGTCAGGAGTTCTTCTTTTGTGGAGAAATCATCAAATACCATCCGAATAATCATCAGCTGCGCGGTACTGCTGTTGTCCACAGACTCGTCGCACTGGATGCTAAACCACCTGTACCTCGCCAGATACCGGTCCAGCTGCTCTGTCAAGTTCCCAGACATAGCAGACACCCTTCTAGCCATCGTGCTCGCCCCCAGCTGGACATCGGAGAGAGTGGGGAGGATATCGGTTCCATTCTTCTCATCTTTAAGTACAGTGTTCGCAATATCACCATGCTTCTTTGAGAACCTCCGCATCTGAAAACGCCTTCTTCTTCTTTATCAAATGTGTAGCTCTAAATGAGGCTTCGGTTGCTGCTGCCTGGTGGGTAGTTAACATGGTAGCTTTTGTGACGTGTACTGAAGTGTCTCTCCACGTTGTGCCGCTTTGCCGTCGCCACAGTCGCACCACAAATGAGACACACAGTTTTCTTTCACGTTAGTAAAAAAGAACTGTGAAACTGTGAAAATGATACGTTTTCTTCCTTTTTTCTGCCATGTTTTTGTGGGTAGAAACCGCTTTCGTCTCCACATCTTCGCAGCGCTCACGAGCTCATCTCAGCAAAGCTGTGGTTTGTCATGCGCACTAGACTGACCTCTGACCCATACTATGTCAGAGTTCGTATATTAAACTTTTAAACTTTTTTTTTTACGTTTTTATATATTAGTTTTTAAATTTACATCACTGTAAATGTAATTCAAAAAGAATAGCAACACAATTAAATAAAATTAAATTAAATGAAATTAAATTATAGACAGAGCTAGTTCGTGATTAGTGCTATTTTTTAGAACTGGCCTGCGGGTGACTGATGTGGTCGCTGCGGGCGACCATCACTGCATTGGCAAGATGTCAGAGCCTTGGTCCAGGTCCTTGAGGTCACTGGCATGGTCGTGAGATGGGAAGGCCTCCATGACTTCCTTCTTATTTGAGGCAATTTTGTGCAACCTCAGGTTAGAGCCATCAAGAATCTCTTGCATGTTTTTCACAAGCTCAACCGCTGCCTCAACTGTAGGGAAAGACTTCAAGCAGTCGTCGATATAGAAATCCTGGTTAACGAACTGCTTCACCTCTGGATCTCCATCTTGCACCGGCTGCCTCAGACAGTAGATGGCCACTGCCGGGGAGGGACTGCTCCCAAAGACATGGACCCTCATACAATACTCTTGTATCTCTTTTGCAGGGTCGTGGTCTTCAAACCACAAGAATCTCAAGAAATTGCGGTCCTCTTCCTTGACGAGGAAACAATGAAACATCTGCTGGATGTCCGCTGTAACCACAATGGCCTACTTGCGGAATCTGATGAGCACCCCCACCAAGGTGTTGTTAAGGTCAGGCCTGTTTAAGAGCGCTTGAGTCAAACACTACTCAGATGTTGCCGGGCTTCCTTGGGTGGTCCAAACCTAAGGCAGGCAAGTACCACCATTCTTCACCTTCTTTGAGAGGAGGTGCCTCTTCAGCATGTCTGTTTTGAAAGGCCTTGTCCATGGAGGTGCCAAAATCCTGCTTCATTTCAGGCTTTTTCTGGAAGTTCTGCTTGAGGGAGAAGAGACGTTTCAAGAGCTGCATCAGGTGTCGGGATCCCTGACTTCTCCATCCAGACATCTGATCTGATAGGCAGAAACTATCCTTCCCATAGTGTCAGTCACTCCAGAGCAGGTGCGAAGAGAGTAAGAAGCACTGGGGCCTTGAATGTTGAAATTCTCTGGGAAAAAAAGCAAGCAATCTATTATTCTGCTCATTGAGGATTGCATAGAGCTTCAATGTTTGTTTTTGACAGCAAATGGGGTGAACTCCAACTAAGCAGATCTTCAAATAGGATCTACCACTGAAATCATCTCCACAAACTTGCTTGCAGCGTGTTGTTACCTCTGAACATGTTGAGTCTTCCTCCCCTCCATGGTCTGGCGAGCATCCTTTGGCCCAGGGTGGTGTCCCTCAGTGGAGGGCAGAGATAAGCTTCTTGCTTTGACACTCAAAGCATGTTACACTCATTTTGCAGGATCTGGCTATGTGTGATATAGACGAGCAACATTTAAAACATATCCCATTCTCTTTCAAGAATGCTTTACATTCGTCAAGTGGTTTCTTTCTGAAGGTGCGGCATTTTGCAAATGGATGGGGTCTTTTATGTATAGGGCACTGCCTCCTAGGATCTTCATGTTCTTAGGTTGCTTATCCGATTCAGGTTGGCCTTCAGAGGATACATCTGTTTTATGAACTGAGATTTGTCTGTCTGTTCCTCTTCTATAGAGTCTTGTCTGTTTTTAAGTGAGCATCAGCTGGACCAGAAAGGCTGAAGCTTGGATCGTTCCCGATCCTTGCCTGAGAGCTGACTAAATCAACAAACACAGCAAAGGGAGGAAAGGACACGTTGCTGCTTGTAGTTGGATCCAATAGAGAGATACTTTTCCTGTAGGCTGTGCGGCAACTTCTGGACTATAGGGTTAACACCCTGTGCTGTATCGAGGTAGGAAAGACCTGGAGTATCTCCCTCTGCCTTCGCTGACTCCAGTTCCATGAGGCGATCGCTAAGCTCGCGAAGCTTTGAATAGTCTTTGTTTGTTAATTTAGGGAAATTGTCTATGCGTCTGAAAAGTGCAGCCTCAATTACTTCTGGTGCACCATAGCATTCGTTCAATCTGTCCCAGATCATATCTCCCACACCTGGTTTGAATGCATCCTAAACCGCCTCCTGTGGGTGTGCAAACAGATTGCAGTTTGATGCTTCTTGGTTGCAATTACAATTTTCTTACGCATTTAGTGGCTCAGAGTAAATGTATTGTACATTGTTTTTTTCTTTTTTGTGGCAAGGGGGGTTTCAAATAAAAGCCCTGCCTATTGCGGCATTAAATTACTTTGTTTATTAGGTTCATGGCGGGATCACCTGATTAGTTTTTGAAAAACGTACTTGACAAAGACTCCAGAGACTCAGTGCCTTCTCAAGCATCTCATCGATAGTCATTGAGCAGGATGGAGCAGTCAGGAAAAAATCTCTTGCATTAATGTCACTTGTTGAAAAAACGGCCGAGTTAAACACTTACAATTCAGCACAGGTTTATACAAACATGTTCACGGAGCTCGACACAGCTAAAAACAAGAGGGAAGCTACTTGGAAGGGTTTTGATTTTGGAAACGTCTGCCCTCATCAATTATGGAGGAAGGTTTATGGTCTAACACACCAAGACTATCACTGCACCGACAGACTGTGTTTGTCAGCAGCACAAAATAGCCTTGGGGCGTGCATCCAAATTATGCACACCATAAACCAATTAATGAGATCAGAGATAAACTGCAGCAGAGCAGCAAACAGCAGCAGGGTGGCATACTGATGGTGGAAACCCCCCTTCAGCCAGAGGGACTTTGTTTCAGCCACCATCACTCCTGCTAAAACACTGGCTCTCCACCTGCTTCAGGGCTGCTGCTGGATTGTAATTTAGTACTACACATTCACATAATTGCAAAGTGTTTGGAATAAGCTAAAATTGTTGCAGATGTTTAGAGTATTTATCTTAATTTGCAGCAAATCTTTAAGACTGACAATATTTTGTTCAGGCTGGCCAACCTGCCCCTCCTTCCTCTGACCATGGGCCCTGCCATGCTCTGTGTCCTTTCCCGCTGATCTCAATTCTGCTCACACTCTTCTTAATCTTGCATAATAATCAAAAGAAAGTGATAACCAGCAATGATAAGAGTAGTTTCAGTAAATGTCTAAAGATACACAACATAACAAAAGTACAAATGGGAGGGAACCAGTGTTGAAATCAAAGTATCTGGATTTGCACTGGGATCAATAATTGTGGGATAGTACCCTGCCCAATCAGCTCCATCTTCCTTTGAGATGAACAGAACTTTAAAAATCATTCTAACAATGGAGCGTACCTTGATGCCTCCTTTGGCCTTGCGTATGTTCTTCTTCTTGCTGGGATCAGCTTCAGCTGGCTGCTTGCCACTGTTGGAGTTATCAGAAGCTCTGCGAGCCAAAGCTACAATGAATTGAGAGGTCACAGTGTGAGTAATCATTGCTTTCTACAGAGATGTGTTACATTACATGCATGCAGTCCTATAATAATATTATTGCAAAAAGTATTACAATACTGGATCAACTTAAAGTATCAATCATGTTCCAGAGAGTGAAAGTTTAAGCCTATTATACCAGTCTCATCATATGCTGCATAAATGAGCAAGTTATAACAGCATCACACTCACGCTGCTGGCCCCCTGTAGCTCTGGGGGGGTTCTTCAATGAGGGCCGTTTGGGAGAGGACTCAGGTCGCGGGGCCACAGGCTGGACAGGCCTAGTCTGTTTAGCCGATAGCCTCTTCAAACTGACATGTCGCTTCTGAAACATCTCCTGGACGTCCTCCAGCCGCTTCAGTGCCTTTAGGACATTAGCCTGCAGGCACAAAGCTCACCATCAATCCTTCTCACCGTTCTGTTTGCGAGAGGAGATCCAGTCATCCTATTTATTATTGGTTTTGTGCAGCATACCTTGATGTCCTCGGACAGGACAACGTCATACAGGTTGTGGAGATTCCTCAGGTCTGTCAGCTGGTTCTTTTCTGCCGACTCCAGAAAGTGATCGATGTCCGTCAGTGCTGACTCTGCTCCTTCCTGTGACTGACACTTGTCCACAGCCTGAGAGGCCAGCAAGTAGATACCAGACTCACACCACTGGTTCACCTGGAGATAGCATAAATTCAAACAGGATTTTAGTGAAGGTAACAGCATCCCTTCCCATGTGGTGTCTCATGAGACCTTCAATGACATAAATCAAATGTTTTTTGTGCATTTTGATGTTGCATGATCACAGAAGGAAAATCTGCATGAAAAATATGAATAAAAACTTAAAAGTAACATGCAACAGGCATATTAACAGGGGAGGGAGAGAACACGAGGTGGATTTCTATTTTTTCGCATATTTTGCAAAACTGCAATGATAACACTTTTTTGGCTTTTCTAGGTCACATGATGCTATGACTATCTGCTTGTCAGTAGGAACTGGCTCCCTCATGATGCAGCAGGTGCTACAGGAGGTGTTACTGCATCACATAACTCTTTAAAAGTTGAGCGGATCATTGAGAATCCAGAATCTACAATTCCTCTGTGAAATCGTGAACTATCACCTCCCTCGATTCCCTCAAACGTGGCTGCTCCCGTCTATAAGGGGCTCACCTTTCCATTATCACTCACATAACACGCCTATGTTGCCTTCGAAACAATGACAATTAGTGTGTTGGCTGTAATAGCAAATAAAGCTGCTAATGTTCATAATATTCCCCAGCTTGTTGGATACTGGATCTGCTGTTGTTGTGGTGCTGGGCAGGAAGTGGACATTGGGGGGTTTTTAACTAGAAATAACCACATGCTAAGAAAACAGCAGACAAGAGCAGAGTTACAGGCCACACAACCATAACACTGAACTCACAGAGACGATAAAGCTTTATGGAGCTGAGGGGACAGAGTGATGATTTTCTCTGGACTGAGTGACCCCTCTCACATACTCAGGCATTGCATCTATTTCTTATAGAGATATTGATTAGATCATGTTTAATAGAAATTCAAAAACATTCCTCCCATTATACAGTGTCAGGGGTATGAGTGGACTGCATACTGGTTTCTGAGAGTTCATTCAAGATCCCTGCTGCAATGGAACATGCTGTGTCCTATTTTGGTTAATTTCATTGGTGTTTAATTTACTTCAGTCTAAGCGGCTGTTTACATGGCAACAGTTCTTGCATGAAACGTTAAACTTTTGTTGCAGTTTGGCCTTTAGTGCACATGACAACAGCGTTTTCGGGGCCTGGAAACAACTTTTGAAACTTTTGAGTGTAATCTTTTGAAAACACCACCCCTTCTGTTGTGGTGTAAACTGGCAATGCATGGATCCTGTGAGAACAAGGCTGCACTTTGTCTGAAACGAATTGCATGTGCGCAAACAGCCATGTGTGAGTAGAAGGACAACAATAACAACAATGGCGGCCTACCAAGCTGTGTGTGTGATGACTATAATACTGAGTGTTATACACAGGTGTGTTGTGTTCCTCAATGGTGTGTCATTACAAAACTACACTGCAAACTGGCCTGGTATGCATACTCAAGCATTTTTGGGCTTTTTTGCAAATATGTGTTCACAATTTCCCAATGTTATCATATGTACGTGGATTTTTTTAAAAAACGCAAAGGACAGACTTCTCCATTTTTAGTAGGGCAGTTCTCATCAAAATGTGCATTTTACACAAGTGTTGCTACCAGCCTATTCCTCCAAATGAGGTTGTAGAAAAGAATCATTGACTTTTGTTTTGCACATGTCTGTCTTTACTTATTTATTATATCTTTCTTTTTGTTTTTACTGTTGCGTATTGCTATTGCACCATCCCCTGCTGCAACAAGTTTTGTGCTGTGTAAGTCAGTCATCACATTACACAACAGTTAACTTGACACTGTGAGAACTTCCCCTCAGTGCTCTACAGCATCTTTCAGCTCACTGTTTTCATTTAATGTTCTGCCATTGTACTTTTAAGCTGCAACCAGTGGCTGTACGGCTCACTCTGTTAGTTGGTCCATCACTTCAAAAAAGCACCAAACTTTGAAATGCATTCACAGAACTGCCTAAGATTTGGTAGAGAAAAAAGATTGGTCAGAGCCAAAGGACAGCAAATTAGCTGACCATGCCAGTTAGCATGCACACATGGCTGCAGCTATTGTGAATTCACACTTGATTAGATTCATCTCACTGCTCTTACTTTTTTCCCCCTACTTCAAAGCATTTTATTGAGAAGTGTCAATTTGCACAAATTGTAGGGAATATACTAAAGCATAGGAATTACTGATTTATATAAAAATGCAGCATGAATATAATTAATGCAATTACATAACTAGCACAGACATCGCTCTTCTTCAGAATTTTTTTTATATATATTTTTTTAAAGTAAAAATAAGAACATAGAGAAAAAAGGGAAACAAGCAAACACACAAACAAGTACAAAACAAAACGCACAACCTCGACACCCGATAGTAAAACAAAGGATCCTACATTCAGTATTACAAAAAAATCAAATGGCATTACACTATTTTTTTCTCCAAATATTGAATAAAAGGTTGCCATCAATTAATTTCGCCTGCTCTTTTCTAATATATCTTATCCTCTCCAGCTCAAGGGTACTGACAAGATCATCAAGCCACAGTTTAACATTAGGGATGCTTCCACAATGTTAGCATCTGACTGCTGTCATTAATCTTATTTTATGTAAGGCACTCTGAATGTCCTCTGTGTATGAAATATGGCATACAGATTAACTTTCCAGATGCAGCAGGCAGCTGTTTTAATAAATAAAACTCTGATCAATCCACCATACACTACTTTCCCAGCACTAAATGGCAGTTATTCAATGTGAGAGACTAGCTGGAAAACAGCAACTTAAAGAGCTTGGTGCAGACTAAAACTGAGCTAAGAGGAAAGTTAACCCTTTACTTGCATTCATTAGGTCGCCTGTATCTGCTTGATGTATAAAAAGGAAAACATTTGCCAGCTCATTTGCCTTAGAACTTTAGAGGATGTTTACTTGTCAACATTATCCCCAAGTTGCCAAAGAAATCAATAATGCCACTTTGAAGAAGTGTAAAAATCCCAACAAATTTCTGTCTTTAATCATGCTAAGAGCTTGGCTTTGGGGATAACAATGGAAGATCAATCTACCAGTTTGATTCAAACTTATCAACAAATACTTTAAATTTGCAGCTTTGTTTAAATTTGCATGTTAGAACGGGGAAATGTTCCACTAAGATGGTGAACAGGACAAATCATATATCTACTAAACACCATGTTAACACAGTCATTGAGAGCATGTTAACGTGCTGACTGTATCCTTTAACTTAATGCTTGCCTAAATGCAGTGTCATGTCCTCACCTTATCAATCCCCATGTGTATCTGCAGAGATTTGGATAAGACATCCGTCTTTTTCTTGGATTCGTTGCTGAAGTCGTCACAGACCCGCCGGAGTTCCACACATTTGGGTCGAATAGAGTCCACAGCGTAGTGGTTGCTTTGAATCAGCTGGTCACCGTGCAGTGCGTGGAGCTGGGCTTTCTCCAGTGTGGGCTGGAGGAAAAACAATTCAGAATCAGATCTTCACATTTTAAGTTGTGCAGACAAAATCTTCCTGGCTGTCCCCAGTCAGAGTGTTGACAGAGATAAATCTTTGCAAATGGGTAGTGACACTTTGCTGTGAGTAAGCTGAGGAGGAACAAAGAAAAAACATAACTCCCTAATCATTGGTATGCTTATTTAAAACACTTTGCTGGAGATAAGATGTTGGCTTTTTTCTCTCACACAATCAAGTTAATGACTGATTTGTCACTGTCACTTTCTGAAAGGTAAGTTCAGCAGTTATAATTATTGGCTTTAGCAATGATTAGGAAATAATGCACTAATGATTTAAAGCCAAGAATGAGAACAGGTTGAGGCCATCAAGTCATCAAACCTGCTGTCATAAATGTTGATTCAATAACGAGGATCATAAATATCAAGTTGGAACAAATCATTTCTTAAGGGCTGCCAACATCAAACTTGAGGTTGTAAATGTATAAAGGCAATTGATAAAGTGCAATTAACATGAAAACTGCACATTATCAATGCTTTTAAAGTAAAAAGGGTCATGAGCATCTCTTTTTTTTTGTCTGACAGTACAGCTTAATAAGTCATATGCAAGTAGTGTTATTTTTAATACGAAGTTCTTAAAATACCAACAAAAATGTTAATCATAAAAAGAGAGGCAACAGGAGTGCTTCTGGTGTCCCTCAAACCACCAGCGCTCATGAAAGGGAACACGATAAAAAAAGGAGGAACTTATAGGCAAAAAACTGTGGTATAAAAGATCCAGGTCCAGGTGTGTGTGTATGTGTGTATGTGTGCATGGGTGCGTGGGTGTGTGGACTGACCAGAGCCTTCTCCTCCAGTGCTTTCAGTTCCTTCAGCAGGTGTTCCACTCTGACCACACAATCCCCTATATCTGATAGGCTGGTCAGACTGTCCATCAAACTGTCCAGAGACACTTTGACCTAGAGAACCAAAGAGGGGACAGAAACAGACACTGAGAAACTTATAAACACGCCTAACACATCATTTTTTAGAGCAAAGTGTTGTGGTGTGAAACAAAAGCTGTGTTCGAAACTGTCCCCTCATTCACTCCCTCACTATTCTCTATGAAGTGCATATTAAATAGTGTACTGTATAGGGAATAATAAACGAGATTTTGGACACTACGTTGGAGTTTTCTTCCCTTGGAAATACACAACTGTATTGCATTATGGTATACAGGAGTTAAATGTAGGGCACAACTTTTGCATACACAAATTTGCTGTGCATTGTGGGTATTTTATAGTGCACTATATGGTGAATGAGAATTCGAACACCACTACAAAATGGCAAACCCACTATGTAGTGCACTATTTCCGTGATAGGGAACGGTTTGGTTTCAAACACAGCTAGAATCATTGTATTTACAGCTTCCAAACTGAGTCTGTTTGTTTTGTAAGTCTGTTTTTCAAAGTGTGATTGTACAGCTGAAGTCTTTTGAAGCTGTGTGAAGAGGACACACTGGCGAGATCCAAAGGTTTCAGGCCAAAGGCAGCTGGGCACACACAGAGACAGACAGATCTACAGATATACCTCTCTGAAGTCCTGTTCAAAGTGGCGTAGCTGCAGGCACTGCTCCAGTTTCAGATGATGTTTACACCAGAACTGTTCAAAGGCATTTTCTGTCTCATCCAGTTGGGCCAGGAGCCTGGAACACACAACAGAACACAACAAGAGTTACTATAGGACTGCACTGCATAATATAGATGCAGTGCAGTCCTATAGTAATAAAATGCATTATATATCATAGAAGGAAAGCTTTGTCACCTTTCTACAGTGGTTTGGTTCTCCTTTTCATCTGGGTTGAGTTTGTGGTTCTCTGATTTGGCTGCCTGCTCCTTGATACATCCTAACAAGGTGGTGCCCTGCTTCAGTGCCAGCTTCAGCTCATCCTGGTTTACACACACACACAAGTATTGGAAATAACAATATATCATCTGGAAAAAAATAGACAAATGTGTGTGTAAGGTCCTATTCTCACCTATTACCGGATCATGCAATCTATAGTCAGAATCAGAAACATTATATAGCTGTTCTTTTTTGTGTCATGTGGTGTTGCTGTGACTGCCGTGACACTTGGAAGATTATAATAAGGATAATGTGCTAAGTGTGTCAGTATAAAACTGTGCCTTACGCTAGAGTGCAAAGTATAAAACTAGTATGTAAGTTAAAAATATATAAATTTTTGCCTTTGCCATCAGGGCAATTTTTTCTGACCTTATGCATCCTGCATCTTGCATTATTTGTCCTTTAGTTTTAATTTTATCCTAAATCTACCCAAGTCTCCTCTTCCTCGTGCTTAACAGAACTGTTTGTTTTTTGGTTGTTGTATTGCCATCTGTGTGTTCCATTTTGCTTTCCTTTGTTTGTCAAAGCACTTTGTTTTTAAAGGTGCTACATAAATGAAGTTATTATTATTATTAATGACCAATAAAAATATAAGTAAGAATAACAATAAGAATATATGCAATATGTGTCACATGTTATTGCCAAATATTGCCTACATTCAAGAGTTGGAAGAATTGCATATTTGAATAACTGTACAGAGGAATACTGTGGTTGAAATATTCCACTAAATATTGCAGTGAAGAGAATGATTTAAAGAATTAGTGCATTTTAAAAACACCTTAAAATATATGATGTTTATTGACCCTTTACATTGATACCTGGTATATGCAAATTCAGGAGGCCAAGCTGGCAGACTGTAATCAAGCAATCAAACACTGGAGGAGTGACAAGACGCCATTCACTGTGAAGTGAAACTCAGTGATGGCACCATGACTCAGGACTGCCTCAAAAGTAAAGAAACTGAGAAAGGCTCAAAAGGCTCAATTATACTCTGGTGCGTGGAAGTGACAACAGAACAACTGACCACAAATTTAGCTTCTTTCTATACTAACACATTCTCATCCCAAGACCTCACATGTTGCCACTTTGAAGTGGATTTCCACATCTACATATTTCGTTCTTGTTATCCTTCTTTGTCTGCTCACTACTTTCTTGTATGCTGCTACTGTGATGTTAACACAAGCACATGGTGGGATTATGCTATGCACTGTTATGTTTAGACAACAAAAGCACATAACCAACACTAGAATGTCAACAAATGCACATGCTGGCACAAAAGGTTAGGATTAGGGAAAAGGCTTTTTGGCCTTTCATATTGTCAATTTTGGCATCACTAACTATCACTGTCACTGGCAGCACCAAAGTGTTAGCGCTGAGGGACAAACGAGGAATGCTGAATTTTCGACTGAACTACATATATATCTGAGAAATTGCTGCATCCTGTAGATTTGCAAACACAGATTAGCTACATTTGCACAGTGCTTATATGCAGAATAACTTTTAACTTTGAAAAATTTACTACACTGAACAAAGCAAACCATCTGGTCTGTGCTGAACCTTTGAGGGAACAGAGAAAACCTGTAAAAAATAGAATAAATGTAAACAAAGCTTTCCTCTTCCTATTCATTTTGCCACAATTTAAACAACTTAGCCACAACCAACAGCAACAAATGAATGACCCTTAGTCACAAGGTCGACAAGCCATCACAAGTGTTTTGACGACTCACAAAAGAATCTCGCTCTGCCACTGCCTGATGTGACCACTGGCTGTTCTCGGGCACTGTTAGTATGTTTTCCACACAATCATGAGCCAGTAGTTTGTGCATAACCCACATATTTTGTAAGGCGACTGATCACGTGACCAATGCATTTAATTGGGCTACTGTCCTTGTCCCAGCATACAACACACGGGGGGGTGACTTTTTTTATTTAAAATAAATATAAAATACAAGCTTTTCAAGTTGTATGTCCCTCGCCTAAGCCAAAATTAAAAACACAAATCCCACCTCAGTACTTACATTTTTTTAAATTGCCTGAACAGTTTTGCAGCACCCCTTCCCCCTCATGAGTGACAAACAGTCCCTATCTCTAACCACCGAAGGAGGCTGACATGATGACAAGGTCTGATTTCGAGAAATTCGATTTAGTCTGATTTCAGTCACGCTAACATGTTTTCATGTATTTTAAAAGTCCAGTTTTAGACTTTTTTTGACTAACACAATAATTGGGGGGCTCTTCTGTGTGGAGTTTGCATGTTCTCCCTGTGTCTGCATGGGTTCGCTCCTGGGTCTTCGGCTTTCTCCCACAGTCCCAAGACCTGCGTGTCATGTTAATTGGTGACTTTAAATTGCCGTATGTGCATGTGAGTGTTACTGGTTGTCAGCCCCGCCGCGACCCTTATAAGGGCAAGCGGTTACAGACAACGAATGAATGAACAATAATTCCACTTTTTTTTACATCATGTAAACATACTGAGTGACAGGAGTAAAGATAGAGGCAGTCTAAGCGGTGCATTTAGGAGGCAGGTTTTGGGTGGTTGATGTGTCACAAAACTAAGACTTTTCTTAGTAACTCTCCCCAGGGACTGTTGGACTGAGTAAACACTGAGTTATTATAAAGTCTGTCCTCACCATGTTTCTTTTCCTCCCAAATCTAACCAAAGTTACTTTACGTTAACTCTACGTAGTACAGTACATAGCATCATTCATGGGGTGCTAATTCATAGGATACAAATTGTTGTATGACAAGGCACTAATGTAAGCAGTTGATTATCTTTGTTGTCATGCATGCATCATGTATTGTCCCTGTTAATATGTGTTATTAAACGTAGAAAATCACCTTGAGGTTATCGTGTTTGTCGGTGTGTGCTATGAGCAGGTCTTTGGTGCACTGGACGTCATTTGGCAGCTCCGTCTCTGCCAGGTCTGTGCCAAACTTCTGTAACATCTGGGCTGTGCTTTTCACTGTCATAGCAAAGTTCTCGATGGCCTGTAGAGAGAGATCCACATGTGACCCTGCAGCATCCTGAACGCAGCTTCCTTCTGGACATTGTCATTAGTACTAAAGGTATACAGTATGTAGTAGTGTGTGTTTCCTCACAGTTCGGTGGTGTATCCATTGACTGTGACAGTACTCCAGGCTTCCTCCCAGCTCCCGCGTCAGCTGGCCTTTATCCACGTAGCAGTGCAGGTCCGATAGAGAGTTCAACATCACAATCTGCAAACACATGCTTTATATTATGACCTACAGTAGTAGTAGTAACTTGGCGAGAAAAAAAAGTTAAAAAAAAACTTTATAGTATATATATTTTTTCATTTAAAATTACGTTACAGAAAAAATGTGTGTGTGTGTGTGTGTGTGTGTGTGTGTGTGTGTGTTATTTATAGGTCATGGCATTTTCTTCTTTCATTTTTTTTCTATTTTTTCTTTTTTTCTCTCTTTATTTGCTTTTATTTTCAGGTGATTTTCTTACTAATTTCTTACTAATTTTGTGTTTAAATCATCTTCTAAAATCAATGGCGCTATAATGACAGCAGCCAAGGTTGTAATTTAGGGTGCAACAGGACACTGCATTAAGCCTCATGTTGCCCTTGCCCTGAGTTTTTGGTTTTTTTGGTTTTGTAAACACGGTCTCTAACAGTTTGTTGATGACACTGGTTTAGTCATAATTTACTCTTCCCTCTCTATCTTTGTCTTTTGTGCTTCTTTCATGACATCTGGGGTGTGAAGCTTTGACAGGAAGTGCAAACAAAAGTGTTCGATTTGTATTGTGCAGGTGCAGATGTGAGATGGGATGTGGTGGGCTCACAGGGCCGTTGCTATAACTGTTCTGAAATTCTACCAGTAAAACATTTGACATTACATGGAATTCATGAGCTGATCTCAATATTTTAAGTTTCACGTGTGTATGTTTAAATTTGACAACCTTTAGGCCTACAAAATAATATAGAAAAGATTAAGCATTTCTCCAATATTTTGAGGGTGGACACAGGTTGAATCTTAATTTACACTCTCATGTAGAGAAATCAAATTTAGACATAGCATAACTGCATAATTTACTTAATATTTTTTGTGCATTTTGCATTCTCTGAAAAAACAAACAAACAGTGGATCTGCCACATTTAATGTGGTTTGACACTTTGCAGCATCACTCCAAACTGCAGATGGAGGAGATACCTGCTGCCTTCTGAAGACTGTAAAGAGTCACTTACTAGTCTTTATTCTGTGTTGTTGGCATTGATGCTATAATCTTAATAACACTGAATTTCTTTGTATGTGATCATTAGTCACCTGCATTGTTAATACCAACAATGAATTTAATTAGAGATTTGAGTTGAACTTACTCAGTTTTTATCAAGTTGCATTATAATTCATTTTAAATAAGTTACATGTACCCTGGGGTTAAAAAAGCTGCAAAGGAAAATTTGCTACAGTGATCTTCTGACTGTTTAAAGCACCTTTACACTATGTTTCATTCACACACATTCACACAGTTGCCGAGGCCACTCTATAAGGTGCCACCTGCAATGCAGTTCAAACAATCACATGCACTCACACAATTTGAGGTTCAGTATCTTGACTTATAAACTGGAGGAGCCAGGGATCCAACCACTGATTTTCTATTCGGTGGACGAGGCCCTCTTCCTCCTGAGCTACAGCTGGCCAATAGCAGGCACTGCTATTTTATCAAGGAATAAGAAACTGGCGTTTATGGCTAGTTGACGTTCTGTGCTTATTTCCTTCATCTTCATCCTGCAAGTTTTTGTACTTATTTATTAATATAGTTTATTTTGCACAGTTATCTTGCTATTTTGCTATCCCTTTGCTGCTGCAATGTTGGAAATTTCCCCACTGTGGGACTAATAAAGGATTATCTTATCTTATTTTACACTCAGCAGGTCACCTGCGGTTAGAGAGCCTGCTAGGTTCTCAGTTTGAGCAGAGTTGGAGCACACTAACTTAATCTGTCAGGGAAAGCTCCACAGTCCAGTGTGGACACCGTAAGTGTGTAACACGCTGCAGCTTCGTGAGGCTGCCGTCACGTGCTGCTCATGCATGCAGTGTGTTCCAGGCCTTAAGACTTGTGGCAGATGACTTAAAAGGACTTCACTTTTTATTTAATATTTGCTGAGTCATTTTTTGTTTTTGAACATGACAAAAGGTCTGCACACTGTAGCTCCTAAATGCAATTTATTAGCACATCTACATGTTTTGTCTTTGAAACATGATGATGCACATCTCGCAGCAACATGGGGAAGCCCTGGCTAGTATTTGGGCCCATTCTATGACAGTTCGGTGTTCCTGTGCAGCTCTCCTCTGAGGACACCAATGAGGGATGACTGCATGACTGTGTTTCCTTGTATTCACTTCTATCTGACCCGGAGTTCACACCTGTGTAGAATCAGGTGGGCTTTCTTGGTCACATGCTGAGTATTCTTTATAGAGGTGTAATTTTAAAATATAAACACTGTGCATTCTGTTCCCAAAAAAACACACACTAGCAGCAGCCACAGAGAATAATCTGAATCTGAATTTTGCAGCTCCACTATGCAGTACTTAACATAAGTTTTCACTGTAAGTGCAGGTTGTGTATCATTAGCTGAATGTTTGCTGGGGAGGGTTTCTAGTTTGATACTTGACACAAGCAAAGCCTCATCCAGTGGATGTGACATGTAAAAAATGATTGTATTTCATGCATAATTTCTTTGTCATGCAGTCTGTTAAAAGTCTCCCCTTTCTAATGAATCATCCTGTCTACCAACAAATATTATTTCCCTGAGACTACAGCTGGTTATGAAGCATGCTTACCGGTACCTTCATTTTAAAGTCATCTTTGTGCAGCTTGATCCCGATGTCGGCTATTGCCCTCTGGAAGAACCTGGACGGCCTCAGCACCAACACCAGCTGCAGGTTTCCTGGAAACGCCCCCTAAATAACACAACAATAACATGTATATTTACAATACCTTTGTAAGTCATCACATTGTTTCACTCATTTAGTCATTCAGTAATTGTATTTAACCAGGCTGCACTTACCAGCAGGTGAGTACTGAGACCACACAACAGTGAGGTGTCAATACATGGGTTTGTTGGGGTTTTTTATAGCAAAGGGACTGCTATTAAAAGGATCATATTCTTATAAAATGCAGCTCAATAGACATGAAAAGCTTAAATCCAAATACATAACTCATACTGGCTTATATTTGTCACTGAAAGCACATGGGCTGAGAGTCAATGAACTAACCATGGCCTTGTAGCTCAAGATTAACTTATTTTAAAACTGCAGATGCACATATATCACCACAGTGACTTATGTTGACACTATCCTCGTTGATGTGGTATCTAATGATGCCTGCAGGCGTGTTTGCAGAGCCACACTGCAGAACAGCACAAACATGCACTGCCAGTAAACACCATAAATAGCCTGACTACAGTGCAGCAGAAAAAAAGCAGCAAAGACAAGAAGTGACAACATCACCACGTCTAATCACCGCGATTCCCTCACATTTCTGAATTTTATTTGATATCATATCAATATGTATTCTATCACTCTTATGATTAAGTCTCTGTTGTCTGAACTGCTTTAATCATGCACATCAGTGCACATCAAAGATGCATGAGTATTGTACTGAAAGCTCCAACACAATATTTATGCTATATACAGTATATACACACAATATTTCTGCAAATGACTGTTGGTGCTTTTATAGATTGTTTACAGTATAGGACAAATAAAAATAATAAACATCTTTGCTTGTATGTGGAAACTTGAATATTTATGTATATGATTTGAACAGCAGTGTGTGTTGGAGAACTTACAGCGATCCTGGACAGAGAGGCTTTCACTGAGCTCCATTTGTCCTTCCGCCGGTCGATGATGATAATGAAGCCGATACTGGCAGCATCCAGGCTGGAGACAGGAGGGAGAGAGGATGTCTTACTGGACTGCTGTGTGTGTGTGTGTGTGTGTGTGTGTGTGCGTGCGTGCGTGCGTGCGTGCGTGCGTGCGTGCGTGCGTGCGTGCATGTATGCGTGCGTGCGTGCGTGCGTATATGCGTGTGTGTGTGTGTGTGTGTGTGTGTGTGTGCATGCATGTGCTTAAGGCGTCCCAATGAACCTCCCCAAAACTACTTTATTTGCTTGCTGATCCTGAATAAATACAAGATAGGTTTACCACTCTGTGGGCATGTTGAAAATGTTATAAGACAAATGTTATAAGCCTTTCCATTTTTCAACCTTAACTTCACTGATTCCAGTTTGGGAGTTTGTGACATAAAACAACTTTTACTTGTTAGTGTTCTCTGTCTCTCTGTAGGCTGCTGTACCTTCACAAACGGGTGACGTGAGTGTTAATCGGAAGAAATACAAGCTATTTCGGTTTTTGTTTTAACGCCCTCTGAGTATCCAGAGGGCATGCTCCACATGCATCCAAAGACAGATCTTCCTCATTGTCTCACATTGCAAACTAGCTGCATGTCCACCAGTGAAATGACATCATTTTTATGAGTGCAGACAAGAGGATGCTACGTGGATATTTTTTTACAGTGTACTGATGGTTACACAGTGACACACCAAAGAGAGCTCGTGTGTGTAACTATGTGTGAAAGTTTTGCTCCTCACTTGGACAGAGGTGTGGTGGAGACCACAGCTGGACTATTGGACAAATATCTGATGAATGGCTGAGTACATCGCTGGCTGTTTTTGTCATTTTATTTTGCTTCTGCCTCTTGAGAATGACTGAAAACGGCTGCTTGCCATCAGCTGAGAGACAGCAGGGAAATACAGCGCATGGAGCATTTCACTTCTTACCCTGTGTTTCATATCAGTCACTGGATGTTAAGTTAACTGTGGCCAGTTTGAAGCTCTTTGGAGACCTTCGTCAGGACTGCAAAAATAAACTGGATAAAACAACTATCAGGTTGAGAGGACAGATGATCACTGAATGAGTATTTTGGACACTTAAAGCTGTGTTTTGGTGGTGACACAAAGCTTCCAGGAACAATACAGCCTGTTTGTTGTTGATAACACATCAATTTTTATGATGTATTTTTTTCCATTGATCTAGAGCAGGCATGTCAAACCGGTCCACAGGGGGGCCGGTGTGGCTGCAGGTTTTGTTTCCAACCAAGTAGCAGCACACCAGACTTGACTCATTTAATCAACTGATCTCCGTCTTCAGACAGTTGATTGGTCAAACTGTGTGCTCTTGGTTGGTTGGCACAAAAACCTGCAGCCACACCAGCCCCCTGTGGACCAGTTTGACATGCCTGATCTAGAGGAGCAGTGTCAATACTGCACACAGTGAGGAATATGTTGCTTCAATTGACTGTATTTTCCATCATCACTGACTAGATATCCACTTAAAACATGACAAATTTGATCTTTAATCAGTTAACCACCCTGAATTCCTGGGACCAGGGGAATTTTCACTATAGACAAACAAAGCAAAGATTGGGAAAATGTGGAGCTTAATAAGGGCTCAGCAGCTCATTTCCCCCGCAGCAGCATTATGTGGCCATCCCACTGATACTGTAAATTTTATATAGTTTCTTCTGTTAAGCTGTAATGTGATGACCAGTCAGGGGCCCATAGTGAACATGGAATGGAAATCATCACATCCTGACTCAGATGCCATGTTCACTCATGAGACTTAATTACATCAAAACCTGTTAAATGTGATTCTCTTATGGTGGTGTCTCAGAGGTTTAACGGAGGTCTTGGGATGTTACTGGTTTCCAGTGAGTAAAGTAAGGCCTTCTTTTGGCTAACTGATCACTCAAGGAGTTAGAGTCTGACTATGTGAGGATAACAACCAGACGTATTCAGTTTTATGTCTGTGTGTGTGTGTACCTGGGTATGCTGGTCAGGTAAGTAGCAACATTGAGGAAGTCTTCCTCTGGCACTTCGCTGAAGCCTGAGTACTCTGGGAAGATGATGATAGGGGCGCCATCTTTCCCTCGCCCTCCTGCAACACAAAAACACCACACACAACTTCTACAGTTCTGCCTTTCAGCACAAACTCACCCTGAGGTCTCACACTGTCTGACAGTATCACATGTATTGTGACCATAGCTTCCATAACTTCACAACATATTTGTTGTAATTTATTGTTTTTTGCTTTTACTATTGGAGTAACTATGTCCTGTGACAGACAAACCGAGACAAACCAACCAGACCAAGTGTCACCATGGACAGTGTGAGCACCCCGAAAACACATGAAAGACAAAATGCTCTTAGAGAGTCATCCATCTTTAATGAAAAACAGAGGGCATAACTTGTGGTCCTCCATGCTGTAGATTTACTCTTCTACCCCAAAATGCAGTATAGGAATGTACTGCTGGTTCTGGTGTTTGTGTTTTCCACAGTAAAAGAAATTTGAACTTCACCTATTAAAACCTGAGCAAAGTGGCTTGATTCATTTTTTTTTTTTTACAAAAAACTTTACAAAAAAGTTACAAGAAAATCACCAATAAAGAAAAGTAAAAAACAAACAAGTTAAAAAAAAAGAAAATAAAAGAAATAAAATAAACTCGAGAAAGTGTTAATGAACTCTTTTGTTTTTGCTGTGTTACAGAATTTTTTATTCAATATAATATTATTCAATATATTTTTTTAAAAATATTAAAATATTTTTGGGAAATTTTTCCCCTTATTTTTTGAGCGTATCTAATAATCCCCCAGCTAATGTTTAGATCATATCTTATTCCCATTTTTTGAAGTTTGTGGAACATTTCTTGTCAAGTTGCTCATTATGTTTTTTCCCATGTTTCTGAAAGAAATCAAACCAGTTTTCTCAGGTTTCAGAGGTTTATATGCTAGTAAAACACATCTGAATGTAGCTCAACAAAACTGATACTGATCCAGGTGGTAAAGGGTTAAGTATCAGCCTCTTTCGACCCATCATTGAATCTAAATCATGTTGAGGATCTGTTTAAATGTAATTTAAAACAAATTCTGTGTGATTCTATGGTATTTGGAATAAATTTCAGCAGGGTTTAAACATTAAGCATTTATACAAGCTGTCCTGCCAGTGGGACAGTGAGGCTAATGAGACTAAAATGGGTTCCTGAAATCCTGAGAAGTGTATCCAGAATATCTACAAACTGAACCATTTATCTCGGAAAGCCAGAGAATATCTGAGATGTTTATTTTGCATTGCATTTGCAATAGAATGTATCACTTTTCATGTCTTGATTTTCCATTGTAAGGAAACCAAACTGTTTATCCCTTTAAAACAACATTTAATGCCAGGAAGATGGAATAATAATAAAGACAAGAAAGTGAAATAACTTTGTCTTGGAAAATGCTGGACAACTTTTAATACACCAATGTTCCCATCTAACGCTTCTAATTCTACTAAAGAGTCACAAGATGGCGACATTGAGCTAAAAATCATATAATTCTGAAGTAATTTTGACATTAAAATATCCTCCTCTCGTCATCTGAAAACACACGCTTCACACATTTAATTTTAGCTGCTCCAATCGTCTCTCACCCTCACACATCCAATTCACTTGCTGAGGATGGAAAGTGTAAGATGCTGCAGGAGGAAAGTGTGCATCATGTGGTCTCAAATTTGTCTCATTGATGTTGGAACATCTTGTTAGGAAGGTGTTGCTAACAGTGTGCCATACTGACCTGGTGACAGAGAGGTGACTGGAATATATCATAAGCTCTGTGCTATATTATTTATATAGCCAGGCTTTTACGAGCATCAGCAGAAGAGGGAACAGGTCTATATTATATTCAAAGCCTATATGGTGTAGTTTATTATAATCTCTAGTCTATTATAATCTATTACAGTACTAATATCTATACTAATATCTATTATTAGTATAGTCTATAGTCTGTAATATATTGTGTGTGTGTGTGTGTGTGTGTGTGTGTGTGTGTGTGTGTGTGTGCGTGTGTATAGTGTTTTAGTGTTTTAGTGCATTGGTGGTTCATATTACTAAATAAAGCAGAGTTGCCTTCATCCCAGCAGTCTGCATCTCCTTTGTCTCTCCTCCTCCTCCAGTTCATAAATGGCAACGTGCTCCACCTCTAATGCTATTTAAGATTACCACCAACGTCCTTTTATTCATAGTGCCACTTTCACTTTCACTTCCCCTTCTCCCTTCAAGCTTACTGGAATTCAAAGTTTCCCTAATAATCCTTCTGATAAGTGTTATATCATCAGCACAAGTCACAGAAGACAGAATCGAATTTGTAAAACAGCTGCTTGACTTTATAGTCTTTACAGAGGATCACAGTAAAATGCTTCAGCAGTGAAAAAACACACAAAGCCCTGATTGGCAGTGTAATTGTTGATTGGCAGTGTAATTGTTGAGGCAGTGTAATATGATTAGCAGTGTAATTGTTGAGGTAGAATAGAAGAGGAAATCTCATATGTAGACATAAGAGGTTAAACATGGGGAACCTGTATCTGTATGCATTTTGTCTGTAGATGCAAGAAATAATACTTCATGTGTTATTAAAAAACAACATAAAGTTTTTAAAGAGTTTAACTTCCGTTTTTATCACAGATGTGTTTTTTTTTTTTACTTTGGGTAACTTAGTTAATCACTGCAGTCCAGCTGTCCGGCTGATAGAAGACACATCACTTAATGTTTCAAAGTTTAGATGGAGTAGCGTGGCCCAGCAGCCTGTGTGGTTGTGCAGGGATGCTTATCATTCCTTCTCTCAACGGCCAAAATAACAACTGTTTTAAAAAGTCCCTCTCTCAGCAGTACTTGCCGTCACAGTTACATAAGTTTAACACAGGCCTGGTTTTCTGCTTTCACCACATGCGTGTGTCTGCTGCGAGTGTATGTGCCTTCTCAGTAGAATGTGGGTTGCTATTTCGGTTGGAAATTTTGGCCTTTTTCTTTACATGCAATCTTGTCACACGTGAAGTGAAACCGCAGGGTGGAAAAGTGAATCTGCTTCCTGCCAGTCACAGAGTCCATCCATCCATTCATTTTCTTCCGCTTATCCAGAGTCGGGTTGCGGGGGCGGCAGCCTAAGCAGGAAAGCCCAGACTTCCCTCTCCCCGGCCACTTCATCCAGCTCTTCCCGGGGGATCCCGAGGCATAGTCTCTCCAGCGTATCCTAGGTCTTCCCCGGGGCCTCCTACAGGTGGTATGTGCCCTGATCACCTCACCAGGGAGGCATCTTAATTAGATGCCTGAGCCACCTCATCTGGCTCTTCTCAACGCGGAGGAGCAGCGGCTCTACTCCGAGCTCCTCCCGGATGACCGAGCTTCTCATCCTATCTCTAAGGGAGAGCCCAGCCACCCTACGGAGGAAGCTCATTTCGGCCGCTTGTCTGCCTGTCGATCTCCCGCTCCATCCTTCCCCCACTTGTGATCAAGACCCCAAGATACTTAAACTCCTCCACTTGGGGCAGGATCTCCTCCCCGATCTGGAGAGGGCACTCCATCCTTTTCCGGCTGAGAACCATGGCCTTGGATTTGGAGGTGCTGATTCTCATCCCGGCCGCTTCACACTCAACTGTGAAACAATCCAGTGAGAGCTGAAGGTCATGGCCTGATGAAGCCAACAGGACCACATCATCTCCAAAAAGCAGCGACCAAATCCTGAGGTCACCAAACCGGACCCCCTCAACACCCTGGCTGCGCCTAGAAATTCTGTCCAAAAAAGTTAAGAACAGAATCGGTAACAAAGGGCAGCCCTGGCGGAGTCCAACCCTCACCGGAAACGAGTTTGACTTACTGCCGGCAATGCAGACCAAGCTCTGATACTGGTTGTACAGGGAACAGACGGCCTGTATCAGGGGGTCTGATACCCCGTACTCCCGGAGAACCCCCTACAGGACTCCCCGAGGGACACGGTTGAATGCCTTCTCCAAGTCCACAAAACACATGTAGACTGGTTGGGCAAACTCCCATGCACTCTTAAGGACCATGTCAAGGGTCCAGAGCTGGTCCACAGTTCCACGACCGGGACGAAAACGACGTCGTGATCAACGAGTGTGATCCCCCTATAGTTGGAACACAACCTCCGGTCCCCCTTCTTAAAAAGAGGGACCACCACCCCAGTCTGTCAGTCCAGAGGCACTGCCCTCGATTTCCACGCAATGCTGCAGAGACGTGTCAACCATGACAACCCTACAACATCCAGGGAACTCCGGACAGATCTCATCCATCCCCGGGGCACTGCCACCGGGGAGCTTTTTGACCACCTCGGTAACCTCAGCCCCAGGGATGGGAGAGCCCATTCCCAAGTCCTTAGGCCCTGCTTTCTCAGTCTAAGGCACACCTGTGCAATAATCATGCTGTCTAATCAGCATCTTGATATGCCACACCTGTGAGGTGGGATGGATTATCTCAGCAAAGGAGAAGTGCTCACTAACACAGATTAAGACAGATTTCTGAACAATATTTGAGAGAAATGTGTGTATATAGAAAATGTTTTACATCTTTGAGTTCAGCTCATGAAAAATGGGAGCAGAAACAAAAATGTTGCGTTTATATTTTTGTTCAGTGTATTAATACTATTAATTCTGTGTTAATTTTAATATTTTTGTATTGTATTTACTTTTGCTCAATTCTACTTTTAATTTTGTACGCCTGAATTCGGCATTGTTTGGCTCTTATCCTATCTTCTGATGTGCCTTGAAAAGAAAAGAAAAGAAAAGAAAAGAAAAGAAAAGAAAAGGAATACACTCTGTAGCCCCATTCATTTATATGTGCTTTTGCTCTTTTATTCAATACGTTTTGTTTGGCATATTTTCATTCACCAAGCAAAAAAACAAAACACTGGCTGCAGATTATAACCCAAGTCATTTAAAAAAAAGTTAAAGTTGTTTCTGTGGAAAGTGTATTATAATCTGGTTTTGACACAATTAAAAATATGCATTGAGTATCAAAAAAGTCTTGCATTTTTCCAGATTTGATGCACCACACACTGTAGAGCTCTTCAATCTAGAGCTCCATGTTTTCATTTAACAGCTAATCTGCATGTTTCATGTTTTGTAATTATATTTTAGTATGACAGGAGTTTGACTGCTGGTATAAATATTTCCTAGCCTTCCACTGAAAACATAGAGTCAAAACCTCTGAGTGTGGACAGCAGGACAGTGGAGTCTTGTTACATACCTGAGAGCAAGGCAAACTGGCGATGAAGCTGTTCTATGATGTCCACAGCCAGCAGGGGCCTGATCTCCTGCTGCATGATCTCATCTGGAAAGAGACACACACACACTGATAAGACAGTGATCAGACACAGCCAGACACACGGTAACACATCCATGGACTCCAGACAGTCAGTGAAGGCAAAAACACTTGCAGAGCTAGAGAGAGGTCTCTCCCCCTGACTATTGATCTAATTGCAGAAAAAATAAACAGAAAAATCATGAGATCAGTTATGTGTTTTGGTGCATGTATTTTCCTAATTTGGTCTTCAAAGTAAATTTCCACATCTGTGATTGCAATGTATCAGTGGCTCCTTCCATTCTGCAGCTATTTTTTCTGGATTTCAACAGTATCTTGAATTCATCAAATGAATTCAAGATTCAAATGAATCAAATTAATTCAAGATTCATCAAATGAATTCAAGATTCACCTAAAAAAGGGATTACTGTGAAATTTTGTCAAGTTTTCAAAGTCAGGACTGAACTTTCCTGCCACAGTTTTGCATATTGATCCATGAGTAAGACCTTTTGAATATATTTGAATTCCAAAGTGCCAACAGTCATAGGTGTTTGTTTAGAATTGAGGTGAAAACTAAATTTCAATTTTGGTGCTATAAGCAGTTAATCGGGTGCCTATCAGAGTGAATAACAGACAAATATAACTATCCTCACCCCTCAACTCTACATGAACAAGCAAGTTCAGGAAACGGTCATGGAAGCAAAACACAGAATGTGATACATGCAGTATATTTTTCTGTTTTCATCAGGTGACTTAATCCTAAACAATAAAATAATAGCCAGAATTCTATTTTCTAATTGATGTATTTATGGGCCCTTATAAAAAATGTTAAAACTAGATAAATAAAGAAAGAAAGAATTTGCATATATGGAAATCATTTTGTGTCATATTTGATATGTCAGGCATGTATGGAAAGTAACTGATCACAAAATTATCTTTTTTAGAGGAGCTACACACATTTTCCTTTGTAGTTGGAACATCTAAATTTTTTTTGTCTTTTTTTCCCAAAAAGGAACCTTTTAATTAACTTTAATGTTAAGTTTCTGTCCTTATTCAGGCGAACATGGGTCTTCAGTGTGTCTGTAAAATTTCATGAGGCTGTAATTATCCTGGTGGTCACTACAGGTCATTCAAGAGTGTGTATTTTTTTCTAATTTGTTAATTTCCAGGTCAGCTCTGACATTAAGTCTAAAATACACTAATACACTGGAAACTAAATTGTTACATTCAGACAGTTAAGGTCAAAAAATGCTCCATTGAAATCCATTCAAACTGACATTTTTTGATCCCACAGCCATCAAAGTATAAAAACATGCATTGTATTATTTCTGGGTGTCATTCTGGGCCCTTTCGGTGGGAATTTTCCTTTTTACTATTTTCCAGCAGGTGATGTCTTTTTTTTTTCTTTTTTTTTAACTGTATTTGGCATTTTGAAAGCAATATGAGTGTGTGTAATATTTAAACAGGCCCTAAGAATAGAATAGAATAGAAATACTCTATTAATCTCATGAGGGACAGTGTTGGGGAAGTTACTCAAAAAAAAGTAATCAGTTACTTATTACTAGTTACTTCTGTAAATTGTAATGAAATTACTTTACTAGTTACTGCATTTGAAAAGTAACTTCACTACTTATTACTTTACTTTCCCATTTCTTAATTTACCGAGTAGATACAGGACAGCAGTTGAAAGGAGCCTGTCGCCTGGGCATAGAGTGCATTTCAGTCGAATATTTTTGTCCTTTCGAGCTATAAACTGAAAGTGGTGGGAACATCGCCACTGGCCAAACCCCCCAGTCTCCGTCTCCATTTCCCTCTCTCCTGTTCGTACCGGCAGCAACGTCACTCGCCCTTCTCTATGCAGCACGCGTTGCGCACGCACACAGACAGCAGCCGCAGCACGCACATAATTCCTGCGCCACTTAAACAGACAGACACAGCACAGGCAAACACGGCCTAGGTAACGCAGGAAAGCGCGTTCCTGTAGTCTAGTAAAGTAGTGTAGTTACCAATATTTTTAGAGTAATGCGTTACTTTACTTCGTTACCCCAAAAAGTAATATCGTTACAGTAATTCGTTACTTTGTAACTCGTTACCCCCAACACTGATGAGGGATATTGCAGAAGGATAGAGCAGCAACTGCATGAAATATTCATTAAAAAGGGCGAAATAACGCAAATATATAGGCTACATACAAAAGAAGGCACTCAACAGAATAAAATAGAATAGAATAAAATAAAATAACAATTCTAATAAAGATATGTAGAAGAAGTAGAAAAACTTTGCCACTAGTTAGCTGCCACTAGCCAGCTACATTAGGCTAGTGAGCTATCCTAGCTAGCTCACTGGCAGCCAGAAACAGACTTCTATGATCCACTGTCTGTTTGATAATCTAAACAAAGAGTGTTTTCTTGCAGAGGTCCTTTTAAAATGAGCAATGCTTAAAGTTAGCTAGCCTAGCTAGCTTGTAGAAAAATTGCTCCCACTACTGTAAAATGATTGCCTGAGGAAAAAAACAAAAGATTGAAAGTTTGGACGCCTCCCCCTCTGCAGAGTAATAAACTTGTTAACAGGACCTCTACTGCCTGCAGTGCACTGAAAGCCCATCAGGGGGCAGGTGACATTTTTTCAGCTTGCATTCAACAGGTTTCTCAGGTAAGTAATGTTAATGTGTATCACACAAAATTGTGTATGGATACAAATGATTTTAGAGGGAAACTGGAAGCAGAGATCAGACTTAATATTTCTATTCTTCTGTTTCCATCAGGCAACTTTTTTGAAGTGAGCATTACTCACATTATTTAAGAGCTGTTTTGGAAAACTTTACAGGTCAGATCCCATTATCACATGCAGCGTATTCTGTAACTCTTCAGCTCTGACTGCTGTTCATGTGTGATACTGCAAGAAACTACAACAAAGCATTCTTAGACATGACTTTATGTGTATCCATGTAATAGACCTGACCCTGTTCTGTTTTATGATCATTTTGGTTCCCTGCAGTCTAAAAGCAGAGTACGCTGAACAAAACCTTTTTCTGTCCCAGAGAATAAAGACATGCATTAACACAGACTGTACTTTATAGCTCTGAAACATGCTTGGCTAGGTTGTGAGTCGATGGGGGTGGAGGCAGACAGAAGGACAGCACAATGGCTGCTAGTGAGCCTTAATGCAGCATGTATCAATGTATCTCTGTTCTTAGTATCTGAGTCTGCTGACTGACCAGGAATATCAAATATAGAGCTTCATCACAGTGTGATCCACTGAGTAATGTCGTGTTTTGCTAATTCATTAACTCAAGATCCAATATCTTTAAAGCATCTCATATTCACCATATTGAACCACACTATAACAGAAAACTACAACTGTTCAGATTTAAATATCAAAGGTATTCCAAGGCTCTAATTTATTTCACAGAACATGATGTGAAACCCGAGTCAGACAGCTCATGCTTGAACTTGGAAACAGCAGTTTGGCAAAAAGTGTAACTTAACGTTGTATTAGCTTTTACCACATATTTCAACTGCTCCCTCAGTCGATTGAGTTCATTCAAAAGCTCTGGGAAAAAGTTAGTATAACAACCTTGAGTTAAGAACTACAAAACTGATGGCAAATGTTTTTAGCTAATGAGAACACGAGATAATAAAATCAAACCTAACAAGAAACTTAGCACAGGAACAATTGGCTCCAGCTGTCTGGACCATCACTGGATAATCCCCTAAATAATATTGTCGTCACAAACTGTCTTCATTGCTCTATTCTGTGAAAATATTTAGACTTCAATAAAATAAAAGAGGATTTTAACAAAAACAAATTTCCTCTATTTTTAGAATTTTTGGGATATGAATTAGCTGCAACCTTTAGGCAGTGGCAGCTCCAGCAACCAGGTGCCAGACTTACAAACTGCACACCTTTAACCCTTTGAAATCTGGATCAACATCACCCTTTGAAACTTAAGAAAATTGTTTTGATTTCTTTCAAAAACTTGGGGAAAAGGCAATGAGCAACTGGACGAAAATTCTGTAAAATGCCAAAAAATGATATATTTATTTATGCATAATTATCTACTTAAAATTATGTTCCAGAACTATTATTATTATTTTTAATCACTTTTTTTTTCGAACCAATACCATTTATGTTGGGTTTTTTTTAAATTTCCTTTTTCTTTTTTTATTCTAATTTTCAGGTCATTTTCTTGTACATTTTCCTAATTCCTCGCAAATTGCCCATTGCCTTCTTCCCATGTTTTTGAAAGAAATCACATCAATATGCTCAGGTTTTAAATGGTTCAGAGGAAACTACAACAAATTGCAGACAGAGGGCTGAAAAAAGCAAGAATAGAGAAACTGGGTTTGCTTTCACTTTCACTTGTGAGACTCTTTAGCCTGTACCAGTAAACTATCTATCCATCTATCTATCTATCATTTATCCATCTATCCACCTTACAGAAATTACTGAAACCATCATGTTCTGGGTTGAGATCAGTGGTGGAAATACAACAGGAAAATCTGAACAACTCTATTAACACTTTTTACAAGCACTTTTCTAGTATTTCATACAAATAAGACCTGTGCCATCAGTCAAGTCAAGCTTTATCCCGCACTGCACATCAACAAGGGTAAAGACTGATAGGGATTGTTAAGTTGGATGTCCCTGGATGTCTGAGGATTGGAGCAAGAATTATCTATTGTACAACTCTATGTTTTTAGCCTTTGTTTGTATTTCAACAAATCTACATAATGTGAAATCCTGCTGCTCTGGCTATGCAGCTCCCCAAAACACTGTGCATGCAATAATCAGCAGAACTGTTAGATCCTTCTCACACTGTGAAGAGTGTTTCATACTAATTGTATCAAGGTGTATAATGTTTGTGTGTTTTAATTTGACTCAGACATTTTGAGAAGAAGTGACATCTGTGGCAAACTGTGTCAGTGGATAAGAGGTCATAAGAGGATAAGAGAATGGATAAATATGATTCCCAAAATTTGTTTGTGTTTGTTCAAAGTTCATTTTTTGTTCATTTCTAGTCGTGTATTCATATCCACATACATTCCTAGTACCAAACTCAGCGGATAGCTCATTCTCCATTGTTCATAAAATTCAAAATAGAACCATGCATTACCGCTTCACCATTGAAACGAGACACAAAGCTGCAGAAGATAAGAACCAAGTTGAACTTTGCAAATGTAAATCGATTTTAAAGGATGAAGGAAATTAAAGAAAAAAAACATGCACAAAAAGAGGGATGGGGATCAGGCAGGGGAACTATGCTCTCCAGCCTACAGGAACGTTATGCAACCAGAGGCAGGCAGGGAGGATGTCCTGTCCGACTGCAGGATCAAAGCAGAAAGCAGCAGTGAAGTCAGACTAGATGTTGCCTAACAGAAACTCTCAATAAGCTGAAGTCAGCTTAGTGAGCACACTAATGCGACCAGTGGGATTCTTGATTTGGACAATGAAGTTCAGAGCAGCGTGTGGTTTGGAACAACTGCAATTATCTGCAAGCTAGTTAACCGTAATTTGTGTCTATGTTGAGCAGCTGCTCCTGTTCAGTCTGACCACAAGTATGGTCCCATGAGAGGAGCTGGAAACCCTAAAAAGCCTCTTGAAAGGCCGGGAAATTCCTCTGTTTCAAAAAGGGAGTTCCTACCCAGCATACAGCATGACAACAATCACAGTTCAATGACTGCTTCAAAGAGACGAGGCATACTGTAGGTGCTGAGCTGTAATTTATCTCAGAGTTCGCACTGACATTACCTCTACCACTGCATCCCATTGTCTGGCTTTTTTTTTTCCAACTCAGAGACAAAAGCCACAGTTTGTGCCTTTAGTTGGTGGCTGCTCTCACACAGACCTCACACATAGAGCTGTCACTAAATCATTAAATACCTTTCATGTTGAGTTTAGCCTCTCTCACTTTGCTCAGTTTCACACACTCTGCAATCTGTTAGATGAAGTCTTATCGGCTATGTTCACACGTCATACATAATCGGTTTATTTATAATTATGACTAGTGGTGGATGAAGTACCTGAAAGCCATACTAAGTAAAAGTACAGATTTCCTGCCAAAAAATGACTTTGGTAGAAGCTGTCACCCATTAGAATATTACTGTTTAAAAGTCTTAAAGTATCTGATATTTACTGTACTGAAGTATCAAAAGGTATTTTATGATTATAAATATACTTAAGTATCGACAGTAACCCTTTGAAACATGAACAAATTGGTTTGATATCTTTGAAAAAGAACATTAGGAAAAGGGCAATGAGCAACTTGGCAGGAAATGTCCCACACATTTCAAGAAATTGGTAAAAGTTGACAAGAAAATGGCTGCGATACTAATCTGTGCCTATGTCACTCATACAGTTGAACAAGTGTTCATGTAGGCATGCCTAAAAGTGCACGCTAACATTAAAGAAAAGAAAACTCAGCTATGTGTAAAAGAGCTTGCAGGTCAAAAGAGTAGAGAGTGCACAATGCTCTCTCCTCTGCGCCATCAGCAAATTCTGTACCTCAATTTGCTGACAATTTAGCATTGCACACAAACTTGTTCCAGAGGGATGGCACCGTCTGCCAGCTTGTTTACACTAAATAGGGGATGTCATATCTGTCTAATATTGGCCTGCCCTTAGTCTGAACACAACTCAGTACATGCAGTAAATGAAAAAGCTGCAGAACCACTGAAACAGCAGATATCAGGTGAATCTCAGAGGGCAGCTTACGAATCTGCTCACAGCTGAGTGAGCCTTAACAAACACACACACACACGCACGCACACACACACACACACACACACACACACACACACACACACACACAGCAGATCCTCTGCCAAGTTGTCAGGTGTCTAAACTCCATGTTCCTACAGCAACACACTGATGGTGCAATCACTTCCTCACACCCTGTCTGCACACACATTCAACATGTGCACTTTTGCTGTCACCTTCGATCCATCTGTTCTATATTTAACCAGATTAAGCAGCATGCTCTCACACACTGTCACTGCTGCCACTGCACACTATGCACATGCACACACACATGCACACACACACACACACACACACACACACACACACACACACACACACGCACACACACACACACACACACACAGCTCAGCATTTGAGACTGGTTCTAATCAAAAACACAGCATGTTGCCGAAGACTAAAATCCTCCTGGATGACACAATAGTAACATTTCATCAATGTTATGTTGCTTATAATAATCTATGTTAGCTATGTACATAGTTAGTTTTTTAATATTTAGATATTTTAATATTATTTCAAATGATGTGTTACAATATGAAATTAACCACAAAATGTGTCTGTTTTGTATTCTCCTCTCTAATGGGTGCAGTCCAAGTCATACAATAACACCAACTTAACACTAGCTTTCTCCTCCTCCATCTAATACAAGTGTAAAAAGGGGCAGATGACTGAACCCTAAAACCACAATGAGGTTTATGAGAGATCAGCTGTGTGACCAGGATGCCACACAGGGGAGGCCTGTTTCTAGTCTCACGCAGTGGTTGTAGCCTAATTGTACCAATCTCCTCAAGTCTTTTCAGAAATGAATATCAAATTACATCTAATGTTTTAAGTGTTAGTTGAAGATAAAAGCAGGACACTGTGGTATTTCAATTTCAACTTCATTCTGTTTACATGTAATCAAAGTACAATAGCCTGGTGGGACAATCCTACATTTAGCCATGGCCACAATATTATGCAGTGCCAGATCCGACCATTTCTGTGCAGTAGATAATAGCCAATAGCAAGACAGCATGGTAGACTGTCTAAAACTGTAAGCTGTGCCGTTATAAGCTCTATCACATTTTTATTTTTTGCTCTGTTTCAGCAGTAGTGGCAGTAATATTCCTCTGAGCATTTAAAAGGCGAATACAACAACAAATTTAAGACAATATCTTCATATTGTCGGCCCTGAGAGCAGCTTCAGAAAAAAAACACAAGCAAATGATTTCAAATTTTTTTTTAAAAAAGTCAAAAAGTGCAAAATGAGAAAACCCAGCCAAACACAGAGAGGCACAGCAAAGTCACACAACAGAAATAAGTTACAAAACAGTTCAGTTGACTTAATGAAATACATTTTGGTTTCTTGTAGCATCAACATCTTGGTTGCATAATTCAGACATTATCAAAATAATTCAACAAAAGGCTAAGACTAGGTTAACAGCAAATATGTGCAAAGATACCTGAATCTTACATAAAGGGTCTGTGTCCACATGGCAGCTTTTTTCTGAGTGCCGGCATTTTTTTATTCATTTTTGTAATACATTTTTAGTGTAACCTGGAAAATGTTAGTTGTTTTTTTTTTTAATTTTTTCATTTGTCTCTGTATTTGCTATTGTTTTCTCTCCTCGCAGTGTGTTGTGGAACTGATGAACATGTATTCTTCAGTTGCTCCTGTTTTGTCAACTTGAATATGTTCTGAAGTTTCACACAAACATGAGTGAGTTGTAAGCCAGCTAGCAAGGAACAAACACTGACTGTGCGTGCAGAGTGTGTCTGAGCTGAGTCTCACAACTCACCAGGAACTCCACATCTTTCTGTAGACCTCCTCCAGCCTCTGCTGTTTACTCTTGCCTCTGTGTGTTTAGAGCCAAAAAGCTCTGAGACAAGCACTACATTTTGCTAAAATTTCCAACTCACTTTTACACTCACTTCTTTTTGACAGACGTCTAGGTATAAACATGCCATCAACACTTGGCTCTTTTCTTTTTTGGGAATTCCTCAAACGTGACTTGCATTGTGCCTAGAATTTTCAGTAGCCTTTGTGTTTACTGACAAAAAAGAGAGGATTTCTGCACACTGCCCTATTACTTGCAATTTATTATTTATTATGTAAACTACAGTCATCAGATTTGAGTTTTTTAAGATGTGCATATGCCTCCATATAAAGGATGTGTTTGTTGAAATGCTACATGAAGCCTGTCTTACTGCACTTCTGCCTTGGTGACTGAGTTCATTAACACCTTTGCAGAAATGTCAAACAATACCAAAAAACTGGATATTAGAGGTTAGCATACACAGCCACTCAACCCCCACCACATTCCAAACACTGATCCTGAACCTGGGTACTACTTGACCTTATTGTGACTTGACTTTAAAGATCAGTTCAATTAAAGGGGAACATCCCAGAAAAAAATCGTTTTAAAGCTTAATAGATCACCAGATACACTGGGCAAAGCCTGTGTGAAGATTAAACTTAAACTTCCTCACCAGCCATTTAAAAGTCAAAGTAAATTCTTTGTCACTTAAATCACCAAAGCAGCTGACTGTAAAGGAAAAGACTGGTGAAATGGAAAAAAGAAAACAGCAGGCAGACAGAGAAGCATGGCTGGCAACACACAGATGTTTGTGTTCCTCCCTGTCTGCTGTGGCGTCTGATCACAGCCAATGAGAGCAGGACTGTGTGTGGTTATTATACAGTATATGGACATTTACATGCACACATAAAACTTTTCAGTTGGCTTTAAGTGAGTGTGACAGAAAGAGAGACTCAACAAATAAAGTGTGGCAAAGCCTGTGTGAAGATTAAACTTAAACTTCCTCACCAGCCATTTAAAAGTCAAAGTAAATTCTTTGTCACTTAAATCACCAAAGCAGCTGACTGTAAAGGAAAAGACTGGTGAAATGGAAAAAAGAAAACAGCAGGCAGACAGAGAAGCATGGCTGGCAACACACAGATGTTTGTGTTCCTCCCTGTCTGCTGTGGCGTCTGATCACAGCCAATGAGAGCAGGACTGTGTGTGGTTATTATACAGTATATGGACATTTACATGCACACATAAAACTTTTCAGTTGGCTTTAAGTGAGTGTGACAGAAAGAGAGACTCAACAAATAAAGTGTGAGGTCAGACTAAAAAGAGTGACACCAAACTGTACATACCAATGCAGGTTTTACAGTGTGTGTGTGTGTGTGTGTGTGTGTGTATTACCTATAACATGTTTGACACTCTTCATCTCAATGCCTCCCTGGCTCAAACACATACTCGGGCATGAATGTAAATTCCTCCAGAAAAAGCAGCAGTCCTGTTAAACACCAGTAATGTCATTGTATCCAAAATCAACGAGGACAAAACAACATCCAGCAGCAGCCCTGCTCTGTCAACAGCAGCTGTTTCTTCATCGGCATCACCATCGTCACCATCAGCTCGGGCTGTGCCAGACGTCCAGACCAACAAATCTCAAGCGTTCTCAGGTTTCACTCACACAAGCACACACTCACAGGCGGAGCAGGGCTCTGAACTGTGTGTGTCTGAGGTCACTTTTTCCAGCTCTAGCTGCAGTGAAATGGCTCAGAGCTCTGAGCAGCAAACAGCCTCACAAGTCAGAGAGGGAGGGCACACACACACTCTGTGGAGTGTACCAAAAAGAAAGAGATAAAGGGAGAGGAAATGACAGAGAGAGATATACAGAACAAGGCTGAGCTGCAGTGTCTGTGTGTGTGTGTGTGTGTGTGTGTGTGTGTGTGTGTGTGTGCGCGTGTGAAAGAGAGAGAAAGAGTGTATGGGTTCATATGCATGGATCCAGTCATGTGTGTTTCATTTCTGCTGGTTGGGTGTTCCGCTGGTCAGAGTACCTCAGTGCTGTTGTGTCTGCGCGTCTGTGCATGTGTGTTGTGTTTATGAGGTCCATGATGTCAGCAGCCTGCGGGAGTGACCTTTAAAGACCAGATGATGGAAGTGAATTTTTTGAGTCTCTAACCTAGCAGTTAAAATTGCTCTGAAACACCATCTGTCAGTAAATGTGAAGACAGACACAGACACAGAAAGCGTGGTGGACTGGTCAATATGCTCCTACCCAACTGAATTAGAACAAGGCAGGTTTCCATCACACATTTGCGCAAAACTTAAGTGATATTTTTGAAATATCTATTAAACACAATTGCAAGATAACTGCATTTCTATTGACTGATGTGATTATTTAACTAGAGATAATGTGCAGATTTTTTTCCCCTATCCACCAATCCATTGGTTGAAGAGTAGGCAGAATTTCAGTCAACCAAGATTTTCTTTGGCTGATCACAGCCTTAGGAGCTGTACAGTTAATGTGACATTAATGAGTTCTATGGAACACCAAAACAAAGCCAATAAGACACCAAGCTCTCAGGACCTTACATCAGTCACAGACAACAGATAATTGTAGTTTTATTTTTCCTAAATGATTACAGTTATTCAATAAATGCCCTCTCTTTTATGACCAGCTGACTTCCACGCGCAGGCTCTTAAAAGCTGTGTTGAAGGATCTGCATATATGGATATAACATCGTTGTGGATGAGAAAACATGTCTTTAGATGCCTGGTGCATGATCAAACAGTGATATTATTTAACTCATATATCGTTAATCCAGTGTTGTAATGCAGTAATGTAATATTACTTTGTTACAATACTTCCACTTTTACTCCACTACATTTCCCCTAAGTATTTTAGTTACTTACTGCAAAATAAGGAAGGAAAGGAGGAGGTGATGGATGAATGAATAAAGGATTAGAAGGTAAGGAAAAACTGGATTTTGATCTTTAAATCATTTAAATTTTGAGAAAGAGCTAATTTTTCTTCAAGTGGAATATGCACCATTGTTAAGGTGCTGTATGTTACTAAGTAAAAAAACTTTCAATTCTTACTGATGTCTTCTTTGTTAACCTTTTAACACCTAAATTGACAGTCTTCTTGTGCTGCATTTAAACACAATTCACATACATTTTAAGGATCTTAAACTTGAGAACATTTATTTGATGTCTTTTAAAAATATGGGGGAAAAAAATGACGTAATAAGCAACCTGCCTTGCAAGAATATTAACTGCAAAAAGAAAAGTTCCTTAAAAATGAGAAAAATGTCCAAATATATTTACCATTCGTATAACAATATATTTAGAACTGTGTTACAGAAAAAAAATATATGTATAACTTCTTAGCAGTCTTTTTCTGTTTTGTTTTTTTTTTGTTTTGTTTTGTTTTTTGTATTTGTGCTTATTTTCAGGCAATTTTCTTTTAACATTTTCTAATTTCTTGCTTTTTGGGCCACTGCTTGTTATGTTGCTCATTGCCCTCTTCCCATGTCTTCCCAAGTGTTAACAGCATTTACTTATACTTTAACTTTCAATACATAAGTACATTTAATATTATGAAATTGCTTTTGATACTTCGGTACAATAAATATCAGATACCTTCAGACTTTTACTCAGTTATATTCTAATAGGTGAGTTAAACTGCTAGCAAAGTCAGTTTCTGGGAAGAAATCACCAAAAACAAGAGTGGAAGTAGGCTGATGTGATTTTCACTTTGCTTTTCTGTTCACTAGAACATCAACAACATTGGCAGCAGAGTTATCTTGTGTTTGCTCTTGCTGGATTACATATGAGACAAATGTAAAGACCACAACATCTGTCTGAGCATTTTTAAATGAAAGCTAAATAGTCTGGTTTTTAATTCATGTAATTCTTGTAACTATTATTTTATATCACTTCTGTTATTTTTAACCTCTCTTTTTGGTCTCTGTACTACTTTTATATCTTCTTTATCACCGCCTGTCTTTTGATTGTTTAATCTTGCCTTTTTTGTGTTGCACTTTTCATTGTGAAGCACTTTGGGCTGTATTCCTTGTATGAAAAGTGCTCTCTATATAAAGTTTATTATCATTATTAAGTTTATTAATGGAAGTTGTTTGATAATCAATGCTTTTTTCCCAAATACAATGTCTAGCAGACTAATTAGGTGTGTCTTTGAACTTTCTTTGTGTGTATGTGTGTGTGTGTGTGTGTGTGTGTGTGTGTGTGTGTGTGTATATACATGAGCTTATTGTTTACATAAAATACTGAAGGAAACACATGTGCCCTCCACCTCCCTGCTCTGTTCTCTCCACTGTTCTACTATTGTCACAGCTTTTGAATAAACAGTACACAGTGACAGAATTATATGTACATACACACTCACATAACACACAAGTGCACACACAAACAACCATACATGAACGCATAAAGACCTGCAGGACTCAGACACAAATATGGATACACATGGACTGTAGATACTGACATACACATACAAAACTGCACATACACATGCACACACACACACTGTGGTGGACACACTCACATTGTTTTCAATACAATAACTATCGTGCTGTTACATTTGTTTTGGGAACTACTTCCTACAAGACCATAAACACTACACTATTCCCAGACAAGTAGCGTGTGTGTGTGTGTGTGTGTGTGTGTGTGTGTGTGTGTGTGTGTGTGTGTGTGTGTGCACGCATGCGTGCATGTGTGTTCATTATTCTCTCCCATTGTACACAAGTATTCAAAAACAAAGACTTTGAGAAAAGGAAGGGGAAAAACACGACTTGTAGACATAGAACGAGATCAGTTTTTTTCATCTGACACACTAACCGTCGATACAACCACAACACTATGTGGTTTATCTATGGACATCAAATTTATGTATGGACATCAGATTCTCACAATGGTAAACCATCATTACTTTAACCCACATGTTGCCACTCTGTATTGGTCCACAACCCTTTCTGTTAAAAGTGATGTTCCTTTACTGCTACTTTGCTTTGCAAAATGTTTTTAAAGAAACTTAACTTCTGTCTGGAAGGTCTGTTGTATGTTCATTGGCAACATTTGCTTTCTCCAGTCAAATTGAAGGAGGGTGATAAGAGCAGATAGTCACACATACACATACATCACATACAGCCACTTTGCAGTGGACTTCTATGTGTACACATTACGTTTTACATATCTAACAGCACACATGCACATGGTGGGATTACGTTGCATGTGGTTATGTTTTGGTAACAAAAGCACATGGCAACCAACACCAGGATGTCAACAAAAGCACATGGCAACCAATGCCAGGACTTCAACAAAAGCACATGCTCCCACGGATGGTTAGGATTAGGCGTCAATACAGATAGGATTAGGGGGAGGAGGCATATGGTAATCCCAAGCAAACAACTGACTCATGTATGGAAATTCAGGGTTTGCGGGATCCATCCACAACACTTAATTCCCACCCAACCTTTGTGCTCCTTATATCACGTTATAATCCACAGCATTTGAACCTTGTAGACGTGACAAGTTCCATCCAATGGTGTTCTCATCAGATGTCAACCGTCTAAGCATCATGCTGCCACAACAGGTGCTGACTTGTCATCCGGCAGGGTATCATAACACCACAAACAGTTCTGTCCAGCTGCATTCTTAGCTAACACCCTCTGACCACCCGACAGAGGTCCAGGCTCATTTTTTCTTTATTAATGATTCTGTCATTTTGCAAAAGTGGCTCTCGGGCAAAGCAAGTTCAGTATCTCTGAAGCACTTCAAGAAACAGAATAGCTGCTGTAAGCAACATACATGACAGATGGAAGTCATGAGTGGATGGAAACAGTGTAGATGTGCCTCACTTTAAGGTTGGTCCAATGTTTACATGTACCGTCTTAATAGCACTTAACTTAAGTTTGCAGGATATAAGAATGGATCTATCTGTGTGTGTGTGTGTGTGTGTGTGGGTGTCTACACTGTATATCCATTAGGTGCCCATCGTGGTTCCATCTTAACCCTGTCTACCTTGCACTTAGCAGCAGACTTCCCACACACTCACAATAGAGTCAGTGTTAAAGAGCTTACATAACAGGATTACACTGAGTACTGGGACACTGAGACTCTATCTGATGACCAGCAGTTAACCACAGTGCCGATGAACATGCTATGGTACACTGCACTGGCATTGTTTTCATGTAAAGCTCCTCTCTCTAAGAATCATTTATACAAGTCTGGCTCTTATAAAAGGCCCTTCTCTTTCTGCTCAGCAGAACTGCAGAGTACTGTAGCTAGTCTGCTAGTAGAGTTGTCATGTGACCAACACACCCTGAGCCTGCAGGACCTGCAGGAACATCTCATGATGTTCAGTTGCAGCCCAGACTGAGACTGGACATGCACAGCAGATGTTCTCATTCCCAAATTCTTGAAATAGCTCTGCTCTGTCATTGTTTTTGGTGTAAATGCGTAACGGTAAAAGATACCTTTTGCCTGCACATAAAACGTCACTGCACGCCGTCAGGTAAGAACGGACCCAGACAGAACCCATCACAAATTTATCATACACCACTAGAAGGCCAGACTGAACCTGCCGTATCCCCTCAAAATGCACACTGGTAGTCTGGTAACAGCTCAGCCAGACAGAACCTGTCACATGTATATGAAACACATCAGGACAGCATGAGGTTGTAATGCTCCCCGTTATGACATTATATAAGGAGCGCAAGGGCACTTATAGAGTCGGCCATGTGCAATGGGTCCCACAAACCCAGACTTTAATGTGAGAGTCTGTATGTTTTTTCTGTACCTTACCATGTGCCTCCTTGCCCTAATCCTAACCATCTGTGACTTTGTCGCCTAAACCTAATCATGTGCCACTTCATGCAACCATGTGCATTTGTTTACAACACGGTAGCAGCACCCTGGAGCTTAAACAACAGACACAGAAGGATATCTAACTGGTAATATGTAGACGAAGAGGTCCACTGACAAAGCTGCAACATGTGATGAGTTGGGACGAGAACATGTTGGATACACACACAGCTAATTTATTTAACACTAACACATATGATGAATGCCATGCTTGTAAAACACAGCTAGACACTGTCCATTGTACATTCAGTATCCAATGATTTTAATAGATGCAGCCCCATAGGTTTAAACATGAACATTTAATAAAGATACATCCACATGTAAACTGTAAACTCTCACATCGATTTAATTTTGCCCTCCAAATTATCATAGCGCTCACTCACAAGGTATAACTGTAGCTCCACTAAACTGTGCATGGAAACAAACTAAATGGCTGTTAGTCACATTTGTCATTCTCATAATTACTGCAACATGAAATATGATTTATTTTACACAGATTCTTCTTATAAATGTGGCTTTGGTGTGCAAACTTCATATCATTTATATTGACTAGGAAGAGCTGTTTCTGCTGACTGACTCCTCTATGTTTTTACAGCCCAAAGGAGGATGGCAGTGCAGAGAATGACTGGCCTACTTTACATAAAGTCATGTTTCTGTGTTTGATATAGTCAGACCCTGAGTCACTGTAGAGCTCTCTCTCTCTCTCTCTCTCTCTCTCAATTTAATTCGATTCAGTTTGCTTTATTGGCATGAAAATCAATATTGCCAAAGCCTCAGATACTATTAAATGATGATATCAATAAATACAAGAAAAAAATGATGATATCAAATTCAAATCAACAGCAATCCATTGGATAAAAAAAAAATACAAACTGTAGATTCATAAATAAATCTCTTCAAAACCTTTTGTTTTGTGTGTGCGCATGTGTGTGCGTGTGTGTGCTTTTGTGTGCGCGTGTGTGTGGTATGTCTATTGTGTATAGATGTAACAAACAAAAAAAAGGATTTAAACAAAAAGTGAGATGTGCATGAGACATGAAGTATATATGTCATGTCAGGTTATTGTGTTCTCTCTCTCTCTCTCAGCTCTGCCCTGTGGCAGGGGCTCTCAACTACCCTGTGTCTGACTGAGGTCAAAGGCATGACTTCATTCATGTGATGGATTGTGTTTCTGAGTGTGTTAAAATGACTAAAAATAAGCAGTTGTTGAAGATGTAATTCAGAATCTAACTTTATCCTTTTTTATGCCCTATTTGTTGTCTTGAACAGTTTCTAGAATTTGGGATGGTTTTATTTGAAAAAATTGCACCAGAACACCAGAAAAAAGGCGAACATGTACACACACACCTGCACACACACACACACACACACACACACACACACACACACACACACACATTGTGCAGAGCTTGTGTTATTTTTGGGTGCCTGCTCCTCAAGGTCTAGGGGAAGGGGGGTTTCCTATTGGTTCTCAGGAAGAAGGCGTCAGCGCAAGAAGACAATCAGAGGATGTCTAATGACAGGAGCCACTGATAACAGGGCTCTCAATCTCACACACATACACACACACAGACACACACACGTTAGCACTTACCCACTGCAAGACACAAATGAATGTCATCATCCTTCTGTGGTGTGAGATTGTGAGCACTTGTGTAAGTGTGTTAATGTATACGTCATCGTCTTAGTTGCTGTCACCATAAATCTAAACATGTCTGGTCGGGACCTCGATGGTCACAGAGACCAAACAAACACAGCAGAGTTTGTGGTGATTTCTCATTAATCAACATATTAAAGCAATGAGAACACAGACATCAAAAAAATCTCCCCTCAAAAATTTATGCTAAAAGCTGATTTGTACTAAAAACAGCTGCTAGTATTATCTGTTGTGATCGGAAGAGCAAATAAACAGATCAGCCTCATATCAGCCAAAAAACATGATTCAAAATATTCAAAGAATATCAAAGAATAGTAGTTGATTGAATGCTGTTTTCATCATAAGCATTATTCTATATGCCAAAAAATCAATTACTGCTAATTCTGTTTATTCTTCAACTACAAACCAGCAATTTAAATATTAGTATTACCTAAAATTAGCCTTAAATGTCTGTTCTTTGTGACCATGGGAATCTTTCTCCCCTGCTGTTCTCATTGGGGTGTTGTGACTAAAAGAATAGAATGGAATGTTCCAATCAAATCCACTGTAGGTAGGTAATGTAGGATAAGGTACTTGAGTTTACTGTAGGTGCCCCACACAGTAAAACCTGGACCTACACTGCGCTGGACTGTCTGCAATGCCACTATGAATTGGTCATAAGGAGTCACATGACTATGCATTCAGTAAATTGCATCATGTGCATGTTTCTTGTATCAAACAATAATTTATTTTCCCTAAATTCAAACAAGTATGTGATACTATCATAGAAATGAACTTTTGAGATATCATCCAGAGATAAACTTCCTTTACCCATACATAATAACCATCCCCTCCAGGATTTTCCGGGCTGTTTTTGTGACTGTTGTGGCCTGAAATATGATGCAAGTTGCAATATTTTTAGGTGATTTTTTTTGTTTTTAAAATGTATGCATTTCTTAAAGTTACAGTTACATAGGATCATATCATGATGTGATGCCCATTCAGATTCAATATTGGCATAAAATAAAACAAATATTTAATATCATATTCAAGCTTGTCCAAAGATTTTTTTGTCATATAAGTCAGAAGCAGTCAGGATCGTTTGGAAACAGTGAGGTCAGCAAGGATCAGAGATGAGACAGAAAGAGAGGGGGTTAGCAAATCAATACTCCGCATTCGCAACATCATGAAATCCTGGAGGGAGTGAATGAGACAATATTATACTGTCTACACTTTAATTTATGACACCATAGTTTTAATATGTTTTTACAATAATGTTTTAACAAACATGTTTTTCATAGTTTTTGGGAAACAATGGAGTTCTGTGGCATAGAGGAATATGATGTATCAGGCTTTAGCCACACAATATTAGTTATTTGGTTTTTGGTCTTCTTGTGGATTTAGCTGCCCATTGAATTCATGCAAAAGAGTTTGACTTATTGACTTGACTAATGATCATAGGGTGATGATTATTGCTTTTTAAAATGTTTCATTGTGCGTGTATAATATTTGCTCATTGTTTTGTTAGAAAAAGCATTTGTGTGAAAGGCTGTGGTCTGATTGATACATATCATACTCAATTGTGTGGTAGAACAAATGTTATTTCCAGCCTTCCGAGCGGTTCTGTTCTAACATTAAATATTGTTTTCTGTTTGTACCAGGGTATCTTACATGAGTCATAATGTTAATGTCCTCTGTCTGCCTAGTCTGATGTTATTTTGAGCTTTTCCTTGTAAGTCTGTCATTATTGTCCTTCTGAGGAATGCAGCGTTGCTTGCAACTGCCTGGAAGTTTCTTGCTTCACCTTTATAACAGCTGTTGCCAGCTGCTTTTGGTGCTGCCCTCACTGAGCCACTCAGGTTTTCAGTCAAATTAAACACCCATATTACTCTCAAACACTCATATAACCCTCCTCAGGAACAGCAGCTGTGTGTCTGAAGAGTTTAAAAGCATAAAGTGTAAAACTGTACAGCAGAGCACAGAACTGCATGCATTTTTTTTTTTTTTTTTTGCTTTTCCATTGTAAAAATTGTGGATGGTAACTTTAGTACCTTTGGAACCTTTCCCGTTTTTGGTCACCCCTCTGTCGGGGTACCTAGCACACTAATCCAGTACCAAAAGGTGGAGATAGAAACACTGCAGTCTGTTGACTGGTCACTAGAGAATTACGGCTCACAGCTGAGTTGTGACTGCTTTAACCACTGTTCAAATCGGAACACACACACACAAAAGCTGACAAAGAGGCAGACTCGTGTGGTGCAGTGGTGAGCTCACTGCTTTTGGGAATGTAGTCAACTGCCTATATTTAGCGGGTTTACCGTGTTTGAATAACCTGCATGCAGGGTCTAATTTTGATGGGAAAGAGGTATTGGATGACTTACAATGTTAATAATGAGTGGATCTTCTAGCGTTCAAAAAAATTTATATTAATTGCAACCGGATTATGTGAACTGCATATATTCTAATCTTCGCTTGGAGAAAAAAACATGTTGGAGCATCGTCCTAGTGTGCTCGGACAGTGCAAAACCCTGCTCTTACCTGACAAGGAGCCAGTGTACAAACCAACTATTTGTAAATATCACGTAGATAGACACTCTTTTTTGCTCTGAAAATGTCGACATGCAGCGATATACAGCGAGTGCTGCTGGATGGAGCAATGAGTGACAACAACCCTTCCGACACGTAGTACAAGAGTACTGACAGCGATGGAAACACTAAACAGATCTAGAGTTCAGGTATTGTACGTAGGGGTTACCTTTGGTTCCAAATGTATAATACTGATAGCCATGGATGGAAACACAGCTAAAGAACTTAACGATGGCGTCCTCCTCTTTTTTGAGTCAAGTTTAAGTTTCAGTGGCCACATTTTAAGCTGCTTCAGTAATTACACCAGCATGCAAGAACATTTGTAAAGCACCTGCAGAGCTCAAACAAAAAGAGGCTATAGACACTAAACCACAAATGGACAAGGCAAGTGTTAAGGGGAGGTCTGAAGTGAAGGATGGAGGGATGGGTAAACATACTTTGTAGTTTGGTTGACTCAGTCTCCTGACACACACCCAGGAAGTGGTAGTAAGACTCCATCTCAGCGGTGGAGATCCGTACAGTGGAATAGGCAGGTCCGTATTGACCACAGCTTGGACAGCGAGACGGGAGGGTCTGGCATCGCAGCCTGCTTAGAGAATCCATCTCCAGTCACATCTCTACCTTTCCTCACCTGAGTCTGTGTTCCTATCTACTGTATCTACCCATCAAGCCTGCCCATTGCCCTGCAGCAGAGACAATGGAAAAATCCATGTTTCCTCAATGCTGCACTATGTTACGCACACTCTCACAAACAGTTTCTTTCCCTTATAGCACTGCAGTTGCTTCTGCATTTGTCCCTTTGGAGCCAGCAAGCGGCCTCAAGCCTCCCTGCTTTCGCTCTCCGTCATAATCTCTGCATTAGAAAGAAAAGCCTATTAGAGGACATTTGCATATGCTGCCTGTGTGACTGCCACACCCACCAACAACCACAACCTGCCTGGAGAGAGTATGACTCCTCACTGCCAAGTCTAGGTGATTGTTTTGGGTTTTTTGTTTTGTTTTGTTTTTTGTTTTTTTTGTAGTCTTATGTGATTATTTACTTATTATCTTAATGTCAACTAATTTGAACTAAATTTAAAAAAATGTTACTGAAAGTTATAAAAATGTCCTGAGTAAAAGTTACTCATGATGCAGCAGTCATGTCAAGTTTATGGGACCATACAGTCAACCACACAACAAAAGAAGCATTTCATTTTTTTACACTTCAAATTATTTTTGTGCTAAAAACATTTGTACATTTGTTTCAAACAACATCAATGTACATGCCTGTCAAGTCTCATATTATTATTATTAGTTTACTATAATATTTCTGATGTTATTAGAGTATTTGGAAAACCATATGACATTCTGACTACCATGTCTAAATTAAAACCATTTCTATCCAAAGACATATAAATACAATGTGTGTGTGTGTGTGTGTGTGTGTGTGTATAAATATATTGCAAGGACTTGAGAGAGTTTTACACACAGTGTCTCCTTTACATGTTTGAGATGGTTCTTCAAATACATTATGACTGCAATTGTATTTTCACAGCTAAAATGCCAACAACTAGGGCATCTGGCATTCCTAAAAAGGTATATACTCTTTTTCCAGTTGTGAAAGTACTTTCATTCAAATACTGCACTCAAATTTTTATTTTCTTATACTTTACTTGAGAATTTGTGTTCTTTCTGTTCTACTTTACTTTTCAGATTAGTGATACAAGACATAATCAACAAAAAAATATTACCCAGAAGTACCTATAGTAAAACATAAGCTCCAAAAATAAACTGCAATACTAGAGTAATGAACACATTTAGCAATTAGCCTATTTTTACTTTCTTTTACCACTGTGTAACTCTGAGGCTTAGAAAATCGGTGACAACAATTCAATAACCTATTTAATAGTAAGCCATATTTTTTAGAAAAGAACTACTTTCCTCTTGGGGCCACTAGACTCTCTTTACGGGACTCCTGAATCTCTCTGAACATCACACTAAACTCCACCATGACCCATCAACAACTATTCCGGCTGAACTGCAGATCCATTTCATACCGTACACTCTCATAGGTGCCGAGGTGGTAACAAGCAAACAAGCAGGGGTATCATGACCCAACTTGTTCCAGATGCTGACTCTTAAATAAGTCACCTGCCAGTCAAACATACACACTACACACACCTGCAACATTGTAAAAGTAGTCAATATATTCATCACTTACACATTACTGATCCCATGCTGCTGCTGTTGTTGGTCTAAAAAAAATCCACACACACTATAGGAGCTGCGCTGCGTGGCTAAACCAGCGTCCAGTCTGACGTCCACAGAAACATAACACACAATACACACACAAACACACAGGTGACACTACAGTCTAGTCTTCAGTGCTGTCTGGTCTCTTCAACACTGCAGGACAAGCCCTCCTCTTTTGTGTATAAGAGAGAGGGAGAGAGAGAGAGAGAGAGAGAGAGAGAGAGAGAGAGATGGGAATGTGAATGGGAATGTTTTCGTCAGAGGGGTCTGAGCCTCTCCTGGCAGCCTTGTGATCGGCTGAGCAGCTCACTTCTTACCACCATTTACCCAAATATCCTCAACAATACTCCCAGCAGGCAGCGGGGACTTCCCTTCCCCTCTGCATCCTTCCCTGTTCACTCCCACCTTTCCTTCCCCACTCCCCCCTCTCCTGTATTCTCCTCAAAGATGTTTGAGGCATTTCTGTAGTATTACATGCTGTTCCTCCACCTTTTTTTCTCCCTTTCCTCGTCATCTCGTCACCTGCCCTTTATTATGTTCTCATTCAAAAGTCATCAAATACTGCCACTTTGTCAACACTTTCAGTGTACAATCCTGACACCAAAAGCCACTTTTTGACATTTTGTCCTCAGCTGATGCTGTTCAGCAGCGTCAGCTGAGACATGGCCGGACATAACAGTGTTAGTATACACCAGTGGACAGCTGGTCAGCATCTACTGCAACAGCACAATATGAGAACAGGTGACATCACTTAAGAACGCAGCTAAATGGAACCTATCGCATGCACATGCCAATGTTGCTAAAGTTAGCGAAGTGAGATACCCTCCAAGCAGGAATGTTAATCCCTTAATGTCATTGTTTGTTGTTGTTGTTTACTGCTGTGTACTTAAAGTAGAATTTCAGCAGTGCTTGTTGCACAATACTCATTGATTACAAGTCTATACTTTGAGTGGTACATGGCTGGACTGTGTTGGCCAGTGTGCTAAACTGGAAAGGACAGTCAGATTTTATCTGTAATGTGAATTCCTGGTTATTAAATGAAAATGATCTGCTATCTTCTGTAGTGATCCTGGTGATATTGTTTTTTACATAACTTTTTGATTGTGGTTAGAAGCAAGAGAGAGAGAGAGAGAGAGAGAGAGAGAGAGAGAGAGAGAGAGAGGGAGAAAGGGAGACCTTCACGTATTACATTTATGACATGACATACGTCAGTAACTGCCCCACTGTGAACTTCGAAGCTTTTATGCATCTCTAAAAAATTGGATGCCAACAACTACAGCTCAGCGAGACTACAGCACGTCATCGTGCCGAATGCAGCTTTACATCCTCGTTGTGGTAGCAATGTTAAATCATGTGACCACAGTGTAGTTTGTTTATAGCCTAATATTAGCTCTCTACTTCTGGTGATTGCATTTAGGCTTCAAATCCTTAAAGTGGTGTTGATTTGTAAGTTTTATAAACATTTATTTACCACAGAGCATATTTTCTGCAGTGATCCAATAGAAGAAAAACACCTTGGCTTTTTGACGAGGGAACCAGGGCGAGGCTAATTTCCTCATCTGCCTACAGAAAAACACCATCCCTGGGGATGATATTCAACTAGTTTACTAATTTGTACAAAAAATGTGGAGGAATTTTCTGACAGACTGATTTTCCCAATCTGGAATTCAGCACAAAAATATTTTGTATGTAGACTATTTAAGTTCCTTCAAAACATGACTTTCCTTGATTCATGCGTTTCTGCATTTTGGATTCACAGTGAAAATGCACTTTGTTATTGTGCCTGTCTGACCACATCCACAGGTGGTTTGAATGATCAGATCCCCAGTAAATCTTGGAAGCATTTTCATTTGCGTGTCATGCACTAATCACTTCACATCAGCCAGAGACATCTGGAGCTAAATCACAGAGCTTTCTCTCGCTCTTAACCACATAGCCTTCTTCTGACTTCTTTTCACTTTTCCTCTTCCAGATCTCTGTTGTAGACATTTCCCATCATGTTTACGAGGAAGTGTATCCATAGTCCCAGCTTTCTGCCTTGAGGCTGATGTGTGTATCTAGAGCCTCTGTCCCTCCCAGCCACTGCCACCGTCTGAGCTCTGTTGTTTGCGTCAGAGGAACTGCTCATTGAAAATAGAACTTTTCCTTCAATAAATCACCAGCTTACAGGGCTTTGTTGTTCAAGTGCTATGTGTATGTAAGTGTGGCCAAAGTGTAAAGGATGCAAAAGAACACACACACACACACACACACGCACACACACACACACACACACACACACACACACACACACTACAACAAACACAAACAACCCAGCTAACAGTGTTCCAAAGAAAACATTTAAAACTAAAATTGGAAGAGCTTTTTTAGGATGTTTATTATTTCAAATAATGTCCCTATAAGGTTAAATGCTGACCTCGACATAACGTTATAACTGCAACATTCTGAGGATGTTTTAGTGATGTTAAGAGGCGACAGATCATAGAATGTTGTTTTATCAAACATTCCCTCAATGTTCAATGAGAACAAAGGAAGAACATTTTAAATGCAGCACTAAAAACAGAAACATTACTGAAGACTGAGATAACAGACTTAACAAAAAAAATGAAAGTGTAATGCAATATGATATGTAAACAAATAAAAAAAAATGAAATTTTTTTTGATGTGTATAGAGAATGTTACCCTCACTTTAAGAAGAACATTCTGGGAACTAAAAGAAAATTTGCTGCTGAAAACACTGTGCATTGGTTGCACTATACCATTCTCAGTATGTTTTTAGAACCAAAAACTGCTAGCTGGGGAGGGTAATCAGATGTTCTATATCTGATTTTTTAACATGTCACTGAATCCAGTTAATCCACTTACTATAGTCCATTTAAAGGCAGTTGTAAGGTTATATGTAGTGACGCTACTGAAGTTCTACACAAATGTAGTCTACACAAAATCCATAGGACAGTCATGTAAGGCAGCTTTCCTTCAGCCATAACTTTATAATTTGAATTACCTAAGCGTTGTGGGTAGGAAAGCATGGGGACAACATCCTCTCAGTTTTTCCATCACTTCAATGTCCACTTCATCAGTAGGACAACAACTCAACTGAATACACAGCAAGGTGATTTGTCACATCTCTAATATTACTCCACCATCTATACCATCCTTGACCTTCAAGGGAAGGGGCACCACATTATGTAGTTCCAACTTTTAACCTAAATGGGAGCATGCAATATAATGTATGAATTCACCATTAATTAAAATAACTTATTTGTCTCAATAAGTCAGAGAATAGCATTAAGTTAACTACCAAACAATTTTTTTCACAAAAATAAATCTCATCATCACTCCCGTAATGAATGGAAGCAGCAAACAATAAATATGGCGCCATAGTCATAGAGGTGATTTTAGTTGATCAATAAATATCTGGCTGGGGTTCAGTCAGTGTGTAAATGGGTTTCTGGTCACTGCACTGACCACTGATGTTACATTTAATAATCGCACGCTGCCTAGGCTGCGTGTAAAAGTGAAACCAATAGTGTCTTATAGTTAGAATTTGAAAGATTTGAAAAGAAAAAGGAACTGACCTAAAACTGCCTCACTGAATGGAAAATATTTTGGGAAATAAGCATAGCAGATTAGTAGAGCACACCGTTAGCCTAGCTTTGCATGATACAAGGCTAATGTAACCAGTAGACACCAGGTAAGATACCACACATTCTCATCCCACGTCGTCACGTATTGCAGCTTTGTCAGTGTATTATTATAATATGAAATATTATTTCTTTGACTTGTCATGCCTTTATTGTAGTGCAGTTGGAGAGTGACAGAAAAGGGGGAGCGAAAACAGGAATGACACACTGCTAATGACTGCAAGCTGAAATCGAACCCGCTGCTAAAACCTCTATTTATGTGGAGAACGTGAGCTAGAGGCCACTTCAAGAAAAAGAGTCGTCACCGGAACGAGCCTGGGCTTTCACATGGACAACATACAATCAGAAAGTTTAAAAGGGACAGGAATTCGGCAGTAATGCGAACATAACAGCGGCACATCTGGTCACTTCCAGTCGTTACAAAGGTGTTATTCATCTCACAGGGAAGCCTTCATCACCATCGTCTATATATATCACTTTTTTACACTATTTCAAACCATAAATGGATGCTATGCGGAAGCGGTTTTGCTATTGTTTGCTTCCGCTTTCAAAAACCGGAAACCAGCCATGCCTGGTGCAGCGTACTGCAGAACGGATCGAACTGAACATCCATACTGCATACTGCTGTCGAATGCAGTATATAGTATGTAGTGGATACTGCATACTGACTGCAACTGTAGTAAACAGTACACTGTTCTGGACACAGCCTATGTGTCTACATACTACGCTCTAGGTAACCTTCTGTGTCTGCTGTTGACCTTCTGAAATGACAATACTGAGGACTATGCTACAAAAGCTGTCATTTCACCACAACATTTTTTTTAAGATTATTTTTTGGCATTTTAGTCTTTATTAGACAGGACAGATCAGTAGCATGAAAGGGGGAGAGAGGGCAGAACATGGAGTAAAGGTCCACGAGTGGGAGTCAAACCCGAGGCCGCTGCGGCAAGGACACTGCCTTCATTTCTGGGGTGCCTGCTTTATCCAGTCAGCCACCAGATGCCCCACTACAACATATTTTTTACAGATATGGAACATAGTCAAGCTCTTCATTCAGACCTGGGCTCATAGTGGCCCTTAACTGGAAGATCCAAACTGTTTCTCTTTATAACAGTTTTTTAAATTTATGTCCTCCACTTTTAAACATCTCTATGGCCTCTATTCTCACTGCTTTGAGTCCTGGTTACAACCACAGTACTGTTTGTAATGTTCTACCATTAAGTAGTCTTCATTTCCTGTGCAGCAATGCAGATTCGTACAGGAAATGAAGACTACCCTGTGGCCAAGCATTATAAACAGTGCCATGTTGATCAGCCTCAGAGAGGCATTGGAACCTGGACAAATTTAGTATATTTTCATTTTTATTGATATTTTTGTATGAAAGTGTGTCAGCTGTCTCTGATGTTGCTGACTGTGTGATGAATTTGCACTGGTCTTTTGATGAAGCTGACCTGACTGAGTGCTCACTCACTTCACTGATGCACCTGTGGCAATTACCTAGTGCTCCTCTGATTGGCTGGCACCGTACATCAGCCTTGGTATATCTGTGAGTTGCCACACATTTTTACAGCCCTGATGAAGACTGTAAGTTAAAAAGTAAGCAATAAGCCCATTTATTAAAGGCTTTGTAACTTTTCCAAAACAGTGTGTATTGGTATTTTTTTTTTTTTTTTTACTTAGGCTATCGACAAAGTAAAATACAAGCTTGAAAGTCAATCCTGAGTCACCTTAATTGAAAGGGGAAGGCTGCAAAGTATAAGTCAACTCTTAGGGCTTGCTTTAAAATTACACACACTCACATCGATCTGCGCACAAAATGGACTTTACAGAATCAGGCTACAAAAAATATTACACATTAATATGATTTTCTACTTTCATTAAATTTATTTTTTAAGCCAACATGTGTCCTAATCATAAATATCAACTATTCATTAATTTTCAGAATTTTAACCATTTAAATGCCAGGTTTTTGTCCTGATTCCATTATGTTTTTAGATGATAAAAAACAAAACAAAAATCACAGCCTGGGATATGTCAATGACTGGCAGCAACATTGATCTTTATACATTATTATTTTTTGTGCAGTGTCAAATACTCACACTCATACCTCTCTGCACACAAAATGCACATTTCAAAATCATCACACTATCGCAGGGCCGACATATATAGACAGACAACCTTTCACGCTCATAGTCACACCTAAGGGAAATTTAGAGTCACCAGTCAACCTGACTTGCATGTCTTTGGACTGTGGGAGGAAGCCGGAGACCCCGGAGAGAACCCACGCAGGCACAGGGAGAACATGCAAACTCTGCACAGAAGGGCCCCCGTGTTTTAAATGAAATAAATACATTTAAAAAAAAAGATATGTCAATGATTAGCAGCAACATTGACTGTGACAGTACACCTAGTGAAAATAGCATGTATTTCGCAATATGCCTAATATAGTAAAAATGATGACATCAGGTGGAAAATAGTAAAAAGACAAATTCCAAGTCAAAAGCCCAGAATGACACCCAGAAATAATACAATACATGTTTTTATGCTCTGATGGCTGTGGGATCAAAAATTGCAGTTTGAATGGGTTTCAATGGCACATTTTTTGAATATACAGTATGAGTGTAACTCTTTTTTTACACCGTGTATTTTAGGCTTATTGTAGGAGCTGAGCTGGAAATTCCAAGATTAAACAAAAAAACACAATCTTGCCAAAAGTTGTGCCATATGCATGAACACAGCCAAAATTATGAAAAAAAAAATGAAGAATGAAAAATGCATAAAATGCACCAAACAGTTCCTAAGGGTTAAGAAATTATATTCATGCTTATTGGCTGATTTCAAGGGATTTCAAGATATATTCCAGAATTAGTAGTGTAGTTTACTACTACTACTACTTATGGCATGAAGAAGCGAAAACGGATGCATTCAGTTCTATAGTGTCAGAAAATGAGAAAGAAATTAATGAAAAAGTGGAAGCTGAAGAGTATCTGCCTCATTGCTCTGCAGTATGCATGGAGTAAGTCTGCTGGGTACTTCAGTCATATGTTAGTAATGCTAAGAGGATAGGCATGACAGCCACAACTGACTGAGTGTGGATGGAATTACTAGAGCAAAAATCTTGAACAGACAACTTAATATTTTGACACTGTTTCTTTGCATGTTTCAAAAAAATAATAACATACTTTGCCACATGATTGAATACAGGTACCTGTGGCTACATGGGAAAAAAATACAAGGTACAAGGTAACTTTATTGCCATTTTTTTTAAACATAGTTATAGAAGAAATTAAATTTAAGGTGACCCTAAATCCTGCTACATCTTTTTGGCATCGAAGGAGGAGTTGAGGAGTCTCACCGCCTGGGGAAAGAAGTCTGGTGGTTCTGCAGTGGATACGTCTGCATCTTTTTCCAGTTGGCAGCAGGATGAACAGACTGTGGCTGGGGTGGCTGCTGTCTTTCAGTATCCTTTGAACTCTGTGCAGACACCTCACTTCACTGAGGTCACCGATGCTCTGAAGATGGGAACCAGTGATGTTCTGGGCAATTTTAATTACCCACTGTAGAGCCTTCCTGTCTTGGGCCGTGCACAAACCATGCCAGTTTGTGAGTTTCCAGTCAGTATGCTTTCTATTGCACCTCTGTGGAAGTTAACCAGGATCTTGCTCTGGAATTTAGCCTTCCTAAGTTTCTGTAGGAAGTAGAGCCTTTTCTGTGTTTTTTTAACCTGGGTGGTGATGTGTGATGACCAAGATAGATTCTCTGTGATAGTAATTCCAAGGAACCTATAGCTGTTCACCTGCTCAACCTCAGCTCCACTGTTGTAGACAGGGGTGTGTGTCTTTGCCTCCTTCTTTCTAAAATCATCAATCAGCTCCTTGCTTTTACTGACATTGAGCAGTAAGTTGGTCTCTGTGCACCACTCTGCAAGATTGTTGATTTCCTCCGGGTATGAACTCTCATTGTTGTTTGCAATAAGGCTGGTGATGGTGGTGTCATCCACATGTTTCACAATAGAATTTATCTGATGTCTGGGAGTGCAGTCATCGGTGTACAGTTTGAACAAGAGGACACACAGCCCTGGGGGGCTCTGGTGTTGAGCACTAATGTAGCGGAGGTGTGAGTGCCAATCCTAACTCTCTGGGGTCTGTATGTACTGAAGTCCAGTATTCAGTTGCAGAGTGTTGTACTGAAGCCCAGAGTGTTAAGTTTTCGAATCAGCTTTTTGGGAGAGAATGTGTTAAATGCTGAGCTGAAGTCAACAAACAGCATCCTGATATAGCTGTTCTTATTCTCCAGGTGAGTAATATAAATAAATATTTACCAGCTTTGAGAAAAACAGAGAGGGGTATGGGTGATAAAAGAGCTGGGTAACCCTGTCTGGGTAATGGATACAATATGTTGGCTTCAAAGGCTACAAGTGCTAAACATATTCTCTTCAGATGTGTGGAAGGTAAAATATGATCCCATCAGCTCCTTTAATTTTGCTCTGTGATTTAGTTCTTTTTGCATCTTCTTACATTGTTCACTTGTGCTTTAGAATTGTCCATGATTCCAGATGGTTCAAGTAATCCGTGGTATCTGGAATGATTTAACTGTCCACACATCCAGACCTCAACAAGACAAGCTGCAAGGGCACAATTTCTAAACTTGGCAGCACTGCAGCATAGTCACCTCTGTTTGGTGAAATGTTACAGCAGTTATCCACAGCTGCACCGGGAGCACCTCACACTCTCACACTTTTTTTGTAATGAGAAAAATCACTCACAGCGAAAACCTTACATTTTTATCTCATCCGAGTAACCAGAGATTAAACCTATTTTAGGTTATTTTCACACCTGTAGTTCAGTTCGTTTTAAAAATTTAATTTGAGTTCACATAGACTTTTTACAAATGAACCCAGATGAGGAAACATGAGGTTCTACATACTGACAGGTAAGTCGCTGATTGGACAGTTTCAGTGTTTGTTGTCCTGCATCATCAGTGCATTGTCAGGACCCACTTAAGGAAATCAAATTCAGCTGACTGACTTAAGTTCATGCAGCACTTTAATGCTTATAGAGTTTATATTTTATATATTTTATGTCCTTTGGTGTCTCAAAGAGCTCACAGAGAAATGATGAAACTGATTGTAAGCATTATAAGACAGCAATTATTAGACCGCTAATACATTGCATGTTATCAGGGGCACTGTGGGTGTGCTATCATAATTGCTTCATTGTTCTGCTCACACATTACAGAAGGAAAATCACAAAACTTTATAAATTCTGACTATATGTTCCACTACAGAGAAACCATGGAACAGGCATTTTTAAGCAGCTGCTGGAGGCTCAACAGAGTATTACCTGCAGCCAGGTCATTAATGAGGTCAGTTCTGCAGTAATGCTGATGTTCTTGTCCAATCATTGAATGCTGGTATGTTTAAATAATCTTAGGTTTTGAAAAAACTTCACTCAGCAGAGGCATCTTATTATATTGATAACTAATAATTACGTAAAGCATACCTGCGCTAATACGCGTGCCCGTAGCGGTGTTGCTGGCCTTTATCAGGGTCAATTATGAAAATGCAGAAAGTTTTTACGATCAGCAGATGGAGTTATTATTGGTTTACACACCAAAAACGAACCGCTCCAGGGTTCGCTTGGAAGCGAACTAAGACCCCCATTTTCAAGCGGATCACAGTTCACATGTTTGGTCCACACCAGAGTTCAAACGAGCTTTCACACCACCCCCAACATACCAGACTGTCTGAGGAAACAAACCTTGGTTCATTTAAAATGGACCTAACATCTCTGGTGTAAAAGCATCCTTAGTATTTGGTTAAACTGCATAGACCTGTGAACCGATGGTAGCTACAGTGGAACCTTTCACAGACTCAATGATGTTGTGACAAAACAGTAGCTGAGGCTAGATGTCTGGATGTTCTGGTCATTGGAAGCAAATAAAAGAGCTAAAGGACACTGAAGAGCTTAGAGCTGAGTCTGCTCAGCATCAGTCTCACAGAGGTGAAGACATTGTGCTCTGGAACAAAGAAAGTTGAAGAGCTTGTGTTGTGAGATGTTGCAGCTGGGACAGATGGTTTCTGTTTTTTTCGTATGGTTTCCTTCCTGCACATTTCCTGGTTCACCGGTTGCATTATGATGATGGAAATTTTGCCCTTAAACAACGGCAGCCAAGCTGTAAGCAGAAAATGCTCATATTGAATGACCGCAGCAACAATGGACACTGTGCAAACATCATGGTAAACAAGACTTTTCTATTTTCAAAGTTGTAAACACACTGTCCATGACTTGCTCGGAAACAAAACAGACATAAGGCGGATTTCCATTACAGATATGCACAGAACTTGAGCAATATTTTTGAAATATCTGGCAATAACATTCCAAGAAGAGTGATGATGGATGTTCAAAACATTAGCAGGTTTATTTCTATTACAGCCACTGCACTAGCCGTCATTATTTCCAATCCAAAGCCATGCGTTTTATGCAAGCAAAAATGGAAAGGCAAGCCCCTTATACATGGGAGCAGCCATGTATAAGGGATTTCTGGGACAAACATGAAAGTAGGCTGTTGTAAGGACCTGTCTTTTGGGAGACTTTTAGCAGTAATCCTGCCATGGAGCAGACTGGTTCAGCAGCATAAGTTACCATGGTTACTGAGAATGGAATGGATCTCTCACTTAAACTAGCCAGTCTTATCAAAATAAGCCAGGCCTCCTTTATTCACTGCGATGGAGTATCCCTTCTGTTCATCATGGGGAGGAAATAACATATAGAGGTTTAGAATATTAGAGAAGGATTTTCCCACAATCAGCAGCTATTTTGATCTTAAGTGCTGCATTCTGATAGCAGCTGGGGTTTGTGGTGTTACCCAGAAGACCCCCCCACCCCCCACCCCACCAGCCCCCAAGCTTTGTTGTTATGACGTCAGAGCTGCATTCTCTCTTCTTCTTCCTCTTCCTGTTTCTGATACGTGGGTGGTGGTGGTGGTGGAGGGGGTTGGCCGCCATGTCCTTTGGAAAGCATTTTCTTTGTTATTGTCGGTTGGACTGAGGCCAGCTGACTAGCTATGCTCACAACAACACAGCTCAACAATAGTACTGATCCACAAGACAGATTTCTCAGTCTGGCCTCATTTTCTCACTGCATAGATTTATGAAGGTGGTCAACCCTGAGCAGATCAAGTGGGTCTGGGTCACTTGGTGATGATGAAAAGTGGCTGAGAGTGCAGACCAGGCTTGTTGAAGGGTGCAATGTAAAATAGGTTTCTGTGTTTGCATGTCTGTGTAGGTGGACATTCTCTCACACTGACACTATGTGTCACTCACACAGTCTGAGGGGACCAATCCTCATCCCTAAAGTATATCTAACTTTTTCTGCCAACAAAGTCTTTCAAACTAAACAAGAATGCTCAGTTTTTGTCACAGCATCCAAAACAACACCTATGAGTAGACAGGTTTCCATTACAGATTTGAACAAAACCTGAGCAATATTTTCGAAATGTGGATAAAATACAATTGCGAAATCATTGCGTTGCCACTGAGTGATGTTCTGTGATTTCTTCTCTGGCGATAACATTCTGAGAAGCACGATGATGGATTTTCAAAACATTAGCAGTTTTATTTCTATTGCAGCACCGCACAAGCATTCATTTGTGTTCAATTCTAGTCAAAGGCCACATAGGCGTGTAATAGGAGCGGCCACATATGAGGGATTTCGGGGAGGTGATAGTCCATGATTTCACAGAGGAATTGTGGATTCAAATCTTCTGAATGATCCGCTCAACTTTTGAAGAGTTATGCAAAGCAATAACATCTCTTGTAGCACCTATTGCATCATGCCCAAGGGAGCCAGTTCCTACACACACTCTATATTGTGCATCATGTGATGTATAGAAGCAAAAAAAAAGTGTTTTCACAGCAGTTTTGTGAAATATGGCTTTTTCTCATCTCCTGAAATGCCACCTCATGCCAGAGTAAAGACCTTTTTGCAATATATGGGAGGTTTTTTTTAATTAAGGTGTTTCCATTAGATGTATTTTATATTCACAATTTAATTCTACTGTGACAAGCAACTTAGTTACACAGTCAGTATGTCTTTTTCTTGAAAATATTGTCACAGTAATTTACTCTGGTAATGGTTAGATTACTTTAATGGGAATTAACAGCATGAAAATCATTTCTCAGTTAATTCCTTAAAAGTTCTGAGTAGGAATTACTAGGATTTTATATTGCAGCATTTTAGGAAATTATGAATAATTCCCTGTACAATAAATAGTCACTGATATCCCTTTTCCATCTAAATATGCACATTTGCGCAGGTTGTTTTAAAGACGGAAAAAAACAATAAAAAGAGGCCAGAGACTTCTTTTTCACTGCCAGTAGACTAGAGCTGTGTACACCACAGACAAGTGTGCCTGTCTGTTTATTGCAGTGTCATGTATTACATCACAGGCAGGCCAGACAAACAGGTAAACAGTAGAAAGCAGAATGGAGGCCTGTGAAAATGTTACTGTGGTTACTTATCTTTTTTATCTTTTACTTATTCAGTCTCTCTTTGAAACTTGGTGCACACAAATTTGGACTGATGCTCGAGCGCTGCTTGGGCGGACAAAGACAGTATTGTGGTTATGCATCACTGCATCTCACCAGTAAAGGGACTAAAATTAGCATGTTCACCCGAGTGTTATATTTCCTTCACAGCCGATCGGAGCAGGGTCCAATAATTACTTGGGACTATTGCGTCTTTGACCCGGGTGTGAAAGCCAATTGTTAGCTTTCCCAAATACAAGAGCAAGATGTTTATGGGTGTTAGTGACTTTTTTAATGCAGTGGGAAAAAGGTTTTAAGAAAATGAAACTTGGTTTAATCTGCCAATGAAGACAAACAAACAAATGCACTATTTCCTATAGTTTGAGTAATGTTTGTCAAAAATGACAGACCCCAGGTCTTCCGTAGAGTCCGATGGGCCTTTGATTATGTACAGTAAACCTGGAGATGGATTATCTAATAACCCAATTTATTACCAGTTTGCATGTAATAATGAGTGGCCAAAAAGCAATGTGCAGGAAACAGTAAAAATGCCCCTCCAGTGAGCACACATTTGCCATTGTCTGATATGATAAATCCAAACAACTCTGAAGACACTTTCAAAGATTTTGGGCGTCAGACATCTACAGATGCTTTTCCCCATTCAGCTTAGGCACTGTGTGCTGTCAGGGCCAGCCAATACTCACCAGAAAGCTCTCTGGTTTAAAATATCATAAAAGCAGCTTGTTGAAAATAACTGTGGCTGAAGAGAGAGCAGAAAACAACAGCTGTTCCCCTCCGCTGTGGGATGAGTGGGAACTCTCCGCTCATCAATTATTCACGTGCAGAGGATAACATAGGAAACGTCACAGACTGATGGCGGATAGCTTCAGTGAGTCATTGCGCACTAACGTGTTCATGGTGTGGATCCTCACAGGACTGTGGAATGTTTGGCCTGGTTCAGCATTTGTGATCTCTATAGTGTTTTACTGCTTCCAGCAGAAGATGACCATTCTTAGTTCGGGAGCCATGCAATGATGTCATCCATGTTTTAATAAAGCCTCCTCCCTGCAGCTGATTATTACAGCTCACAGTAAGGACAGTTATTGTTGGATTGAGAGACAGCTTTTTAACTGCACAAGCAAACAATCATCCTGTTGGAAGTGTTCTTGGACAACACACTCAATCCCGACCTCTAACTGAACCAATAAATCCCTTCATTTACATTCTGGATTTCATGATATGTCATGCCTTCCTGTCTTGATATCATTCTGTGGCCATGCCTTAACAGTCCTGTAGTTACATCTGTATACAACTCATTTGAAACAGCAACCAAACGTTTTTTGGTTGATTGTAATGCCACATGAAGAAATGTTGCTGATAAATGGATCTGGCAAAACACAAAAATGTTGATATTGAAAACATCATCAAAGTGTTCCAAATGTGCAACTGTTTTCCCGCTACAGCAGACCATAATGCAATACACCATTCAGAGTGACCACAGGATTGTTTTTAATTATTACTATTTCCTTTATCTAGCATGTTTACATGTATTTTACTCTTTTAAAGCAGAGCAAACTCCCTTCAAAAACATGGGAAGAAGGCAATGAGAAATTTGAGAAGAAATGACTAAAATTGGCAAGAAATTAGTCAAATGTACAAGAAAACTACCTGACATTTACACAAAAAGAAGGATGGTAAAAAAAAAAAAAACAGAAAAAAAGCGAAAAACTTGAAAAAAAAAAGTTCTTCATAATGAGAAAATACTTCCGTACCATAATTTCCAGTATATAATTATTATAATTGTAAATACAGTTTTCTGGACATTTTCCCTGACTTATTTTTTTTATAATTTTCTAAACATACTAATTTCTCACAGTTTGTGGGACAGTTTTTAACAAGTTGCTCATTGCCTTTTTCCTATAATTTTGAAAGAAACCAATTTGCTCAGGATTCAAAAGGTTAAATACTTTTCAAAGGCATCTGAATTCATCACAAGAAAACTGATGTTGCTAGGTTTCAAAGGGTTAAAATTCCAGTTTTAGTCAGACCAACACAATAATTCAACTTTTACTAACCTCATGTTAAAGTATTTTAGTATTTTAGTATTTTTTTAGAGTCTTTCTTGAAGTAACCTTTCTCTCCTTTGAGCAAAGTACAAAAGAGTGCAAAAGAATCTAACTGACAAAACAGATTGTGGCCCATACAGTTAGTTCTGAGAGTCAGATCAGTAACAATCCTCAGTCCCTCTCATATTCACTCCACCTTGTGCAAGTCTGCAAGAATCCAGCATTTTGTGTGAAATGTTCCATATTCATAGTTTCAGTTTCTAAAGACGGGGATTTCCCTGCACACTCAAAGAGATATTGTCGTCCTTTCTTCACTCTCTCTGTTGCCCAGAGCAACAAAACACAGCAACAGTGAGCACCATCCCTGCTTACAGCCTGACCTTCTTCAGTGGACACTGTGAAGGTCACACATGAGGTCCCTGTAACACACCCTCCTTTGATAAACCACCCGCTCAGGAAGAGCTGACAGACTAAGCGGGGCTGGGGGGGTTCAGGGGAAGATTTAAATTGAACAAGAATATGATTGTGTGTCTGAGCAGCAAGCTCATATCTGCTGGTCTCGGCACTAATCATCCTGACAGCATGCTTCACTGGGACAGGAGGAGCCATTTTAAATTGGCCATCCACGGAGGGTCATGAATTATGCATGAGGGAACAATGACACATCCTGGTGCTGCTGTAGCTAATGTCATCGACCAGAGTGTGAGTCATCCTGTGTGGTTTACTGGCAAAGACAAAGAGGTGGCATTCGGTAAAGGTGTGGATATGCGGAGGTAGTGGAGTATATGACGTCATTATAATAATACTAAAGAAATAACAGACTTCCTGTAAAATACAGGGAAAAAAACTAAGTTCTATTGAGATTTTTTTAAAAAATATACATATTAATGTAAGACATCAAACATAAACATAAAACACATTTCACATGTGATACACTATACAAGACGTGGTTTTCAGTAGGGTTGCAACTAACAGCTATTTTGAAATCCATTAACTGGTCAATTATTTTCCTCACAGTGCGCGTCAGGAGCGCGTGTGCAGCACCAACCATGTTGTTTTTTATTTCAGCTGCAGCACATCTAGAGAAACGGTGGCTCGCCGTTTTTTTGCGCAAGACGCGTGCATTTGTCAGCAGAAATAGACAGCGAATATGTTGTTTTTATGATTATATTGACTCTATACCACTTTTTACTGCAGTCTAAAAGTCTCTCTCTGTCACAGAAATGAGGAAATACAAAGACGGCTGTTTTACTCCAGCTTCCCTGCTTCCCTTTCAAAACAAAAGCCCTCTGACAGCTCTCTGTGGACAGAATCCCATCAGTTGCTGATAAAAGGCATTTTATTTTGAAACTTTTACAGGACCTTGTTGTCGGCTGTGCAGGTGCTTGCATGACTTCATAAATGAGTGGAACGTGTGCTTATTAATGTGGAAATACAGCACTAATATCTGCCGTGACACAGCAGCGACATTGCAACAATCCTGCAAGTGTGAACACCACAAGCATGAAACACGCTGCAGTTCAGGGAGGCTGAAGTCACACACAGCTGACTCGCACTGTGGGCCCACTTTCATTTTAGATGCTGCATCATAACCGTCGTGCTCCCGTGCCATGACATGTCACTTTTGCATATTTTGCAGCTGACACACTTCCTTGTAATCACTCATAATAATTTTATTCGTTGACAATACATTTAATAATCTATTATAATTGATATTACCGATTCGTTTTTGTTCAGACTTATATCGGTAACACCTATATCGGTGATACCAAAATAAATCGACACAAAACGCCTATAAATAATCTAATATTGTCAGCAAATTAAATCTCGTCCTCACTGACGAATGACATAACAAAACTAGCTGAACAGCCTGTTGACCAAAATGAGATACTGGCAAAAAACCCAACTCCAATTATCACCTAATTTATAGATGCAAGACCCGCAGATGTTGATAAAGCAGGTCTTGTGTAACACATTTCCTCTAGGCTGGATTACTGTAACTCCCTATTATTCATTTGCCCCAACAAATCTCTTAGGTCTCTCCAACTGGTGCAGAACGCTGCTGCACTTGTTCTAAAGGGAACCAAGAAAAGGGATCATATTTCTCCTGTTTTAGCTTCTTTGCTTCTGGCTCCCTGTAAAATCCAGAATTGAATTTAAAATCCTCCTCCTTACTTACAAAGCTCTAAATGGTCAGGCTCCATCCTATCTGTCTCATAGCTCCTTACCAACCCTCAAGATCACTGCACTCTGAAAACGCAGGGTTACTTGTGGTTCCCAAAGTCTCCAAAAGTAGGACAGAGCCTTCAGCTATCACGCTCCTCTTTTATTGAACCATCTTCCAGTTTCGGTCAGGGAGGCAGACACCGTTTCCACTTTTAAGGTTAGACTTAAGACCTTCCTCTTTGATAGAGTTTATAATTAGGGCTGGATCAGGTTGCCTGGACATCATCCTCTACCGCTCTTCCTGAGATATCTTCCTCTTTTTTTTTCCCCCGTTACAGGGGTTCTTTTTTGGGTGTTTTTCTTCAGGTGATGTGAGGGTCTAAGGGCAGTGGGATGTCATATGTTGTAAAGCTCCCTGTGGCAAACCGTGTTTTGTGATAGTGGGCTCTATAAATAAACTTGACTTGACTTGACTTGACTTGAATTTTGCATCCTGTTGTCCAAATGACAGTTTCTTAAGTCCCTTGGGAGTTATGGGCATATCATTTGTCTATTTTTCTGAAAGAAAACTGACGGAGAAATAAAAAGCACTAGCCTAATTTAGAATCACAAGACTAACTTTAAACCAAATCCTTGGTTGAGCTCCAAATTCTCCATGCAGCACCGTTTCCCAAAAAATACTTTAGAGCCTGTAATTTAAAGCAGCAGCATGCTGTTAAGGACCTCCCTCCTGTTGCTTTAAGTGGAGCAACCCACAATGCATTGCTTACTTCAGCACCAACCCATTTTACACAAATACAGATTTTTACTGTTGGAGAGCAAAAGAAGCAAAACGCACCGCCTGAAACGCAGTCTCAAAAGCCACTGGCAAAGATGGCAGAAAAAATTGGTAGTTACTGAGGAACGAATTTTGAGTAACTCCTAATCAAATGTCACACAGTAACTAATCATTAGTTAATTCATTAATTGGTAACGACTAAAGGTACTGATGAGCAGCCAATAAGGAACTAACTGTTCCTGTATGTATTTCAATTTAATACTTTCTCTATGGGAATAAGAACTTATCATTATTAGGTTTAGCCGTGACTAAAGGTGTCTTTGATTTGATAATGATTGTGATATTTGTGGTGTACAGATTTGACAAATGAGTAACATATTGTGGCGACAGATTCAATGACAGATTCAACAACATTGCCGACTACAGAAGGAGGGTCTATAACATGGCCCCTGCTTTCAGACATGATACACAAAGCCTAACGAACGGAATAACTGACATGACACAACAACCTGTAACTAAACATGACAATTATATAAAACTGTATAAAAAATGCAACTTCACAATACGAGACGAGCCCTAAACACACACAAGAATACGGCCGTCAGACATCATGGGATACATGTCCCTCTTGCAGTGCACAGGGTCTTGCACTACAATATATACGTAAGATGTGAAAAGAGATTTATTTTAAATTTTAGGCTTTTATTTTGATAGCTTCCGGTTAGAGGATCCTTCCTTTGTAAAGCAAGGAGAAGTCATTTAGTTTGTTGCTGAGGACCGATGAGGTTTGCAATCCTCAATCATCCTTTCCTCTCCTCGCTTTTTGTGGTATTGCCAGTAAGTATGTTTTATTTAAGAAGCTGAGGAGTAAATGTTTAGTTATATTTGTCATTTTGTGCTATGTTTGTTAAATCTATGTTTGTATTGTTACCTGTGTTACTATTTGTGTTTATTTCAGTTTGCCTTTACCTTCTCTTCAGTAAATCCTGCCAAGTACAACAGACAGGCAGTTCATTGGTTGAGATCTTGGGGAAATTAGTTTAGCTTGCTGTTTCAGATGAGATCAGTACAATATTTTTATTTGAGAATCTAAAATGAAAATTAATAAATTCCTCTCGACCTCTTCATAGGTAAGGGTGCTTTTTGAAAGTACTCAGGAATGATGATGATGATGTGATATTGCTTTGATGGTGAGATACCCACGACACCTGGAGTCCCCTCCTTCAACAGTGTGTAGTAGGATGAACCGAACTTTAAATAAATTGAATGACCAAAAATTTTAAGGAACTAAACTTTAAGGTGAGGTGAAGTCATTGAACTCTGGACACACATTGAACTGAAAGGCCTATATTTTTGTTTTGTTTTTGATTTATTTGTGAATGAGTGGGCTCTGAATGTGAACAGAATCTACTGTCTTGTGTGCCTTTTTAGTCCATAACCTTATTTATTTATTGTTAAAATTTAGCCAATCGAATTTATGTTGACATTGTAATAACTGGAAGGACCTACAATGTGTTAAGGCGGAAGAATAACATTTACCAGTGAATAAGAGCGTAGCTCCTCTTAAGACTGACAAAAAGCATAATGAAGGTTATAGTTAAGCAATGATTCAGTACTTACTACACAGTATGATGCTACACTTTACTTACACAAAAAGGGTAACTAATGGTCAAGTAATAATTAAGAAATGATTTATTACTCATTAACTACTCAGTATGACACTATGTTTTACTTCAAGGGACACAAAAAGGGTAACTTTTGGTCAAGTAATGATTTAGTAATGATTCAGTGCTCATTAACTACTCAGTATGATGCCTCACTTTACCTCAGGGGACACAAAAGGGGTAACTAATGGTCAAGTAATAATTTAGTAATGATTCAGTATCATTAACTACTCAGTATGATGCAACACTTAACTTCAGGGGACACAAAATAGGTAACTAATGGTCAGGTAATAATTAGGTAATGATTCAGTACTCATTAAGTACTCCCTATGACACAACACTTTACTTCACGGGATGGGTAATTAATGGTCAAGTCATAATTAAGTAATGATTCAAGACTCATTAACTACTCATGTAATGCAGTCCTACACAAAAAATGATAACTAATGGTCAGGTGATAATGAAGTAATGTTTCAGTACTCAGTAACCACTTAGACACAGAGCAAAAAGGGGAATGTTCAAGTAGTTATGATTGAGTTGTTAAGTGTTGTTAGTTGTTGTGTAGTTTTGTTTTTTACTTTTTTGTGGAAGTTTTGAGTTTAGAAGTTTGTTTTTAGTTTTTTGAGGTTTGTCAAACTTTGTTAGTGCAAACATCTAGGTAAAGAGGATAAACACTGTCTTTGATCCACACCACATGAATGGACAAGACCATCTTTGCATCCATCTCTGCATCTGAGGAAATGCTGAAGTGGACACAGAAGGACTAAACACTGGCTCTTCTTCTGTCGGGCCACTGGGATCCAGTACAGGATCACTGCCCCCTCCAACCATGCATATATTGCTGCTAATTTGTTCATGATTTATAAGTGTTAGTTATTGGGCTTCTTTGTTGCACAATATGCAGGAGCTGGCAGGATTACAGTTCACTGTGATACATGGTCAATAAAGATTGATTGATTGGTGAAATTGTTCCTAATTTGTTTCCTCACTCATTTTACTAATCAACTAATTTTAGGAGTTATCAAAGAACTGATCATTAACAAATAGCTCATCATACATCCCTTATTAGTTACATCACTCATTTCTATATTAACTCATCATTAACCAATGATTAGCCACTGTTAGGTATTTTTCGTATACCTTATTATGGTTAGTTCCTCATTCCTTCCTCATTAGTTCCCTATTAAGTAATGATTAGCTTCTGTATGACATTTGATTGGGAGTTACTCAAAAACTGACCATTAACTAATGATTAGTTCCTCATTAGTTCCTCAGTAACTACAATTTTTTGTGTGCCTTACTGTAAAGTGTTACCCTGTTTATAAGCTAAAGATGAGCCAAAATGTTGGGTGGAGCTGTCACAATGAGTGGTGCATGACAGAGGAAATCCTAGTCCCGATATCCACTGACAACACCAGAGCCTTCATCATCATCACACGATAGACGATGGGTTCAGAGACTGCGCAGCTGCTAACTGACTGCTTTTTTTAACAGTAAGTCATCAAAGTCATTGAAATAGCCACCAAAGAACCATCTACATATTCTAACAGCTGACCTGAGCACACAACAAGCAAGGCCTAAAGTCTCACACTACACTTTACAGAGCCCCCCCCAAAAAAAACATAACGAAGAAGAAAAGGGAGCTTACTGTGCAGGCTACTTGTAGTGCTTATGTAAAGGACAAACCACTAAATTAAAATTTATATATTAATTACATTTATATATTAAGTTGTTCCAGATTTGTTTGACTTTCGCGTTCAAACAAAGAAAAAGAAAACCCAGACAAACTTCCCTCAAAAAAAAAAAAAAACAATGGACTGATACACAGATTTATTAAACAATAATACTGAGATTTAATGAAACACACGGCAGTTGAAGACTGGATTCTCTTGGCATATTCTCTGTTTGATTAATCCTGCATACCTGGCTTTAATTAGGGGACCCCGAGGGGCCAGGTCAAGTAATGCATTCAAATGAGCCCCCAAAAATGGAAAACTGTGAGGGCTTGCTAGAAATGACTCTAACAGCACTGATAGCCTATTTAGTCTTTTTCACATTCTCAGACATTATTCCATTTTAAAGTAGATAGCTTTTGCTTCTTTTCTACCGTCACAAGTGCTTGAATCTCTTGTGATTTGGCTGCTTTACCTCCACGATTTCTCATTGGGAATAAAAAAAAAAACCTCAGTGCAACAGTTTGGGAAATAAACTTTCTTTCTGAGAGTGACATAAGAAGATTGATATCAACCTCATGTTTGCACTGTAGGGACACAGCTAACATATCTAAAATATGTGCTTTGAAAAACCTTAAACTGACTAATTCACGCACACACTCTCTATATATCTCTATATATCTCTTTTCTGAATAATAACAGCAAAACATGCTGCATGGAACTGATTTCTTGACAAATAACCCTGTAAGTTACCAGGCAGTCTATTAAATCAGGAGGCCAAAGATGACCAAAACTGTCAACAGCTGATAATTAGCTAAATAATATGGTTAGAATAGGAGCATCAGGACACTATGGGATGTAACAGGTATACAACACAGAGAGAGCTTCCCATGATCAGTCTCCAGTAATTGAATACACTGTGAGCAGAGCTGAGGTCAACTTAGATCATTTTTTTCCCATCATTTAAGCCATTTGCTCCTCCGTCTCCTCCTCCTCTGTCTCTTCCACATGACCATAACGATGGGCCAACATGATCAAGATCCTTTGTATTTTATTTTATTTATATTCTGTGAGAATGCAAATGTATGGTCAGCTATAGAGTTCGGTAAAGATTTACAGAACATGGTTATGTGATGTATTCTAAGTAGTGCATTAAGCTGTGGTCCTGCAAACAGCAGCGGGGGTCAGCTTGGGATGAGTGAGCTCCCTGCTGGTGAGTAAACAACACTGTCTTGTTGGGAAGCAGCGAAAAATCCAAACAGGTAAAAAGACAGAGAGAAAGCACACAATGTGGACCTGCAACAATGGCAATGTGCAGGATGAAGTAAATGCAAAGGTCTTAGTCTTCGCATGGTCTTGAACATATTCAGGAAATTATGTTTAAACTGCCTGCACTCACGATTCTATCAATATCCAGACTGTCCATGTAGGAGATAAACTGGTTTGAGAGTGGGAACACTATGCAGAATGGGCATTAAAAGGTCTGCCAAATGCAGCATAAGTAAAAGGTTTTATCCTCTCAGTGAGCTAACTACAAATATCTACTGTAAAACAAAAGCTCTGTTTCCACTAAGCATTCCAGTTCAGTTCAGTTCAGATTGGTACAGATTTTTTGTGTTTCCATTTTAAAAAGTTGTAGATGGTAGACATCAGAACTGGGATCAGTAACACACACACACACACACACACACACACAGTTGTGTAGTAGTAGCTAATGAGGTGGGTGTACAATTAGGGACAAGTTACTGAGGAGGAAGTGGGTCCCCTATATATTCCAGCAGCTTTCTTGTTGAAGTACACTGTAAACATCCAGAAAAAAAGGAGAATATACACCATATACCCTTGCATACACTACACCACTGCACATGTGCGAATTGAATTTACATCCGCTGCCCTGCGGTCAGAGCATAAAAATGTTCATTCTGATTAATAGTGGATGGGGTGCAGGAGGGTGAAATAATGTATAATTACAGGAGAACATCTAGGAGATAAACTTTGTCCAACATTGCCCACAAATAAATAAATTAATCAAATAACCTTTCTTTTCTTTCTTTTTATATGTGAATGTTTTAACAGCAATGAGGCATACTGAGGCATATGGTTGGTTGTTGGACATGTCTTAAGGATGTAAAAGCCTGGATGAGCCATATTGTCCTTATGTCGACTTCAGACAAAACCAACAATGTAATTTCTCTAGATGGCGTTACCTTGGCCTCTAGCACATCTGTGAGGAACCTCAGAGTTTTATTTGATCAAGTTTTATCTTTTGCCTCCCATATAAAACAAACTTCAAGGACTGCTCTCTTTCACTTGCGCAACATCGCAAAAATTAGACATATCCTCTCCCAAACAGATGCTGAAAAATTAGTACATGCATTTGTCACCTCTAGGCTGGATTACTGTAACTCCCTATTATTTGGTTGCCCCAACAAATCTCTTAGGTCTCTCCAACTGGTGCAGAACGCTGCTGCTCGTGTTTTAACGGGAAGCAAGAAAAGGGATCATATTTCTCCTGTTTTAGCGTCTATGCACTGGCTCCCTGTGAAATCCAGGACTGAATTTAAAATCCTCCTCCTTACTTACAAAGCTCTAAATGGTCAGGCTCCATCCTATCTGTCGCAGCTCATAGTTCCTTACCAACCCTCAAGATCACTGCGCTCTGAAAATGCAGGGTTATTTGTGGTTCTCAAAGTTTCCAAAAGTAGGATAGGAACCAGAGCCTTCAGCTACCACGCTCCATGTTACCATGTTTCCACTTTTAACGGTAGACTTAAGACCTTCCTCTTTGATAAAGCTTATAATTAGGGCTGGCTCAGGTTGTCTGGAACAGCCCATAGTCAGGTTGACATAGGTTTCATCTGCCGGGGGACTTCCTATGATACGCTGTTCTCCTTTTCCTTCTCTTAATCCCGCCATCTGAAAATCATGCATGTCTGTTTACTGCGTGACCCTTACTGCTAAGCTTAGCCTTATATCTGTGACAGCTGTTTGCAAGCTTAGCTTAGCCTCAGTAGTTTACTTAGCCTTGCATCTGTGATAGCCATGTGGTACTGTCACTACCTGGGGCTCGCGATACGGAGCCTGGGTCTGTTGAACTGCACTACGCTAATCCTGTTGCCTCTCCGGAGCATTCCTGCTCCCTTGTTTCCTAGTTTTCCTGGATCCTGGCCGTAACCTTGGCTGTGCCTGACCGTGGTGATAGCTGTGCTGATGCTGTGAACCTGCCTTTGGTTGTGCTCGTGCTGTGGCTGTACTGATACTGTGCCCCCCGTTCGCCCTGATCGTGGTATGGTCCTGGTTGCGTCGATGCCGTGATCTTGCCTTTGGACACCTCCCTATCAACATATGCATGAGACTCTTATCATCACCCTCAACATCATTTAATAATTTCACACCTATCGTTACTGTAATATGACATGCGTCTGTTTCCATTATTGCTGTGCCTCTCTCCCCCTCTCTCCCCCTTCTCTCTTTCTCTTTCCTTTTTGCCATGATTGTATTTCATTTGTTATTTACGACATCTATTGCACGTCTGTCTTGGAAGAGGGATCCCTCATCATCCTCTACCCCTCTTCCTGAGGTTTCTCCCTTTTTCTTTCCCACCTTTACAGGGGTTCTTTTTCGGGAGTTTTTCCTTGGGTGATGTGAGGGTCTAAGGGCAAAGGGATGTTGTACACTGTAAAGCCCTCTGAGGCAAACCATGTTTTGTGATAATGGGCTTGACTTGACTTTCAGGCCATAATACATTCTGTGTTAACCTGGTATTTCTGCACAGTTGCAGATAGAGATAATTCTACACCAAGGGACTGTGCTTTATTTATCAGAATATGGGCATGGCTGAGTTCTGTTTTTCTTTTATATTGTAATCCAACGCAGAGCCACTTATATTTCTGAGGGTATTTCATATAAATACAAAATACAACCATTTAAAGTTGAATGTCTCTCCCCTAAGATTAAAAAATGTAAATGCATCCCCCATTTTCCACCATACCCTAGCCTTTCATAAATGATGAACAGTCCCAAATATTGTATATGTTATACTATTTGGATTCCTGTGGCGGCTGTTTGTGGCAACTGTTTGTTTCCAGTAACTTTCCAATAACTGTTGTAAAGTCCAAAAGTCAAAATTAACTGAAAAAAACAGATGTGATCATATCTAAAATTCATAAAATGTGTTTATATAACAAAGATTCTGCTTCAGTCCATATTTGATGGCATTCAGCCTTTCGAAATCAACATTTTTAATGCATTAAAACAAACAATTTGATTTCCTGTTTTATGCACAAAGAGAGAGGTACACAACTGCATTTGTCATGACAGCTGAGCAGGGGCGTGTCAAGGGAGTGGCTTGGGGTGGCATGGGCCACCCTTGAAATCTGATTGGCCACCCCAGCTGCCACCCCATTATGACTGGCTATCTGCCCAGTCAGTTTGAAATGTTGACAAGTAAACTGAATTTTCATTTAGCAGTGCAATTCAGTCTTAAACCTGAGAGGCAGTAATGTGCCAGAGTAATGTCTAACCTGACTAATTTTACAAACAAATAAATTGATACAACTGTTAAAAAGTTTGCTCTCACAGGATTTTTTATTTTTGTATTTTCTGGTACTTGAATGTTGCTGGCACTTTATACTTTTTATCATACTATTTACTTTTGAAGGAATATTCAAGTGTGTAAGCTTTAGTTTGAATTTGTGTGGGGTAATTCTGTTGTGTTGTGATTGGTAGTCTATTTATCTTTAAAATTAAACTATAAATATGAATGTAAGACACTGCAATGTTAATAAAGTAGGCATGGATAATGGAGACTAAAATGGTAAATTAAAGCTATGTCAACGTGTGTGCCCGCAGCAGCGCTCGCACTTCATGCCACACCTGCATACGTCAGAGGCCACTTGGGCCACTCTAGTAAAAAAACATCTGGACACGCCACTGCAGCTGAGCAAACTAGATCTGCTGATGGAGATCACATGACATGAACAACACAACTACATTCAAGGTTCAAGGGTGTTTAAGTGTCACACACACACACACACACAATTATTGCATGATGAAATGCAGAGTGACATACTGTGTGTAACTGTGCAAAAATATTAGTAAAAAGGGAAGAAAATGAACCTGATGGTGAGAATATTATGTCAGTTATCTGAATTATGTAGACACTGTGAATTGTTTTGTATGTGTGTGTGTGTGTGTGTGTGTGTGTGTGTGTGTGTGTGTGTGTAAAGTATGTAGTTCTTGTTAATAGTAAATCACTAGTAAATCAATTCAGAGTTCCTTGCTCGGCAAAAGCTAGCTCAGTTTCCATAGTAACGCTCTGCAAAGGCCCTCCTCCATCCTCCTACCCCTCTCTGCCTGAGTTCTGCCATGCAAGAAGTGCAGTGATGGAGGATGCTGTGTGATAGTCTCCAGCGTGGCACATTAACCTACTTCCCAACCAGGAAACAGACCCGGATGCACAATACTAAAGGAGGAGGAGGAAAAGGATGGAGGGAGACGAGGACACAGGAGAGAGAGGGAGGCAGAGAGCAAGGACAGAAGGGACGGATGTAGGGAATGGTGCAGATGCAGAGGGGATGAAAAAATGAGCAAGAGAGAAAAGAAGAGAAGTGACGAGGAAAAATAAAATGAGATGGAAGGAGGGGGCCACAAGAAATAGAAAGGTAGAGAAACAGGGATATAGGATTTAAACGTGAAAGTGGTTACTGGCTAGTAGTAATGTAAGATTGTAAATGCATTAAATATTGATCTGGCAGAACTTGTAAATAAAACAATGCAGTAACAGTATTGCCAAAAAGGTGCCAAAAAGGTTCATCATGAAGGTCTGAGGTTCTACCCAGAACCGTTTGCTTCCATTAGTTCCATTAAGAACTAAAACCTGGGTTAGTGGAGAAGAAACCTTCGGGTAATGATCAAGCCCCCCCTGGGTGGTTTCTAGATTAAATCTTTGGAATATGAACAGTTTCTTGCAAGAACCCCCTGTGGGTTCAAGATAAAAATTTTAAAAAATGAAAAATTGGAATATAAAGGCGTTCTTGGTAGAACCACCTGTGTGGCTTCTTAATGAAAACCTTGCAACATAAAAGGGTTCTTGGTAGAGCCACCTGGGTGGATTATAGATGACGCCCTTAGAATTAAAATGCACTTGGTAGGTGGGTTCTCGTTAGCAATCTACACCCAACCTCTCTCAGGGGGTTTTGGTTGGCACCTTTCGCAGATAGTTCTAGTTATTATCCTTCATGTTGGGTTCTGGGTAGATCCCGCTGAAAGGGTTCTGGTTGGAACCTTAATAAAAGGTTCTAGAAGGAACCAAAAAGAGGTTCACCTATGGGAACAAGCTTAAGAACCCTGTATGGTACTAGTAAGCACCTTTATTTCTAAGAGTGTAATCATTCACCATCATAAGTGTTAACACGTAATTTGAGAGAAAATTCCCATCAGCCTGAATGTCCTGGGTGTTGGCTGTAGTAAATAACAGAAAATTGGATCCCTGTCTTGACAAATCTCATTCTCATTGAATGTAAGCTGCAAAGCAGATATTCCCCTGAACGACTGAACACAGTGAAATGACACAGTGTATATTTGAAAATGCTCATAACCAGACAAAAAGCAACACCAATGACTCCCCTGTTGTAGCCCAATGACACACTTTCTCCTCTGCCCATGTGCACAGCATCCCTCTGCATCCCTCTCCACTCAGCAGTACTGATGAGAGGATGGAGGTTCCCTGTCTGGCTTTCATCTGTTCTGCTTCCAACTACCAATTTAATGATTTCCAGAAAAAGATACAACCTTGTAACACATCCTCCACCGTACACTAAACCTAACAACAGGGGGATACTCCAGGAGAAGCCAGCTTTCACGTCCATTTTCCAAATCACTGACAAAACCTATTCTTATTCCAGCCATCTGAAAGAGTGAAATAGGGAGAAGAAGATGAGGAGAAAATGAGAGAAATGTGAGGACTTACCGACATGAGTGATGACACACTGCACCCTCTGTAGCAGCTCCTGGACCGACATCTCGTCTTCTCTCAGCCAGCACAGCATCTCAGGGTGTGGGTCGCATCCACTCTCCTCCCCTTCTCTCCCTCGCCTCTCTCTCTCTCTCTCTGCTGCCACGCCTCCTCTCGTCACCCTCTCTCTCTTCCTTTTTGCTCCCTAATTCAATTTTTTTCCTGTTAGGTTTCTTGTTCTTCTTTTCTCTCTGCTGTTTCTTGTTCTTAGCTCTTTTGAGTTTTTCTTCTGTGGAGCCTTTCCTCTCCTTGATCACACCTCGTCCTAACCACAAAGCCTGGGTGTGACAGTGATGATGCCACTCCCAGCAGGTCAGCAAAATAGTAAACCTACATATACAATAATCATCTTGGATGCAGGCTCAGGTGAAAGACAGCCAGTCAGAGAATAAACAGTGAGTCAGTCAGTCAGTTCGTAATGTAAACAGTCAGCCTGTGACTAATGAACCAAATAGCCAGCTAATTTGTCAGCCAGACAATAAACACCACAGCCAGTCAGTCATTCAGTGAACAAAAGAGAAAACTAGACAATCGGTGCAAAAGCATCCAGAAAATCAGGAAAGAAAAGAGACAGTTTGTCTGTTAATTTGCAAGACTGTGGACAAAACTGCCACTCAGAGCAAAACTAATAATTCAACAGTAAAACAGGATGTCCTTTTCATGATGCTGCAAACATATCCAGAAAGTAAGAAGACGCCCCACAGGAAAAAAAAAACAAAAAAACAATAATCCTCATAGGACAGAAAGGGAAAATTACACTCCCCAAAAAATGTTTACGACATGCCACATCTAGAAAAATGAAAGGATGCTCCTCAGGAAAAGAAGAAAACACTGAGTCGACTCTGCTCTCAGAGACTCTGCTCAGGTTCCGGGATGGAAAGCCGTGCTGCTGCTGCTTTGATCATGTTCTGTTTGCTCTAATAAAGAAGCTGAGTCACAAAGACAGAAAACGAATCAGAGAGCTGCAATACCTGCCTGCAGGGTGGAGGGGCACACACACACACACACAGCAGGGGGAGGGGGATGTATGGGGTTAATAGGTCCAGGAGAGAAATCCTGGCGCCTGGAAGCGCATGGACTGGAGCTGATGGAACACTGATTGATCTGTATAACTGAAATATCCCCTGATTTTTATTAAATTTGTGGTTCAGAAATAACACAGACAACAACAGAAAACAAGAGTCTTTTTTGAGTCTTTTAACCCTTTGAACCCTGGATCGACATCAGTCTTCTTGTGCCGGTTCAAATGACTTTCACAAGCAAGTAAACCTCTGACACCTGAGAAAACTGGTTTGATTTCTCTCAAAAACAAAGCAAAATCATAGTGAGCAACTTGTAAAGAAATGAACTGCAAATTGCTTAAAAAATCTGTAAAAGGTGACAACAAATGACCTCAAAATATTATTACATATTATCAAAAGATAGAGAAAATCTCCAGAAAACTTTATTTATAATTCTTAAAAATGTATATATTTAAAATAATGCAACAGAAATATCTGTTTATGTATTTTTAGCACTTTCTAAAACCTCATTTTCTTTTGTTTTTGTTTTTTTTCTTTTCTTTTTTTGCCAATTTACAGATAATTTTCTTATATCTTTTTACTAATTTCATTCTTTCTTTTTTTTTGTTCATTTTCCGGTAATTTCTTGTAACTTATCACTACTCTCTTGCTTTTTTGCCTCTTTGCAGGTTATTTTCATGTAACTTTTCACTAATTTCTTGCTTTGGGCCATTTCTTGTCCATTTGCTCATTGCTTTCTTGCCATGTTTTTGAGGAAAATCAGGCCAATTTGCTGTGCCTTCAAAGGGTTAAAAGACAATATCCTGCTAAGCATCTCACCATTATTATCTCACCATGGCTCAAACAAAACAAATCAATAGCTTCCACCCATCATTTGTCATTCATGTTTCGCTTGCCTGGGTTCATTCAGTGCGAGGCCACTCTGATGATCCTGCTCCACATTTTGATTGAAGCCAACATTGCCAGGCAGGGGCATTAGCATCCCTCCATGAGCCTCGGTCTACTGGGACTGTGGAGATTGTCTGGGAGACGACCATTAAGCAGAGACATCTGCACTCAGCCTTACCCTGCCTCTCACTTATCTTCACTCTGCCAGCCAATTACATGCCCTGCTCAAGGCTTTCAAACAACAGACATGCAGCATCAATGGCACGGCAGCAGGCACACAGAGCATGGTATCATCTTGCCAGTGTATGCAGTATGTTGGTTCATCTATTAACCCTTTGAAACCTATGCAACCTGGCTTGATTTCTTTTAAAAACATGGGAAGGAGGCAATGAACAACTTAGTGAGAAAAGCCCCGAATTAAATATCAGTAAAAATATAATAATAAATGGGCTATACATTTTTCTGTAACCTAACCTTATTCTAAATATGTAATTATAATAATTGTAAATATAATTTCTGGAAATGTACCCCCACTTTTGGATAATTTTCTAGTAATTCTCTGGGGTTTTTTTGTTTTTTGTTTTAGAAACAAAATGTTGGTTTTTTTCATTTTTTAAATAATTTGTTGTCACATTTTAATCATTTCTTGCAATTTGCAGGACATTTTATGCCAAGTGTTTAATTGCCTTGTTTTAAAAAATAAAATCACACCAATGTGCTCATTTTTAAAATCTGTAATTGCTTGTGAAAGGTGTGTGAACACAGTATATAAAACTGATGCTGATCCAAGTTTCAAAGGGTTAAATGAGTAACTGTGCTCATATGTGTAATATTTTTGACTCTGGTAGTAGTGAATTTGCTTTTTGTAAATTCCTAATTAATAATGAATAATGAATATCAGGTGGGGGAAAAAACTATCAATATACAATCCAACGATTTGTAATATAACACAGACCAAACGGGATGGTGGGATTATAGGGCAGAGAGGAGATAAGATGAGAGGAGATGAGAGGAGGTGGGAACAAGAGAGGCGCAAAACGCAAAGAAAGGATGGGAGGAGCATGGACGTAAATCGCGGATGTATTATAAGACGTAAGTGTGTAAAGGAGGGGGCGGGAACAACTCAGCATCCGTTGCATCTGATTGAAAGTCATCACGTGTCGTCGGCGGAAGTTATTGTCGCTGAGCGGGAAGCGGTTTTTTTCACGGAGGCATGACCTGCTTTGTTCTCTCTCTGATTGGTTAGCAGTCGTCGCCTTCGTCGTTGGATATCAGGGTAAGCCAATCAGAGGCAGAGTGAGGCAGAGGAGGGTGGGTCTTGTCTTCACCATCAGAGGAAAGAAGAATCGCGAGCGGGAAGGCTCCACTGCTATACATGTCGACAACCGTACTCTGCACAAGGCGGAGGCAGGCATTTATCACAATCAATATCATTGTTAGGCCGTGGTACGCAGAAACTCCGGCTTGTGGATACTGCGGTCAGAGTTGGTGTGAACAGCTGTTAATAAATACAGTAAGTGCGATGTGTTCATCTGCAGAATCAACAGCTAACAGAATGCCAATACTGAAACTACCGTAGCAAGCTAACGTGCACTTATGCCTTCGCTACCATTATGGCTAATGTTCGCTCCACTTTATTCTGTTGTGACAATTCAAGTTGTATACATGTAAATGATTTTAATTTTAACGATAAACGATCACGGCCGGCCACATAATGACGTTTCAGTATTCGTCCTCTGTGTGAAGGGCTTATGTTAGGACTGCCAAACTTGGTTGACAAACTATTAATTTTGATTTTCATTCTTTTAACAACTGACATGGATACACATTTCAGAGCAAGTGACCTAAGACCGTTACCTCGGTATCAACCACATAAATAGGGGCGAAATGACTGATTTTAGGACATTCATAACATTTCAGGATATTTATAGGATTTTAGGACATTAGGGTCTTAGCTCGGACTTTTGTCGGCGGCTTTGGGGGATCCTCCACTGGCATTTTTTTTTTTTGATAAGCAAGCTCTGTTTTCATGTTGTTCTTTTCACTCTGGCACCTCATGTATACTAAAAGTTCAAAAACAAGTCCCAGAAGTCTGCAATAATTGCACATGAGGCTAGTGAGAGCATGCTGGGTATAGTTTAGTCCCTGGTGATACAGTGGACTGAGGCTGACCATTCTAAGTAATCATCATCCATCAGATTTTAGAGATGTAGTGTATCTTTTATCCAAGAGAAGCTTTGTGATACAACATATTTCTCGGATGTGTGTGTCTCTTTTTGTGCATCTGCATGTTGTTTCTGCTGCTGTCATCAAACTCAGGAGGAGTCATGCAGGCCTTCTTGAAAGGAGCGACTGTTCAGAGTACGAGACCTCAGAAAGACAAGGCAGCAGCAGGACCTAGCTCAGAGAAGAAGGCCAAGGCTATTCCCTGGGTAGAAAAATAGTAAGTGTAAACTGCAGAGATGGATGGTACTGCACTGCTTCTGTGGCCTGAATCCACCCAAATTACAAGTACTTGTTACAGAAGAATCATAAATAGCAAACTAACTATGATTAACAATTTTTAATTTCTGAGTATGTTTATGAATTACGAAAAAGACAATTTTCCTTTCAAGCTGTTTACATGGTTCATGGAAAGGAATACTTTACTAATTCTCCCGTTTACATGCAACCATGCATACTCTGATAACGTGCTGTATATCACATTGAAATATGGAAAAATAGAGCAGCTGGAGCCACTTGTCATTTTGCTTCTTTGCATCAAAATAGGATTTTGCACACAAACTCGGACACGCTGCAGCGTCTGACCTACACTATTATGACACATACATTTTCTCTTTCTCTCTCGCTCTCTTTCTCTGTCTCTGACAAACACACTCCTTTCGCCAACCAGTCAGACAATATTTTGTGAAATTAGAAATCATCTCATGTGTTTTGCATAATCTGATGGCTACAATGATCAGCCTTTATAGAGATCATCAATCAAAATATTGCAGCCAATGTCAGCCCATAGTGATCGGTGGCCAGTCAAATGGTGCGCTCTAATAAACAACTTTTTATACGGCAATAACACTGCAACATTCTGAAATACAATACATGAACTATACATGACTAAGGGACACTGTTTCAACCTTAAATAGAAAGGCTACTCTCTTATATCTATATTTTCATTTGTCATTAGAAAACGAATGAATTAAATTCATCATTTCTCATCATTCAGTAGTAGAGGAAACACCGCTATCCAACTCAGTTGCTCTGCCATTTAAATGACTTTCATGATTCCTGTAATTTGCAGTTTTGTTGAAACTGCATATACTGGTTATTCAAATGGTGTAGCATTGAGATCATAGTTAGTGAGGAGTGGTGCTGCTTTGGGTTATAGTTTGGTATTTCTAACAATCAGCCCAGTCCCTGTATGCAAATGGGAGGGACACCATAGAAACACATCTCATATAATGTCGTCCAGTAATACATCCTCAGCTATGACCTCAGTAATAAACATAGTGGAATTTACACAATTTTACACAACGTCACCAAAAACATCTTTCTAAAGATGGATGTTATGGCAGGAACGGTGTATTGGATTGCAGTACTTGAGAGATGTACCTAATGAAGTTGTTAGTGAGTGCATATAACATGTGCTGGTGATGAAGGCTTGCAGAGCTATATGAATGTGAATAATTGAATAGAGAGCCAACATGCTAAGTACATACTAACAGGCTTTATCTTTGCATATCCCAGCAGGCCAAAGTGTGTTGATGAGGTGGCCTTTCAGGAGGAGGTGGTAGCTGTGCTGAAGAAGTCTCTGGAAGGAGCAGATGTAAGTATTAGTATATTATGACGGCCTTGATGATGGCCACTGTGTTGTGTGATGGGTTGATTTTACACCAGTCCAATGTGTAAATGATAAGAATGGATAAGGACGGTGTCACCTTGCCTTTCGAAAAAGAAGCACACACTAAGGACTGACAGCTTGCATCAAGGAGGCATCAGGATAGTCTGGACCTCAACACCAACAGCACCAAAGAAATGTGGCGGGCCATCGGGAATATCACAGGCTACAAAGCACTAGCATTACGATGCCACATTATCTTAACACATTTTAAGCCCACTTCGATCTCCTCAACTGAGGGGCTGTTTACATGTCAACGGTTCTTTCATGAAACATTAAACTTTCCAGAGTGTAACCTTTTGAAAACGCCACCCCCTCTGTTGCCGTGTAAACTGGTGATGCGCATCCGTGTGGTCTTCTTCTATGGTGTGTCATTACAATGTTACACCACCAACTATTGGTCTGATATGCATACTACAGTGTTTTCAGTTGTTGTAGATCTGTGCACATGAGGACCATTTTTACAATGTTTTTATATATGCAGATTTTTTTTATAATAGTCCATTTTTTGAATGGCTGTTCTTGTCTAAACAACAGCCTTTTAAGAGTCAGCTGTCATCTGCGCTCCACCACTGTCAGATGTTAGAAACACCCTGATGAGAGTGATAATAAGGAAAGCTGCTGGGCCTGATAATATCCCCAACTGCGTCCCAAAAATGTCTAGCAGCTAGTTAATGTCATCACTTACATTTTTAACCTGCTACTGTCACAGAAGAGTGTTCTTGAATGTTTTAAGACAGCATCATTCTGATGGTGACACTGCTTCAAGACACTGCTTCAGCCGCACATCGAGAACAACATCCCAGCCAGCCTGGATCCTCAACAGCTTGCACACAGAGCCAAAGTCTTTAAAAATAGCTAACAAATATATAGTTTAATTTGGAATATTTTCAGGTGTGAATGGCAATCATACGCATTCCCATTGCATCAAAAAGCCAGATGTTATCGGGTGTAAGCAGGTTTTTTGTTGTGCAGTGGGAATGAGGCTTTTCTGTGTCATCCTCCAAAGCCAGGAAAGCAACGTCTCACTCCTGGTTTTGTCTTATTGCAGCTTCCCAACCTTCTCTTTTATGGCCCTCCTGGAACAGGAAAGACCTCCACCATCTTAGCTGCTGCAAGAGAACTTTATGGGTGAGTGAACTGGTATCGTGTGCAAGAGGCAGATATTTGCACCTCCAGAAAGTCCTGTCATTTGATCAAACACATGTTGTGTGTCCTCCAGTCCAGAGCTGTACAGACAGAGAGTGCTGGAGCTCAACGCCTCTGATGAACGCGGTATCCAGGTCGTCAGAGAGAAGGTCAAAAACTTTGCCCAGCTCACCGTGGCTGGGACTCGCCCAGAGTGAGTCAGAATTGATTGCATACTCTGTGTGAACTTCCCTCAATGTGTTGGGATGAATGTTTTCAGATGTATCCTCCTCAGTAGATTCTAAACTCCTGCTGAGACTTTGAGCAGCTGTGCTTTTCTGTGTTTGTAGTGGGAAGCCGTGTCCTCCGTTTAAGATCATCATCCTGGACGAGGCGGACTCCATGACGGCACCAGCCCAGGCCGCTCTGAGGCGGACCATGGAGAAGGAGTCCCGCACTACCCGCTTCTGCCTCATCTGTAACTACATCAGCAGGTCAGCTGACTCTTCACAAACATCCACGCACCCACACTCTGCATGTGACAGATCCTGAACCTGCTGTGTGTCCGTGTGTCTTCCAGGATTATTGAGCCTTTGACCTCCAGATGTTCCAAATTTCGCTTTAAACCTTTAGCCAATCAGATCCAAGAGGAGCGCCTGCTGGAGATCTGTGACAAGGAGAACCTCAAGTACACCAAAGAGGTAAAAGAGAAAGATTATGATGCATCGCCTTGCTTTTTCATTAGGAATGGGTATTGTTTGGATTTTACCCATACTTCTACTCCTATCAATACTCTCCATTGCTTCAGTGCTTAACAGTACTGTTATTGATTGTTTTTTATAACTAAATAATTGCTTTTTAATAATATTTTGGAGAAATCACAACATGATTACAAATGAATGTTTTTAATGTTATAAATGTGGCTTCTAGAGCAGCAGCAGAAATGTTTACCACAGCAAAGTCACTATCTAAACCTCATATCTCACTGGAAACAAATCCCAAACGTAAATAAAAGAAATCATAATCCTGACATCAAAATACTGAGAGAAGTGATGAAGTAAGAAAGAGCGAAGAATACAGACGTGAGTCAGTATGAGTCCTCCTGTTCTCTGAGCTGCTCCCTCTGCTGCTGAGGTGATCCACTTCCTGCAGGTATGTTACGGCCGGCAGAGGGAGGAGGGGCTATTTGCCTCAGCCACCAGCTAAAATTTTACTAATATTTGCCAAATTTTAAGATTTGTGACATAATAAGTCAAACGAAACAGTTACATGCAGACAGCTAGTGTTGGATTTTGTTTGTAACATTTAGCTATTAGCTGATCTGTGATTGTAAACATAACGGCGGTGGATGAAAGACTCAAATTGAAGTGTCACTCTCCATGTTTTTAACTGTTGAACACGTGTTTTTGTAAAGTATTGACTTTTTTACTGGAGAAGGGTTGTGTCTGTCAACCCAAGTAATCTTCACTTTGTTTCCCTCGTGGCCTCCCTGCTCTGCTGTTCACTGACTTAACTCCGCGTCCTGTGTGTGCTGTGTGGTCTGTGTGTGTAGAAGAGACAGCAGGGGAGAGACTGAAGCGCTATATTAAATTACACTAAGACTTTTAAAAGCACAGATAAAAGAACCGGTAGCATTAGAGCTCATGAATACTACGGTCTTTAATAATTTAGCCTTGGGGCCTGTTTACCACAGGGTTTCGTTACCTAGCCCTTCTTTTTCTACTGAATCCCATTTACAGTAATGCTCCATTTTAAAAGCACATATTCAAATAGTTGTATTGATGAAGAAGGATAGTAACATGAATACAATTATGAATATAATGACACTGCTGTGTAAAACTGTGCACATTAGTAGAAGGGGCTGTAAACTTACACTTAGATCAGATATACTTCCATTTAAACTAACCCAAACTTCATGCAAATTAGTGAGAGTTTAAGACCCTTTTTGGACTTCAGGTCTGACAAAGAACTGCCTTCACTGTACAGCGTGTGTAATAATGGTGTGACCGTTTCTGCTCATCTTAGAGTATAGCAGCACTGGTGAGGGTGTCTGAGGGAGACCTGCGCAAAGCCATAACCTTCCTGCAGAGTGCTGCGCGCCTCAACGTCGACAAAGAGATCACAGAGCACGCCGTGATCGAGATAGCTGGGGTGAGACCAACTTCTTCATGTCATAAGGGAAACTGAAGGAACTGATGGCTCATTAAATGGACTGAAAATGTCCTGCACACTTGAAATTTCCTCGCCAGTCATGTCCCTCTCTTTCATACTGTAGGTGATTCCTGACAAGAGGATTGAAAACTTGCTCCAGATCTGCTTCACAGGGACATTTGAGAGACTAGAGATTGCAGTCAGGGTAGGTGTTCTGACACGCCACCGCTCTGTCCCTGTGTTGGTGCCCTACCTTTGCAGTACTTTTGTGTGACAGGCTTTTTTTTGTTGTTTTCCATTCAAGCCAGACTGTAGGTACAAAACAGGCCAGAAATGCCAAATATTTCGCACTTGTGTTGTTAAACTAAATAGATACCTTTTTGATAATACAATATGTTCATTGCCTTTCATGGTCGCCACTCTAAAAAGAGTTATTTTTCCAACATTTGACATAGATAATCTAACTTTTTCACTGAACAAAAAAGTTTTGTTAGAATAAACATTTTGGTGAAATGAAATTGTCCTTGTTTAATTTTGGTTATTAGAAAATTGGTCTTAGTGTCATTAAAAAACTTTTGAATCTAACTTGCCTTAAGCTTGGAAGCCTGTATGTATGCAGTGAATGTGTCATGTGTCAGCTCTCCCTCACTGCATGTGTGTAACATTCTCACATGTCCAATGTCTCCTCTGTCAGAACATGGTGGATGAAGGCTATGCGGCCTCACAGATCCTGAGTCAGCTTCACGACTCGATCATAGAACAGGACCTGAGTGACAAGCAGAAGTCAGCCATCACAGAGAAGATGGCGGTAAGTGATGTGATGTAGCGCTGGTCGTCCTGTTGGAACTGCAGTGATGAAAAATAGGACTATTACTCTTTTATTACCCTGAGGGACTGTGACGTGCATTTTACTTGCTTTTCATTCTTTCATTCTTAGATAATTTTGGCTGTGTTCATGCACATGGCATAAATTTTGCTTGGGGTGGGGATAAGGCTCAAGCAGCCTGGTAACCATAGTAACTCCTACACTGGTGCACAAGAGGAGAGGGCGCTGTGCTGGTGTCAGAAGTTATGCAATGTAAATTTTTTTTACTGCAAGAAAATGCACTTGTGACATGAGAATGCGTGAAAAGTGTCAGGTTTGTGTGTCTCATGGTCAATAGGTGGGTTTCCAATAACAATCAAATTGCGCAAATTGAAATTGCAAATGTAAAATACGCCTTTTGAAAACACGTCAATTTCACAAAATCACAAAACACGTCCTACGCTCGCATGAGGTGGTGTTTCAGTTGATTTCAAAAAAGCCATATTTTGCAAAACTGCAAAGGAAACACTTTTTTCACGTTTTAGGTTACATGATGCGGTGGCTGTGCACTTGTCGGTTGGAACTGGCCCTTTTGGGCACACCTCGACACACCATATTGTATTAGAGGACATCCCATATTTAAATAGTAAACCCATAATCTTAAATCAGATTATTTCAATCAGATTGAGAAAAAGTGTGCATGTAAACCCAGCTTCTGATGTCATGAAGAAGTAAATGGACTGACACATTACAGAGCCTGTTTGTGTTTTTGTTCCAGGTGGTGGGTAAGTGCCTGTCAGACGGAGCCAATGAGTACTTGCAGATGTTGAGTCTGTGTTCAGTCATCATGCAGCAAGCCACCCAGCACAACTGAAACTCCGAAAAGCAGCTTTGCCTCCAAAAGGACCAACTGAGATATTAGCACTTCACTCAGAGTCTGCTGACTATGACCACAGCTGCAGTTTGGGATGCTCACTTTACCAGATGATTGAGGTTTACAGTGAGGGACCACAGCTGTGGAGGAGTTTCTTCCAGTACCAACAGTCTCCCTCCACTCACTTCTAAAAAGAAGGCACAACCATGTGAACATACTTTCAAACTGTTACTGTTAAATCATCACATCTCTTTATCCCCTTTCATTCATCTAACAGATCTTTGTACACTTTTGAATAAATCATCTTTGTATATTAGTTTTGAATATCAGCTGTTTTTGCTGCTATTTAAAATATGTTATAAAAAAACAAACCTGTCTAACATCACATAAAATATGAATTCTTTTTCTCATTTAATATTTATGCTGCACTGTGGGACAGTTAAAACGTCACTGATACACTCAGACCTGACCAGCATCATGTCATTGCTAAGGCTGTGCCCCCTTTTGGAGGAAGAAAACACACTGACACATCAGGAGAGAAACCTGAAAATGCAAAAAAGCTCATGTGCAGTGGGTTAACTCAGGCTTTCACTCAATAGCATTTGTGAATATTCACTGTCATTGTTACAGAAGCATCAGATCGTGGTCACTAGCTAAATCTCAGCTTAAAGATCACTTATCCTAACAATACGCGCTGATTAAAGCCAGTATACATATTTGACTGAATTACCATGCAGATATCTACACCTGTACAGATGCCCACATAAGCCATGTCTGGCCGGTTTGTTGTTTTACTGATCGACTTGGACAGAGTCAGACTGACGGGACATGACATAATATACAGTGCTGTGAAAATGTATTTGCCCCTTTCCTGATTTCTTACTTTTTTTCATGTATGTCACACTCAACTGTTTCAGATCATCAAACAATTTAAATATTAAACAAAGATAACCCAAGTAAACATAAAATGCAGTTTTTCTGTGATGATTTTATTTGTTAAGAGAAAAATACTATCCAAACCTACATGATCCTGTGTGAAAAAGTAGTTGCCCCCCATGTTAAATGATGAGGTAATTGTGATTAATCATATTATTTTGGAAAGCTGAGTTCAATTTCATAGCCACACCCCAGTCTGAATGCTGCCAGACCTTTCAAATCAAGAGATCACTTAAATGGAACATGTCTGACGGTGAAGTCGGCCATGTTGAACCCAAGACATCATGCCGCAATCCAAAGAAATTCAGGAGCAGATCAGAAGAAAAGAAATTGACACGTCTCAGTCTGGAAAAGGTTACAAAGCCATTTCTAAATCTTTGGGACTCCAGCGAACCACGGTGAGAGCCATTATCCACAAATGGAGAAAGCACGGTACAGTGGTGAACCTTCCCAGGAGTGGACGGCCTACAAAAATTACCCCAAGAGCACAGCGACGACTGATCCAAGAGGTCACAAAGGAACCCAGAACAACATCTAAACAACTGCAGGCCTCACTTGCTTCAGTCAAGGTCAGTGTTCATGCCTCAACCATATGAAAGAGACTAGGAAAAAATGGCATGCATGGCAGAGTTCCAAGGCGAAAGCCACTGCTGATAAAAAAAAACATAAAGGCTCATCTCACTTTTGACAAAAAACATCGTGATGATCCCCAAAGCTTTTGGGAAAATATTCTGTGGACTGATGAAACAAAAGTTGAACTTCTTGGAAAGAGTGCATCCTGTTAGATCCAGCATAAAATGAACACAGCATTTGATAAAAAGAACATCATGCCAGCAGTGAAACATGGTGGTGGTAGTGTGATGGTTTGGGGCTGCTTTGCTGCTTCAGCACCTGAACGACTTGCTGTGATTGAAGGAACCATGAACTCTGCTCTCTGTCAACAAATCCTGAAGGAGAATGTCCGGCCAACAGTTTGTGACCTCAAGCTGAAGCGCACTTGGGTTCTGCAGCAGGACAATGATCCAAAGCAAACCAGCAAGTCCACTTCTGAATGGCTTAAAAAAACAAAATGAGGGTTTTGGAGTGGCCTAGTCAAAGTCCAGACCTGAACTCAATTGAGATGCTGTGGCCTGACCTTAAAAAGTCTGTTCATGCTCGGAAACCCTCCAATGTGGCTGATTTAAAACAATTCTGCAAAAAAGAGTGGGCCAAAATTCCTCCACAGTGATGTGAAAGACTCATTGCCAGTTATCGCAAACGCTTGACTGCAGTTGTTGCTGCTAAGGGTGGTTCAACCAGTCATTAGGTGCAGGGGGCAATTACTTTTTCACATGGGCCATGTAGGTTCAGATGGCTTTTTTTCCCTTAATAAAAAAAGATTTGGCACTTAAAACTGCATTTTGTGTTTACTTGTGAGTTATCTTATAAACTTATATTTAAGTTTGCTTGATCTGATATGGCTAAGAGTGACAAAGATGCAAAAAAGTAAGAAATCGGTAAGGGGGCAAATACTTCTTTCACAGCACTGTATATATAAAAAATAAAAAATAAAGGCAAACAAACATGTCAAATTATAATCCAACACATTAAACTGCACTGCCTTCTGCAGGATCCATGGATTCTATCCCCCAAAATGAGGCACAGACTCGTTATGCAAAGTATCCATGCGTACAGCCTCGTCTGTTTGGCATGTGCAGCCAGCTAATGGTGGCAGGAATGTCTTGCGAGCAAGTAGAGTTAGCAGGCGTCAGCAGTTGACTTATCTGCAAATGTTTGGGAAGTGCATGTATGGCTGTATTGCTACATAGGCCTGCCTAGTTCAATGGTTTAAAACCTGAATCAACATATTTTTTTGTGCTGCATTTCACAAGCGATTTGGCTCTCTGACACCTGAGCAATGAAATTGACTTTCTCTTGCTGAGATATGCATGTTTTATGCAGGAAGTGAAGCTGTAAATTCTTCCCTGGAGCTGTCAAACTAATTTCTACCTGAGAAATATTAAAAAAAAAAAAAAAGAAAATGAAGGATGGTTTCATTTGAGTTTTATTAAGGATATGTCAAAACACAGCAAACGTTCATTTTTAGAGAACGATTTTGACCTATTAGTTTTTACATCTCTTTTTTTATTTGTATAAAAACATCATACACACTTAACAGACAAGGCAACAGGTAAGAGACAACATAAAACATAACACGAGGATGTAATAGATGTATAGAGAACATGATTCTTTGTGTACAATCTGTGTCGCTGCAGAAAGAGGTGAAGAAAAAAGGAAAAAAAGGCGGTGAGTCTGGAGATAGTAGTGCTGCAGTACTTGCTCAAGCTTGAAGTGATTAAACTGAAGTCATTAAATACGTCTGCTGGGATAGTTCTGGAGGGTCAGCTTGCTATTATTATTATTTCACTTTATTATTTACATTTTATTTTTTTATTTCCCTGTCTGGATTGTTGACCTCTGCTTCGGATCGCCCCAGATCTTTGGTAGGGCTCTGTTTTAAGGGGAACTGCTCCTTTGGGATTGGCAAACTCTTTTTTGAATTGTTTGTTTTAAGAGGGAATATGGGGAGCCTGCCCTCTCTCCATTAGCTGTCTTGCATTAGTTGAGTCCCACAAGCAACCCATCACCAGCTGGACCAGGCCAGAGGAACAGTCTTATTTGAAAGGTGCTCTCTTGTCCTGACAGTCTCTCATTTGACGATCTCTCTCGTCTCCTGCACCACCACCTTTTGGTAAGTGGGGGTCACTGTGGTCATAGAGGAACCCTCCAAGTTGCCCTGAGATGTGCTGCCCTTGTTGTGGAAGACTTTTTGAAAGCCAGAGAGGCTGTTTTTCTGGGAAAGACCTCCTGCCTGCTGGAATAGCTGCCCTCCATTGCCTGTTGGCCCGCCGACCACCAGGACCCTCTGAGACCCTCCTTGTTGCAGAGCGCTCCCCTGCACGACAGAGGTCTGGCTCCCACCTAGGACTTTCACTGACCCCACAGGGACCTTCCCCTCCACCACCATCATGGTCTGGGAGCCAGGGAGGTTGCCAGTTTGGATCAGGTTGGCACTACCCCCCTGGACTTGGCTCCCCTCCACCAGCACTATGTTTGGGCCCTTGGCTTGTCCGCTGGACATCACTGTCTGCCCCTGAACAACCACGCTTTGGGCAGGTCCAGTCTGGGTGCCATTAACCAGTACCATGCCCTGCAGGTTGGTGGCTGGTGACTCAGCCAGCAGCAATGTGTTCTGAACCTGTGGTTGCACTACATACTGCACTGGCTGCAGCACAGGGGCGGTGGTGTAGTAGACAGGCTGCTGCTGCTGCTGCGGTGGCTGTAACAGGAGCACCTGGCCTGAATTTGCCATCCCTTCCTTCACCGTGGTCATCCCTTCCCTCACTGTGGCCGTGCTTTCCTTCACCACCTGAGAACACTCAGATGTCTCCCTGACCACAGTCTCAGGAATGCTCGGCTGCAGCTTGGGCAGAGGAGGCAGCTGTTGGGTAGTCATCAGACTTGATACTGAGGTCTGAGTGTTGATGGAGGTGCTGGGCAGTGGAGTGAACTGGGGTTTGACCTCAGTTGGGATTCTCTTGCCTCCACACACCTCAGCCAGGGTCTTGAACTTTGGCCCAAGGTCATCAAGGAACTGCAGGTCGTTGTCAGCCTCCAGGAGGCTGCAGCAGCCCACTGAGCCAACAGGGGAGCTCTGGCCTTCGTAGTCGTAAACCAAAAGACCGTCCCTCACTCCAAGGTTTTCGCTTACACTGTTCACCTTCTGTTGAAATAGAAAAAGGAAAATAATCGAGGTTAACTTTTTTTTTTTACATTCGACCTTTGGAGAAATTTTGGCATGATTTAACCCTCTGAAACCCGGATCGACATCAGTTTTCATGTTCTGCATTCAGACACCTCTTTAAGCTATATGGCCTTTGAAAACTGAGCAAGTGGTTTGATTTCTTTCAGAATAATGGGGAAAAAGAGGAAAAAATGTGTGTTTTTAAAAAAAGAGGGGAGGATTATGTGAAAACAATATAAAAAAATTAAGGAAAAAGTGTCCACAGAATCTATTCTTTATAATTACAATTATTTTATTTTTAAAATTATGTTGAAGTAAAAAATATGATAAAATATATGATATGATTGGATACATATTCTTTTTTATTTTCAGCACTCTTTCTAGGTAATTTTATAGGTCAGTGTTTTTTTGGTTTTTTTTTGGCTTTTTCTGGTAATTTTCTTGTAACTCTTTTACAATTTTTTTGCTAGCTTGTGGGCCAATAGTTTTGTCAAGCAGCATCTTGCCTTCCCCATATGTTTTGGAAAGAAATCAAAACAATTTGCTCAGGTTTCAAGGGGTTAACTTTTAATGAATTTGATAGTGTCACCTATAATGACAAAATCGTAATATGGGTTACAGAAAGTAATTTGTAGAAATATTAAAATGATTCCTTACCTGACTGTAGTATTGTCCCAGGAAGTGGTCTGACAGAGCCATGCCATCAAATATTCCACCACCTCTGATATGCTGATTCACATCCCATCTCTCTTTGCTGTGGCCATGTGCAAAATCAGAATAGATGATCTCATCTGTCCTGTCGATGGAAGGAAAGTCCAGGGTATCTTTGAACCCCGGGAGTGGCAATGCTGGGATGTCTTTTTTACCACCAGATTCTTCATCCGTTGTTGGCAAGATCAGTAGTGGTACAGCCTATGAAAAGTCAATGATCCAAATGTGAGCACAGAGTCAACAGTTAATCTGCTACCTAGAGGTCAAATATCACTAACTGCAACTTTCAAGCAGACATTATCTCAATAGAGGTAAATATGTTTTACCGTGTTCTCTCCCTGTCCCTCAGTGTGGTAGTTAATGAGGTGTGATTTGGTTTCAAAAGGCATCTTAGCAAAGTCCCCTGGCAGACCCCCATCTCCCCCACATTGGCAGAATAGCAGCGCCAGAAGAAGGACTGTAGAAACAACACGAAGAACAAAGTTTTTTTTGGTTGGTTGGTTGGTGGATGGATGGACGGACTTGACATATATGTGGTTACTCATACAAATATCTATGGCCAACACTAGTCAGAAACTCAACTCAGCCAGTCTTGGGCTTATCTTGAGCACAGTCGAAGTGTTTGATCACATGACCCTTCATCAGATTAAGCATCACATCATACTTACGTGCTAACAGCAGCAGGCCCAGAAATAGCAGTCCGATGGCTGCAGGTCCTAACTCTGATTGAGGAATCTTTCGTGTTCTACACGTCACCCCTTCCTCACAGGTACAAACGTGGACTGTCACTTTCTGTGGTTCTGGACAGGCCACTCCCTGCTGGTCCTTTACCTCTAAAGTCACTTCATAGATACCAGGCCACAAGTTCTTCTCGTTGCTCCTCAGGATAGCTGCAGTGTCTATAGGCAATAAGACAAACATTTGAAAAGTTTAGTATGCCAGTATACTTTCCTCTAAAGTTTACAGTATTCTGAATTGAAGACTGAAATTTAAATTTGGCTTTTCCACATTCAAGATGGAGAAACTAAGTTTCAGACATTCTGGTAGACAACTGGTCTACGATGCATGTTATCTTAGTCAAAACAAGCTTAGTGCTGATCTCGAGGTTATAACCTGTCATTTGTGAAGCTTAACGCAACTTGTGTGTAGAATTTTAAACATTTTCACTTTGAAAACACATAGTTGTAAAACAAAGACCCCAATCAAGACAGACCGTGAGCAATTTTTAATTTTACATTTAAAAAAAAAACATGTTTTTATCTATTAATTACATAACTGAGAAATAGTTGTCAGTGTCCCCTTACCATTGTAATGCTCAAAATGCCATTTGCCCTGAGTGCCCTCTGGGATGATGGTAAATTCAAAAGGAGGTCCGTGTGGGAATGCATCCTCATCTTTAGCGGTCACAATAACAGAATCTTTCGGAATGCACGCAGTCTGGATGCTACTGGTCAGGGTGGGGCATTGGTCATTCAAATCTTTCACCTCGATGAGTACTGTGCCAGTGGCTGTTTTAGTAGGCATATCTGTGTTGGAAAAAAAAACAAACACATCATTCAGCATTTCTTTTGTGTCCATTTTAATTTGTCCTATCCACTGCTACTTTTCGCGAAAAATACTACTACATATGAAACATCTGAAGCTGTAATCGAATCACAGTGAAAAAGTGTACCTTCTGTGATGCAAATGACTTCAGCTTTATATGTCCCATTGACCAGGAATGAAGATTCTCTGTCTGGTTCCTTGTTCAGTCTGATCTCAGCTGTTTTTGGGTCAATGTACAGCCAGTTGTCAGGGTCCCAGCCCTTGACATACCTACAGCAGAGATAGGATGTGTTAGTTATTACCAATGTGTACAAAATTAAAATGACATCGAAGTTTTAACTGCAGAAGCTTCCATGTATATGTGTTATTGTATGCACCCACCTAACATTCTCAGCTGCTTTCCCGGTGTCTTGATCGATTGCCCGGTAGACGCCAATAACCTCCTTAGAGCTGAAGCTGCCTCCCTCTGCGATGGTTATAGATTTGCTTTTGGGGTCAAAATGTGGCCCCTCACGCTGGTCCGTCACATTGACTTTGATTTGATAGAGTTTGTATAGGCCTAGGTTTGAGTCTGTATGAGCGTGAGTGACTCCATTGACAATTAGTGGAGCTTTGTTCCTCACATACAGTCCTAGATTAAGCTTCCTCACATCCTCATAATTCAGCGCCTGTGAAAAGAAACACAAACACAATAGTATTGTCAATAGACACTATATTTTATGTCCATCCATAACGTTATGGTTATGTGCCATGGATGAGCCATTTTCATCGCTCAACAGAAGTACCACAAAATGAACACGTGTGCTTCTCTTGTGGACAATCTGTTGAAAGACCTTAGGTGTGTGGGTACCTCTGTGATGTTGGACCCAAAGGTGTGGGTAAATGGATTTAATACTCCTAAACTTCAGGTGATCATCATGTGGTTTCAGGTTCACTTTCATCAATAAAACCATGTTTACATAACTAAAAATCCTTCTACCCACGTCGTCACCTTCTGCTTAATGATGTGCAAGTTACTTTGTCATTCTGTGTGTAAGGAGTGAGGTTGGGTTAATGTGAAAATTTTCAAACTGATTTGATATTGAGCCAAACACTGGACTGGATCAAATTTTACCAGGTGTCCCATTTGACTCAGCAGTCAATCAGTGGAACAAAATGACACTATGTCCCAACAGAAAGCGAGTGTCTAACTATCAGGTAGCATTGTGTAACACCAGTGCTCTCTGTCCACGCTGACTTTATTTAAAATGCACAAAATGCATGAATTAAACCGGTTTAAGTTCATACAGCGGACCAGACCAGCAAAACTGAAAACTGACCCAACTCTAGTAGGGAGCATTCTCACTGCACTGAACACATTGATCACACAATAGACTGTAATTTTGACACATATGATTCTTCTAAATTCAAACTGTTGTACCTTGTTCAGCATTAGGATGCCCTCGTTGGTCTTGGAGTCTGTCATAATGCTAAAGTATCCGGCCTCATTGCCACGTACAATTTCATACACAGCTTCCCAGTTTGCTGTGCCCTGCAGGTCCAGGTCCTGGGCTTTGATCCGCATCACCTCCACATTCTGTGTGTTCTCCATGATGCTGGCCTCATACTGCAAGTAAAACACATCACACAGTTCAGTTTAAGCAATGCATTTTTTTAATGAGTACTTCATTGACTTTAATGTGTGATCATCTTTTTTCCTCAAAGGAAACATTGGGACCATTCAAATGTGAAACCCCTTCTCACAGCAGTATACAACGTAACATGTTGATGTAGAAGAATGTGAGAAAGAAAGTTACTTCTTCTTTTTCCAGAGTGGGGGCATTGTCATTTATATCGAGGACATTAATGGTAACACTGCCAGTTCCAACCCTTCCCCCTGGTTCGCCGTTTAAGTCTTGACCTTGCACTGTCAGAACATACTTATCTGCTCTCTGAAATGAGAAAACATTAGAAAATCAGAAATCAAACGTAAACTTTGAAAGGTGAACTATGCCGAACGTTTGATATATGGCTGCATCTTGGAAAAAAACGAATAACAACTGTCATGTTCAGGAGCTATGGGATTCACAACCACTGAATAAAGAGTGAGAACAGGAGCTAAAGACTTTGCTGAATTTTAAAATTCAAAAACGAATCGAATATCATGGCAAATTATAAAGCTACAGGATGTACTGTACTGTTAAGTGCTACAGTATAACATTTGAGACATACATGTTACAAGATGTCCTATGGAAGTACCACAGGCACAGAGATAATGGGTGAAACTGTTGTAGACAATGGTGTTTTCAAAGATACTTGAAGGTGAACTTCAGCTAAAGCAGATCATATGAATGTTGAAGTAGAACTGTTAACTTCTGGCACTGTACGGTAGCGACAGGTGTCTTTGGCATATCCGATGTGTTTGTTGTTGTTTGGTGGGGTTTGTTGCCTGTAATCAGTGACCCCAGCTCGTGAGCTGTCTGACATCCAAAATGCATCAAAGGCACTTTTCAGCTGAATGTGATTGGTGATTGGATTAGCAGACACTGATGCAATGCAGAATTTCAGTTCTCTGGTATTGGCACCAGTCCTGTGGATGTAGGTGATACTGTACCTCTCGGTCCAGGGCAGAGCTTTTGACAAAGACTGTCCCATCTCTGCCCATGTAGAACAAGTCATGGGGTGGATTCACATTCACAATGCTATAGAAGATCTGAGAGTGCGGAGTCCCTTTTTTATCAGCATCAGTTGCTTTTATTTTCATAATTGCCGTCCCTATACAAACAGCATTAAAAGAAACAGTCATTGATCTTTATGTTGGTACAATTTACTATCTTCAGTCAGATGTGTTCTGATGACACATATAGTATGTGACTTTTAGCAGCTCCACAGAAAGATGTAATTAAGTCTTCCATATACAAACCACTATGTTTAGTTTTTTTATGTTAAGTCATGAAGGATTACCTTACCATCACATATCATCATCATTGTGATAAGTTTGCAAAAGCAGAGACACTAACCTGCACTACTGGACTCGTTGACCTGGCCAGCCTTGATGACTCCAAACACTGGATCGTTGTCGTTTTGATCTTTGACCTCGATTCGTATTTTGATTTCTTTCTCTGCATTTGTACCATCATTGTACTTTGCAACACCTAACAGCTGAAACAGAAATGACTGTTTTAGCACAAACATTTGCAAACAGAAATAGCCTCTGATGTCAATGTGTAGTAAATGCTTGACAGATATGGCAATATGTCATATGAAAAGTGCCAATTAGTGAATTGTATGACTGAAGAAGTGCCATCAAAGTAAAAAAAAAAAAAAAAAAGTACAACAGAATGTGTCATGGATAATTGTGATTTGTGATAATGGGCTTTATAAATTAAAAAAAAAACTGACTTGAAAAATTTAAATTAATCACTCACATTGTATGTATCAATTTCCTCCCTATCGAGCACTCTTGTCACACGAATGTATCCGGTTTTAGGGTCAACCTTAAACACGTCGTAGGGCTCCTCACTTGCACCTACGCCTTTTAGAGAGTATATGATGTCAGCCTCTGATTCAAAATCGGACCGAATCTGAAACACAAAGCAGAACAGCTGAGCATTTCACTGTACCAGAGAAACAGAGAAAAACACATGCAACCTTTACATTTCCTCCACAGTATTTATGTAGAACTACAGTAAATTAGAGATCAGCCACTTACCTTGGCAATCCACTCCTTTTTAGTGTCGTCTACATTTTCCTCAAGCGGTGTTGGAGGGATAATCCATTCTCTTTTTCTTCTCACCTGAGTGTCTGCAGGGTTGGCAATCACCACAGTAACAGCCTGCAGCACAACATATGGAATGACTTCACAATGAACGCTTACTTGACCAACTGATCTATGCTCCACACGTGAATGTATTCAGGATCAACTAGATCATGGAATTTGATTTCTTGAAACAAGGATTATGTAACATACCGAAAACAAATTATATTGTATTTAAAACTGTGCTCACTCAATAAAAGAAATAATTATGAAAAGAAAAGTATGTGAGATTGTCTCACCAAAGTTTGGCATATCAATAAATCACAGCACAGGATACAACTGGACCAGACAGTACACATAATTACTTCACAGAGAATAATGAGAAACCTCAACAAAACTGTCAAATGTCGTACCAGACCACCTTTAGAAATATTACAGTTATTTCTAATTAGACAGTACAAATAGTATTTTGTGGAACTAACTTGGTTTTGTAGCTACGAGCTGTATGAGTCAGAGGGAGCAGAACATTTTAATAGCAAATGGTCCAGTTTCTTACCTTTACCGGTTTATTGGTACATGTATTATTTTATCTTAATTGTTTTACTTATGTGGTATCATCTTTTATTGGTGTATTTCTCTTACTTTTTCTTATTTTGTTCAATTTAATTCAATTCATACATACTATCCTCTTTAATTGCCTACTTTTAGTATTATTATTTAATTTTAACATTTTTTATCAGGTCTAACTCACCTTTTTGTATCTTTTATTTATTTATTCTTCAGCTTAATTTTTATTTTATAAGTTTTTATTTCTAATGGATTGGATTTACTTTTATGCTCATATGACAGCTTTAATTTGTGCAGCTCGTACCTCACACATTACTCTTCCATCTGGAATCAAATGTGCAATCATAATAAAGTTTTGCTTGCTTACTTGCAACACAGCCTGTTGAGTATCTAGCTTAGTGATCTCTGGGATATTGAATCCCTGAAAGTTTTTTAGTGTTTTATATGCTGATGATACCGATGAATGAAAGAATGATTTCAGAACGGACTTTTATGGTACAGCAAAAATACTTATAAAGAAACAGTGAGAAATGCTACATGGTTTCACCTCAACGAGGGTTCACAAAAAATAATAATAATAATAATAATAACAATAATAACAATATTAAAAATAATAATAATTTTAAATTAATAATTTTAAAGCTCTTTCCATCAAAGTGCTGTACAGGTAATTTAGAACAGATGTTTAGACAATTAACACACAGACTAAACAATTGAGACACATAAACAATTTAAAACACATCAAGATTCATATGTAGCAATAAACAAGTGGGTCTTAAACTTTGCTTTAAATACCTCAACAGAACATGCCTGCCTAATGTCTTGAGGAAGACTGTTCCACATTACTGGTGCACAGAAAGAAAAAGCACGCTCACCAACTGTCTTTTTCCTGACTTTGGGAACTGTCAGAAGACCAGTATCCTAGGAGTGAAGTGCACGAGAAGGTGCATATAAAGGTCATCAGATCACTCAAATAAGCTGGCGCAATGCCATTTACTATGTTAACAGGAGCACCTTGAAGTCAGCTCTAACCTGACAAGGCAGCCAATGAAGAGAGGCCAACACAGAGGTAATGTGCTCATATTTACCTTCATAAATATGCATATTTTTGCTTCTTAATCAATAATCTTTTAGTAGCATGTACAAACTTAAATCTTGAAAATATTCTTATAAAAACAGAACTCCCCTCCCTGTCTCTTATTTGTGCTTCACTTTTATGATGAGCCTCTCTTAAACATGAAACATTCTCAGTTCCCTTGATAAGTCGCACAGGTGTTTCTAGTTTATCCAGCTGATTAGAGCTCTACCTGTCTGAAGGTGGATAAAAGATAAGATAAGGTAATCCTTTCTTCTTTCCACAGTGAGGAAATTCACATTGTTTCAGCAGCTATGACAGTATAAGCAGTAAAAGAACAATACAATAGTAAAAAAAATTACAAATATAAAAATATGAAAAACCTTAGACAATTTATAAAAAAAAAAAAAAAAGGGGCCAAGTAGCTATAATAAAAAAAAAAAACAAGGTGCAAAATATGTAAGGTGTCCTGTAGCTGAGTGGATAAAGCAGGCGTCCCATGAATGAAGGCAGTGGCCTCAGGTTGAACACCTGCTCGTGGGCCTTTGCTGCATGCCGTGCTCTGCATTGCCCTCTCTCTCCCCCTTTCATGCTCTTGATCTGTCCTATCTAATAAAGGCTAAAATGCCCCCAAATTTTTTTTTTAAAATGTGGACCAACTGCACATGGAGGAAATAATTGCACTTCTGGTATTCTGGCTTTACTTGTGCTGCATGCAGACACATTTTACAAGTATTTAAACTTTTGAACCCTGAGCAAAGTGGTGTGAAAACATGGGATGAAAAGAAATGAACAATTTGGCAAAAAATGTTGTGTGATTCAGTATATTTAGATTTTTTTTAAAGCCAGGGAAAACTGTCCAAAAGCCGTTATTTATTACTCTTGTTAAATTTTGGGTGGTTTTTTTTTTTTTGGTGTTTATTGCATTCTTTCCATGTTTTCGACAAAAATGTCATGCTAATTTGCTCAAATGCTTAATAATCTTTTTTAATGGGATCCAGTATTTTTAGTGGTTTTTTAACAAGTTAAACTGCATACAAAAACACTGCATAGATCCTTCCTATTGTGCTGTATAACTCACAAATCGGTTTTGCAATAAAAAACATATCTGTAAATCCACAAATTTCACAAATTAAAAAATATATCTGAGTACATTTAATTTGTTTACAAATAGATGAAAGACATTTGTGAGTATCTCTTTAACATTCAAATAGATATTAGGTATTAATTTAGGTTTTTTATGTTTTTGTTTTTGTATTTGTAGATGTATTTTACATTAGCAAAATTTTAGTTGACAAATCTTTTACACATTACTACATGGATTGTCAAACTGCTCACACATATAATGATACAAATCTATCTTCATAAGTGAGAAATTCAACTTCACATCTGTAATCTCAATAAATTGGCTGACGCGACTGTTTTTCATATTCAGCTGCTTGTATTTACAGTCAGCAGCAGGTCCCCTCCCACTAAACTCATGGCATATGAGGACAGAGCCACGAGGCGGGTTTCCATTTACCCTCAAATTGTGCAAATTAAACTTGCAAATATAAAATAGTTCTAATGGGAACATGTCAGTTTTAAAATGACTCCCATTTATTGCAAAAAACTTTTTACGCTCACATGAGGTGGTATTTCAGGGGATTTGAAAATGATGCTATAGCTATGTGCTTGTCAGTAGGAGCTGGCTCCCTCGTGATTCAGCAGGAGCTACAAGAGCTGTTATTGCATCACATAAATCTTCAAAAGTTGAGCGGATTATCTGGAAGTTTTGAATCCACAATTCCTCTGTGAAATCGTGAACTCTCACCTTCCAGAAATCCCTCATACGTGTCCGCTCCCATGTATAAGGGGCTCGTCTTTCCATTATCGCTCCATAACACCCCTACATGACCTTGGATTGGAAATGACGGCTAGTGCGGTGGCTGCAACAGAAATAAACCTGCTAATGTTTTGAACATGCATTACCATGTTTCTAGGAATATTATCATGAGATAAGTCACAAAGCATCGCTCAATGGAAACGCAGATATCTCATAATTGTGTTAAATCTGTAATGGAAGCCTGCCTTGTGTCAGCAGCAAGCAAGTGCATCTTAGCCCTTCACCAAAATGAATGGCATGTAAATTCTGCTGTGCACTTACTTGCTGCACCACTTGAACAAAAACATGTGATCTTTTGAGCCTGGTTAGTACGTTGCAGCGCAGCCCTGTGCTGTGTGGTCAGGTACTGCAGCCTGTGTACGGAGGAGAGGCAGACACACCCTGCCACTCCCAGGCCATTTACCAAAGCCTCGTCTATGCAGTCAGTGCACAGGCATGTCAGGATGACAGAAGAAGGATTATAGACTGAACTTCCTCAGAAAGGAGTGGCCTCACTTCTCAAGGTGAGCAGTGAGAAGAAAGTCTTACTCACCAGGTACATGACAAGAACGAGACAGTTAGTGAGCACCAAGAATACACATGTGACCTTAGTTATCTCTGTGGTCATAACTATCCTTTCTCTCACTTGGATAACTATTGTGTATTATGTTTCTCTAATGTTTTGATTCCCTGCTCACACCCCACAGAGGACACTGTTCCACTCTGTGTTCCACACTCTGTTCCACAGAGAACAACTAAAACGTTGCTGGAAGAGCCTGTTGAAGGATCTGAGAGGAGCTGGAAATAATGATGTCTTTTTAGTCTGGCTTACTATCACAATTGTGTCTATTTATCATGATCCATTTTTAAGATCATTTTTGCTTATTTCCTATGTTGTTTTTGTTTCTTCAATCAAACTGTAAAGGACTTTGAATAGCAGTTGATTTGTTTAAAAGGTGCCATGTAAATAAAACTTGATTGACTGAAAACAAGAAACTAATCAATGTGAATTAGATCTTGATTTAAATCAGCAATATCACTGTGTTCAGTCAGTCACATCACAGCTGACTTAGTTTGGGAGTCAGAACGTCCAGAGCGATGAAACTCCAGTGACAACTCCGTCCGGTATCTCAGCTCCTCACTAATGGCATGTTTGGACACAAATCAAGTCTATCAAATTGACTTGCGTATTACTTTTAATAATTTTCTGCTGAGTGATCTGTTAGTGATGCTCCTGGACTGGCGCTTTTTTTGTTTAATTTAAAAAGAAAAAGTTTGCATTAGTCACTGCCCATGCGCTTGTCCAAGACATCATGATCAATTTGGGACAGAGACGCTGCAAAAGATCATTGACCATAGTATAATGATTTAGAGTGCATTTTTTATGATCCATTTTAACCCTTTGAAGCTTGGAAATACATCACTTTTCCTGGGCTGCGTTCAGACACCTTATACAAGTATGTAAACCTTCGAGCTCTGAGCTAATTGGTTTGATTTAAATCAAAAGCATAGGAAAAATGGCAATGAGCAACTTGGCAAGAAATGAGTCGCAAATTGGAATATTTTAGTCGATTTTAAAAAAAGAATTTAATTCAAGAACAAAATGTAGGGGAAGCTATATTTAGAATGATCATAATTATATTTACACCTTTTCTTTTTACCAATTTAAATAAAAAGTTTCCTACTTTTCACTTTCCAATTTCGTCGTACTAATTTTCAGGTAATTTTCTAATACTTTTTACTAATTTCTTGCTCATTTTCAGTTCCTCTTAAGTTGTCATTGTCTCCTTCCCGTGTTTGAAAAAACTTTGCCCAGGTTTCAAAGGCTTAAATATGCCGACCATTTCATAATGATGATAAAATCACAATTTAATACAAAGCAAAGGTAAACAAGCATAAGGAAACTTCAGTAGACTGCACACCATAGGCTATCCAATGAAATGATGTAAATGAATAATATCTTGCATTTATGGAAAGACTTTTCACATTAAAAGTTGTGGTTTATATGACAAGTTATTGAACAAAGAGCAGCGACTCCAGGAAAAGCTCTGAGAGGTGAGATCGATGAGGAGGACAGTCAAGTTGGATGAGAGATGGCATGTCTCTGATTGTGACACCGAGCACAGCACAGCCTACATACGAAAGTTAACCTGTGATGTTCCGGAATAAACACACCTAATGTTCTTTCTGAACATGAGTTTTGGACAGCTAATGTGGAACTACCTGTCTGTGAAATGAAATGTGTTTTTAGAGCGCTGTTGGGAGTGACAGTGGCCTCAGCACAGAGGAGGACAACAGCTAATGGCTTTATCGCTTCTCTGACCATTCACAGCAGTTAATATTATTTTTAAACAGTCAGCTATGATGTTTCTATTTAGAGGTGACACCTTTATAAATTGTGTCAGGTTACACTGAGAGGTAACCAAACAAAAGACCAATTTGGTGTAAAACAGCAGAAACCCAGCTGGTAAATACATGCAGCAAAGAGTCTGATTACTCACCGCAAACACAAGCAACGCGAACACAGGCGAACAGAGCCGAGTCATGGCTGACACAAGTCCCAGTATCCGAAACAAGTGAGCCGATTAAGTCCCGGTGGTAGGTCCCGGTGGGAGTTCCGGATAAACTGAGTTGATGGAGGAGAGGAGGCGCTTTATGAGGTAGGAGGAGGAGGGAGTGCCCCAACTCACGCACAACCACACCTGGTGGGAGGGGTGGGGACTTCAGTATCAACCACTCTATCAGTTATTTAATGTATTGCAATAATAATGTCATGTGATGAAAAGGATTTGTTTGTAGTCAACACAACACAGCTAGATATATAGATAGATATATAGATAGATAGATAAAGTGGACATGTCTGTAAAGGGGAGAGTCATGGCTCCCCACAGAACCCATATACATTCACATATCTTGAGGTCAGAGGTAAAGGGAACCCTGTGAAATGACCACCCTGCTTTTGATTGCCAAAATTTTACCTACATTTGGAGCGTCATTCATCCCCCTTTCTAAGAAGCCAACATGACATGGTTGGTATCACTGGATTCCTCAGGTCTTCTAGTTTTATGTGATTAATATGATACCAGTGTCATCACTATCACTTCACTACTCAGTCTGGTACAGCCTCTGAAAGACAGGAAGTTGGCCAGTGATTAATGCAAAAATAATTTTTAAAAAAAGTATGGACCTTAATCGCATCATGATTAACACGTTACTGCTGACAGGCATGCCACACACACACACACACACACACACACACACACACACACACACATATATATATATATATATATACACACACACACACACACACACACACACACACACATATATATATATATATATATATATATATATATATATAATAGCTCTGGATGCTCACAGAGTAAAATATGTTGATCATTCACACACTGCTCTCTGCTGTAACTTTGGAGTGCTGTAGTCCCTGCTGTTACAGCACATTCACGTACTGAAGCTGTGTGCTCTGTTGCTGCATGCTGTCTGAAATGCATCATATTACAGTACTGCACCACAATAGTTACTGTAATTCAGAGTTACTGTATGCTTCTATTTTGTAAAATGGATGGTTTACTATAATCCCATGATTGTTTCTATGTTTGCCAAACTGAGAGACAACCATCTGACGGGGGCAGAAAATTGTTATTTTCTCTCCATTTCAATTTATTTTACTATATTTAGAACATTTTTGTCTTTAACCTATTCTTGCGTTGTGTCATGTTCATCTGAAAAGAAGGTGTTTTTTGGGGGGACCATAAGCATTATTACAGTCTTTATTGCTGTGACAGTTTTTTTTCAGTCGTGTTTTGAATTCATCTCACCAGTGTGTGATAGCTGTGCTGTAGTGTATGTGTATCTGATGGCTTTGTGTGATGTCTGTGGGCAAAGTTTGGTTTAGATGTGAGTTGAGAGTTTGGTTATAGTGTTGAAGTTTTCAGTTTGTGAAAATGAGCGTGCAGTTTTACGTTTGTGATTAGAGTTTTGAGAAATGCAGCATCATTTCAAGAAAAACTGTAATGCACTGATGAATAAGTGATCAACAGTACAGTAAGAAAATATTTAGACTTCCTCTGTTTTCCATGATTCTCCATCATCTCCTAACACAGAGGTGACCTGGAGCCTCCTTTCTGCTCTGACAGATCATTGGACTGTTCTGCAAATTGAGTTTGAACAGGTGAGACACGTGTGAGACCAACTAGTGATTAGTGTGTCTCATTTTAAGGGACAGTGTTTTTCAGGTCAGTCAGTTGTGCTAAATGATGCAACTTGTGCTTAGAGCTTTACAAATATGGGATTTAGAATTTCTATTTGAGTGAAAACAATTCACTTGTGCTTGGAGTATAGCACTCTGTAATTTTGTTGTTGATATGTAAAAATCAAGTTCTCAAAGTTATGGGTATGATTTTCTTTTTTGAATGTGCACAATAGAGAAAAGCTGTCTTACTTGCAGGTCTTTTTATGAACTTACATGTAAAACCCACAGTATGTTGTTAAATGATTAAAAGCTAGGTCAGAGGTTAGACAAATTAAGACATTTGGTATGGTACAGCTTTTGTTCTGCATTCCTTCTGGAATGTAACAAAAAACTCAACAAAACTGAAAAACAACAGCCAAACTCAGAAAAGCTGAGTAAAAGCCTTTTAACTTGATGAAACTATTTACTGAAGGCGACATGTTTCACTTTTACAACATTCTTTAACACTTTAAGAGTCCAAATAATTTTAGAAAAACTTGCTGGAAGAATTAGGTATTGATTTCCATACAGATGAAGTATGGAAAACTGCTGACAAGGTTAACAGCAGTTTAATAAACGCTCGGTGTGCTTTGATACAAACAAATTTTTACATAGATTGTATTTCTCTCCAACTAAATTACAAAAAAATGTTTAAAGATATTTCACCCCTCTGTGTGAAATGTTCAAAAGATCATGGTACTCTGTCTCATCAATTCATTCACAAGTTGCACATTTTTGGGGTCATCTATTTGAATTTTTTTTCAAGGCTTTTTCAAGGTTTCCATCTGCCCCTCCCGCACTACTGTATTTGAGTCAAGCAGAGTGAATAAGTACTTTTTTTTCCAACAGTTAATAGTGATCTCATAGAGAGACCCGAGAGTCTATAGGAGTCACTGTGTCCAAAATAATGAAAGCATCTATTCACAGCTGATAGAAATTACTTGCACAATTACGAATCTCTAGAGCACCTGTGTGAAACTCCCTTACACAACTCTTCAATCAGCAGTCAGTCCTTATCCATCTAAAGAGGATGCAGTCCTGTGCTGCCGTTTGCCTACATGGATCAAAGAGGAGAAAGGCAGTATGGAGAGGACACAATTATTCAGTGTGTCTGAGTTTAAAAAGTCTGCAAATAAAACTAAGTCAAAAGCTACATGGCTATTGTGGGCCATTCAAAAGGACTGACATCACAAAAGTGTTTGTGAGTATTTCTGAGTTTGATAATAATATAATGACATAATGGATGTCTGAAATCTGGTCTAGGTGCTTAATGTTGGTCTCACTGTATGTCAACAATATACAATGGGCACAGAAAAAAATAAACATTAAAATTTTTCTTGGAACATTCTTTTTTTTTTTCTTTGTTTTAATTTCAAAAAGACATTCATAAATTGTAGAAAGTGTAGGTTCAGCAGGGTTTGTTTTTAAGTAAAGTCATCTCTAGAGAAATGAATACAGTTCATGCTATGTCATGCTGCTTCTCTCTTTTAGCACTTAGGCTGCTGTAGCTGCTTCTATAGCTATGTGCAGTATCAACACAGGTGTAAAGCACAGTTTATTAAGGTTATAGCAGGTCATATTGATAGCTGTATTTTACATGTTATTGTCTTTTGTGTAATGATTGATTGAAGGAATTTACTCTTTTTTTTCTTTTAGCCTTTAATGGACAGGGCAGCTCAAACATGAAAGAGGGAGAGAGAGAGAAAGCGAGAGAGGGAGAGAGGATGACGTGCAGCAAAGGGCTGAGGCTAGAATCGAACCCGCATTCACCGCAGCAAGGACACAGCTTCAGTATAAGGGGTATCTACCATCTGATCTACTGGGTGCTCCAAGGAATTTACTTATCTGACTGCAGCTTGTGTTGACTGATGGTAATATTTGCTTTTGCTGCATGTTTTTAATGTTTTGTGATTGAGAAAGTATTTTGCAAACAAAATGTGTCATTTTTTTGCCAGAAACTTTCATTTTGGGTCTATGTGTGAACTGTTTTGAAAATCTCTGAGTGGACAAATGTGTTCAAGCAAATGAGAACATCTGCTGCAATTTGTCACTATTGCAAAAACACAATTCCTGAAACTAGGGCACCTGTTTGTCAAAAAATACAAAATATCTTACGTCTCTTGCAAAAGTAAGCACTACATTCAAAACTCTTCTAAAATGATAATTTGCATCAAACCTTTACACAAAAAGAACAAATAATTAGATACTTCCTACTGATATGTGCTGAGTATTAAAAACACTATTGCTAGCTATATGTCATTTTCATTTATAGCATGATTTAAAAATCAACACAATTGCACTGGGGAAACAAAATTGGCGTATCAATACTCAGTACACATCTTCCTCCTTCTCCTCTTCGTCAAATATCTCTTCCTCTAAATCTCTCTCCAAAATTGTTATCCTCATTGTTGTGCTCAGCAACTGGATGGAATCTTCATAGTGTCTGCTGGTTTCAATCAACTCATTCTTCAACTCCAAAGATGTAGCAGGATCAAGGATAATTGTAATTTCATTTTTTAAACTTTATTTAAATGACCAATAAATCTACCTTCTACCTTCTATCTGATTGATTCCATGTGTCTTCACATGTGATTCTGAGTGCAGGTGATTGCTGATTGAGTATGGTGTTTCAGAAGGAGCAATTAACACACACACAGTCTTTTAGTTTGGAATGAGAGAAGTCTGCTTGGTGTTTTTCAAATCACTGTGTGTAATGTTTTGCAAAAAGTGTGAGGCTGAGATTATGCTTGTAGTTGCGTTAATCTGGGCTGAGGTTTTGCTCCTTGTGTATCAGGTTTCAATAATTGTGTAATATTTTCAATTTTAGTGTGTAAGCAATTGTAAAAAAAAAAAAAAAAAAAACTGTAATAGTGCTGACAGTAACAGTGATTTAATTTTATTTATTTTTTAAATTTATTTCATTATTTTTTATTAATCCCCAAGGGGAAATTCAATTTTTTTCCACTCTGTTTTTCACACACATGCTCGAAATACACACACAAGTAGAAACATGAGCTATACATGCACTTAGTGGAGAGATGTCAGAGGAGAGGTGCCTCGAGCAGTTAGGGGTTTGGTGCCTTGCTCGTCAATGCCCAGGAGGTGAACTGACAGCTCTCCAGCTACCAATCCACTCTCCATACTTGATCCAGACTTGAACCGGCTACCCTCTGGTTCCCAAGCCAAGTCCCTATGGGCTGAGCTACCGTGCCCCATAAGGAGGTGTGTACTCTCTTGTCCCAACAAGAGCAAGCATAGCCATCTTTTTTCCTTCCCTCCCCTCATCGTGAGGGTGAACATATCACAGTAAGTTGATACTGTCTGATATCATCAGCACTAACAGAAACACCAGTTTCCATAGCAATTATCTAGGTAGTTGAACTTTTTGAAACAGACTTGTAAAAGCTGCTGTTGTTGTTGGTGATGTCCATTTTAGTCAGGGTAGGCTGTTTTAAATGAGAAACATATTTTCTGATCCACACCCATTTTAATCAGGAGGAAAATATACTATATACAAAATACTAATGTGAAAAACACTGTGGAGATTCTGTGGAACTCAAATATGTTTTTATGCAACTTTGGATTTTGGCAACAAAAACATTAGATTTTAAGGCTGGATGTTAACGTATGCAGTGTGTTTCACCGTATCAGTTGATACAATCAGACAGGTAGGGCGTGGTATTTTTCCAGTTAAATGCAGGTGTGTCTGTGAGTCACGATACCAAAAAAAAAAAGAAATGTTATTGATGTCAGCCTGGCTTAAGACTAATAGTGCTATTGGCAGTTTGGCACATGCTATGAGAAACCCTGTGGTTGGTGTCTGTGTGGTGCTTTATCTGATTCTCAGAAGTGCTTGATCAGTAAACGTTTTCCAAAGAAATTCTGTGTCACTTCTCAACGACAACTTTTAAAGGCAACCGGCAAAAAAAGAAATTTTCTTTTGCAAATTGAAATACTGAATACAAATTAGAAAAGAGAAAAAGAGCACAAAGATGAAAGAAAAACCGTTAAAATCATCATTTGAGTCTCATTCTTGCTATCCTGCAGGTGGTCTGATTTCATTTTTGAGGATAACTTTTGACACTGTACATAATAGTACTATCTGTGTATAAATTAATAGAAATAGGATGCATTTCAAATCTTGAATTAAATGAAAATTTAATACAAATGTCCAACGTATCCAAGACCAGGTCACAGGGGCAGCTGGCAGAGCCAAGCACTCCAGATGTCCCTCTCCCCAGCAACTCTTTCCAGCTCCTCCTGGGGGACCCTTTGGCATTCTTAGGCCAGTGTGTTCTGGGTCTGCCCCGGGGCCCCCTACCAGTTGGATGTGCCTGGAACACGTCTAATGAGAGACGGCCAGGAGGCATCCTGATAAGTTGTCCTGACCACCTCAACTGGCCCCTTTGGACACGAAGGAGCTCCCCCCCAGATGTCTGAGCTCCTCATCTTCTCCTTAAGGCTGAGCCAAGACACCCTTCAAAGGAGACTCATTGTGGCCGCTTGCATCCAAAACAAATGCAGTCAAGTACAACACATTTTCACTGAGGGCCATAAGCCACATCAAGTGTTTCCTCTCCTGTCAGTTCCAAAAGAAACAAGCCTTTAAATGTCTGCAATCTGCTTAGACCCCATAAATGCTGCTTGAGGCTTAGATTTTGTCTTCTTTTTGAGTGAGAAATACCTAAAACATCCAGTCTAACACCAGTCCTTACATAGTAAAGAAAATGAATAATCAGCAGTTTAAAGAGGAACATTTTTTGACTGATGTGTATTACTCTGACCTAGAAGAAAATGAAAACATTTTGAGCTCCAAACTAGGTTTAACCCTTGAACACCTAAGCAAGTAGGCCTGCTTTCCTTAAAAAAGCTAGTAAGTAAGTTGATGAAACACTTTGAATCACTGGTAGATGCTTCAGTGACAACAAATAAAGGCATGGGTTACAACATATGAGCCCTTTATGCACAGTGGCTTGTCAGTACCAGAACAGGTGGGCATTTTTGTTGCTAACAACTTGGAGCAACGTGATCTAAAATCAATTATCAGTGCTGGGAAGATTACTTTAAAAATGTAATATATTACATACAAGTGGTTGCCCTGTTAAAATGTCATAAGTAGCTCATAATGTGGCTTTTTTTTTTTTTAGCAAATTAATGGAACTTGTTACATCTGATTACTTTTTCATTTCTTTTCACAAATGATTTAAACTGAGCAATAAAGCTGAAAACCAGGCAGTGTAAACCAAGCAGCTCACACCTCACAGCTCGCTGTAACCATCAGCCAACAGTTACACTGCTGCCTTTTACCTCCATACTGTAACATGTTTGGTGTGTTGTGCTGATCACAGGGGTGGAGTGATTCTATTCAGTGTTCTCAGGGTGAAAACCGGTTCTACAGGAAACTGTCTACTGCCAGCCAACTGAGAAACATGAGTAATCACACAACAGTGTGAACACACACACACACACACACGCACACACATACAGACATAAAAAGCAATACTTAGCAGCTTAACTCCAAGCGACATTCCCTGCATGTCATTATGTTTTCAGCCTTGTGGTTTCTCTTAAGAACCATCTAGAATAATTTCAACATCATAACACTGTATACTGTATGCCCCCTCTGAAGCATTTAGAGGCAGTTTATATGAACACTTAATAAATGGTTAGTAACAGCAGATAGAAGCACATTTATATGTATTTATAAAAATAACTGTCAAAGCTTGCATTTTTTCTGTTCACATCACATAGTTAATAGCTTATTTAACCATTCCGAACCTGACCAAATTGGTTTGATGTCTTTCAAAAACATGGGGAAAAGGCAATAAGAAACAAGAATTTGTCATAAGTTATAGGAAAATTAAATTAAATTTAAAAAGAAAAAACAAACAAATTAAAGTGATGAAATTTGAAAATATATGTATACATTTATCTTCTTTAACTTCTTTATCTTCTCATTTTAGAGGGCTTCACAGCATACAACATCCAATTGTCCTCAGACCCTCACAGCGATTGAGGGGAAAAAAAAATTACATTTCAAATACAAAATACTATAAAATAAATAAATATAAAAATTATCTCTGTTGCTCCCTAAAATAAAAACTTCCACCTTTCAATTAAAAAAAAAATCGGTTCATATTCTTGTCACCTTTTACACATTTCTCACAATTTGCAGGTCATGATTTTTTGTCAAGTTGGTCACCTCACATTTATCAATTAAATCTATACTGCTTATAAATGCTAAATGGGTGGGTGGGGGCAGGTGTTTACTTTATCAACAGTCAAACTACCATCTTCCCCTCACCTTAACCAAAGAATGTCTGTTGGCCATACCACAGACATCACTCATCATGTGATGTGAGCTCTTCTCATCACAACCACATCATTTCCCCCTCAAAGCATATTCAGCAAAACAAATTAGTGATACATTAACATGATTTCTTGGAACTGGGTGGGGTGCAAAAGAGAAACACAAACATCACCTTAATTAAGAATTAAAATATCCATGGCCAAGGAAAGTTCAGTCAACATGTGTGAACTTGAGCTCCTCACTCTCAAAGCCACAAAGCCGTCGCCCTGATGTCGTCAGGTATCAAGTCAGGAGCTGCTCCACAGAAAGTGGATGGAGGACTCATTATATGGAGCCACAGAATGTCAGTTTTCTTTTTTTACCTAAATGAGCTTTATTCTAGTTTTCTCAGTTCTGAAACATGTTCCCATATCCTCAGAACATTCCCCTGGCTGCTCTTGGTAGGAAGCTTTCCATTTACAGATTTGTGCGAGACTTGAGCAATTTTTAAATAAATGTTGGTTAGCTTCACATGTGTGTTTTTTGTTTGCTTTTGTTTTTCAAATAATTTTCAGTTCTTTAGTTTTTTAGATCGGGTGGAGTTGGGCGGGTTGGTGATATTTTGTATCATGCAACATTTTTTAAATGTTTGTGCCTCAAACCATTAAAAAGAATTGGAAATGCTTCATATCATTCAATAACATTCATGCAGTCATGTAAGGACACTGGATGTGACACTAAAATGGCTTCACGCTAGGTGTGTGTGTGTGTGTGTGTGTGTGTGTGTGTGTGTGTGTGTGTGTCTGTGTGTGTGTGTAGGTGTGGAAGATAACGAAAATTAAAGAGAGAGAGAGGGAGCACCTCTGCATGTTTTCTGTCTGGTTTTCTCGGTCATCAAGGCCTTGCTGTGTTAGCAGGCGGTTTCCTCCACATTCCTCCCTCACTTTTCTTTCTCTGCACTCGATCTCAGTTCCCTCCTCTCTCTCCTTTTCATCTGACTGAAACATGACCTTGTAGTAATGGGAAACCTGTGCCAAAGTAACAGGGGAGCTCAGGTTAGTCACTGAAACAAAGACCACACTGTTCACAGAATACTGGGGAGCCTTTAACACATTTTTTAAATGATCCTCACTCATAAGTAAAGAAAATGTGATTTTCATCAGGAAGTAGTTGGTAAAATCATTCAGATGTTTGGGACTGGATTTGGGACTAGAAACTTTTTTGAAAATATAATATAAGTTTCTGTATAAAAGAGGGGGAACACAATCCCTATAACTAATCAGGAGTTATAAATTTGAGAAGCGACAGAGCTGTCTGAGCGGAAGCCATCCGTGGCTCAGGGTTGAACAGGTTCAACAAGCGTCCCTATCTCATGTCATCATTTGTCATCACCAACCTGTCAGGACATCATTTGTCTTTGTCTTTGGTTCTCTGTGCCACAGGCTGATTGAGCACAGTCAGCTTTGCGTCACATGTGAATGTATTGTTTGTGTAAAATCACAGGGCGTTGCCTTTTATTTGGAAGTGACAATTTGATGAGAATGCGATGCAGATTGTGTTCAGTTCTGTGGTCAATGTGAGGTGTCTAACAGTCTAACACAATCGGCAACCTCAAAGACTTAAGCCAATACGCGAGTGCCAAAAACTACCTTTCCCTCAATGGCCACTTGAGGCTGGCACTAAAATAGAGTCAATCCCCAAAGTCTCCCATGTTTACAGCACTACTTCGAGTACTGTCCTTATACAACTCATCCAGTAACATTTTATCAAGGGCCAAAGTTATTTAAGGGTGGGGCCCCTTGAGTGACAGCTGTTGCGATGTGTCACTGCAGTCTGTGAGTCAGATCCACTCCTCACTCCTCCACACACGATCACTCAGCCCAATCTCATTTCCAACTTGTAAATAGCTCCACTTTAACATTGCTTTTAGTCTAAGCCTGTGACACCAAAAGCACCTTTTGCATGCATATGAAATGCTGCGGGATGGCGTCAGGTGAGAATGCTGCCGGTAACGACATGATATAAGAAGTGCTAAGGTACTTATAGGGCGAGTAGTAAGGGCAGTAGATGTGTCCAACGAACCCCAGATTTACTGTGGGAGTCCAGTATTCGCTTCCTGTCTGAATGTGCAACACATTCTCACTCCGAACTTGTCACATGTTGGTCAGGACCTTCCGCGTCAACCTATGACCTTAGGTCAGCTGTTTACGCTCTGGGATGCTGTTACTGTGATGTCAACAAATGAACATGGTGGGATGTCAAAACATGCAGAAAGCAGCATGGTCCTTATGTTTGCACAACAGGGCGGACTGTTATGATGGTTAGGATTAAGCAACAAAGTCACAGATAGTTAGGTTTAGGTAAAAGAGGCGCATGGTAAAATGTTGAAAAAAAACCACACATGCACACAGTAAGTGAATTCGGGACTCCTGCATAAAAGTTTGTTGTTTATAGGACCCATCCACCTCACAAAATGCAGATTTTTTATAATGTGTTGCAGATGGAAACTGAGGAGCTGCTTGCTGAAAAAAAAAAGAATAAACTGGTGACTGTGCTGAAGAATTCTTCACAGTTATGAACAGGTATTAACACCTTGCAAAAACATTGCTTTCCATTGCGTTCTTCTAGCAATCTTTAATTGATAGGCACATCCTAAGACCTACAGTCTAAATGAAGACCAACAATTAAACTGACCTCTTATACATCAAGTGTAATAAATAGTGCACTTCGAAAATTGGCATAAAATAGTCCTACATATTGTTCAGTGAATATGAAGTCTGCTATAGCTAACAGTCCAGATGCTAGGAGGACACAGGCAGATACACATGAATCAAGAAGGTCTTGTAAATAATATCAATAGTAGCAGCAGAGCACACAGGCAGATTATGGCCCCTGGGTCCAGATATTCAAAAGGCCCCACCACCGTAACAAAACACACAGACCTTTTGGTGGTTTTGCCTCTTTTTTATTGTGTATTTTATTTTTATGCAATCTTAATGGTTTGGTGTCTCTTTGTAGTGAAAAAAGTAGAGAGGTCTGACTTGTTATTTCTTATGTCAAGCTAATAGAAAAAAAGGCAGACAGTTTACAAAGTTAAAAAGCGGGATGCCTACGTGTTTCAACTTATCTTGTCTTCATCAGGGCTGTAAAAACAAGAGGCAGCTCACAGGTATACCAAGACTGATGTTAGCTGCCAGCCAATCAGAGGAGCACTAGATAAGTGCCTTGGGTGCACTCAGTTTAGTGAGTGTGCTCGTAATCAGGTCAACTCCAACAGAGCACCAGCTGTATCAGAAATATCAGATATAACTCACATAATTTCACACAAAAACATCAATAAATGAATGCAAATATACAAAATGTGTGCAGGGTACAGGGTAGTTAATCCAACCACCCACCCCCAACATTTCACAGCCTCTATACCCAATGGCTTACAACCGAAGACTATATATAAAAGAGTGACAACATGACAGTTCCCTCAATATCTAACTTTTCAGTCTCAGTTGGCCCCTGGTGTCTGACTGCAGTATAGGTCAAAAAAACCCTGCATGCAAGTGAATGGGTCATAGGCCAAACTAAAAACTCAAAGTACACAACAAATACATTTTTTCCAAAGACGGTTTCTGTCACTGAAGCTAGTTCTCATCAATGTGCGTGTCCAAGTGTTTGTTTTTATGAGAAGTTCAGTTTTAATGAGTTATTAGATTATACAAAAGTCAAGGCAAGTCAAGTCAACTTTATTTATATAGTACGTTTAAAACAACCACGTTGACCAAAGTGCTTTACAGGATTAAAAAAGGGGCTTTTCCACCATAATTGATAGCCAATTCATGTGCTCGCATATAATGGAGCTGCTCATGATTGGTCAGACAGATGTTTTGGCAGGAACTCCCCCAAGATGGATATAGAGTGAAGTAATGAGTCCTAAAACACAAAAGTCTTAGCACTCCCGGTTCCCTCTTCTAAAAGTCTGTGGGTTTTTTGACTGAGTTTTGGTAAAATGCCTAAAATAAGATCTGTGGTTAACACAGGCTAAAGGTATTGAGATGTTTTTTTCTATAACATAAAATGCGTCTGCTTGAACCCAATTTTTGACCTTTTAAGGTTTTACTCGTCTTAAAAAAGGAGGTTTCTAATAAATGGCTAAATGGGACTACAGTGTTTGTTGGGAACGTTAGACGTCATCACAGTGAACACAGAAACTCATTAAACCCATTTGTCCGCCTTTATAGCTTTACAGACTCACACTCGAACTTGTAGATTTATCTGTTTTTTTATTTTCCATTTTAACATGTTATATATATAACACTGTTTGTAGTGGTGACGTTTAACATGTGCGACCACAATGTAGTTCGTGTATAGCCCAAGAATAGCTTTTTGCTTCTGGTGCTTTAATTTATGCTTCAAAACACACAATAGTGGTGTTCATCTGTGAAGATTATCATGCTGAAGATGGCTTGAGGAGTTTCAAATTGAGATGGTGAGATGGCGTGGAGGCAGAAGCTGGAGATCTGTGGCACAGGAGACAATAGTCAAAACAAGCTTAAAAACACAGGGAAAAATACTCTGGTATATAGCTACAGAGCTGCCAAAACATTAATACCATGGAGTCTGGAGAAACAATCTGACAATCAGGTTGCCTGGACCAGCCCCTAGTTAGGCTGACATAGGCTTAATCTGCCATGGGACTTTCTATGATACACTGAGCTCCTTTTACCTTCTCTTGCTCCATCCATCTGCAAACGCTGATGTCTATTTACTGCATTACACTAACTCAGTTGCCTCTGCGGAGCATTCGTGCTCCCTTGTTTCCTAGTTTTTCAAGATCCTGGCGGCAATCTTGGCTATGCCTGATCGTAGTGATAGCTGTGCTGGTGCTGTGACCCTACCTTTGGTCATGCTCGTGCTGTGGCTGCATTGATTCTGTACCTCCAGCTCACCTTGATCGTGGTGTAGCTGTCATCAGAGTTGATTTAATTCATAAGTTCATTTGAGTTCATTCAAATTCATTTGATAATTTGCATTTTAAAAACAACAATAAGTTAAAGTTAAAAATATTACAAATGTTTTGTTGGAATAAATATAATTAAAACATGCTAAACCTTGTGAAATTGTTCACTAATTATTCACCAATGTTAAGAAGCTTCAGGGAGGGGCAGGTCATTGTTGCCACGGGGACAAGGAGGGGACTAATGTGGATGCCGGGCCGTGTGCAGGCTCCAGCTGGGGTTCTCAGTTGGACCTGACCACAGTGGCTCCACTGATGGAAGACGTGTTGGAGCTGGATTATGAGGATGATGACAAGGACCCCTAAGAGCTCCTCATATCAGAGGAAGACGAGGAGGAGGACAAGTTGTTGTATCCCTTCAGCTCAAGCTGTAAAGCCCGATGCTGTGACTGCCTGCCAGCTTCGCCCGCTCCCAGCATGTATATGCAGGCTGTGTGCAAACGTGCTGCATCCAGGCTGAAAATCCCCTGGCCTGTGGTTGTAACAGAGACCCGCAGATCACATTATGAGGGGAAGAAAAAAACAGCTACTCGCAGTTTTCCCAGAGCTGCTGGTGGAGGTTTCAGTCTCATATAAGGACCACCTGTTTGGCGGGAAATGCCCAATACAGGGGGCTTCCTCCCTGGATTTTGAGGACATGGAAAAACTCAGCATGCTCCGCATGCCTCCCATTTTTCCTCCAGAAACCCCACACTGCCGGCGAAAGCAGACTGATTCCAACTTTTTAATATACCTGTACATCATTACTACTTTCTAAAACAGAGAGAGGAGCCAATTTTTTCTCCATTTTTGGCTTCTTTGAAAGTCAAGAAGGTAGCCCATATTTACACCTTCACCTTGGGAAACCTTTTGGATCAAAAACAGTAGCCATAATTTACACATCCTTTTTGGCTCTTAAAAGTAGCCAAAATTTGCCCCTTCATTTTGGAATACTTTTCTGTTTGTAAAATGTGGCCCGAATTTCCACAAACGTTTCTTTTGCTGATTTATCCAAAGTGAAGGTGTGATTTTGGGCAATTTTCTTCATTTTAAAAATAGCTCAAATTTACCTCTTCATTTTAAAACTGAAAATGAAATTAAAGCACTTCATCATAATTAAAATCAAATAATCAACACTTACCCTTCATAGTAACTGCGTCAAGGTCCCTCTGGCAATCTAAAAAAAGGTAGGTTGCGGTTTTGGGGCACTTTAGTTAGCCTGTGTGACCGTCTTGCCTCTGGGCAATATCAAGCAAAAGATCACACAGGCGTTAAGCCCCCATGCCACGTTACGGCAGTGCCCATGTGGAGGTTACATATATATTTACATATTTATTTTCTCAAAAAAAATTTACATGCTACGAGAACACACAATTTCAAAGAACAAAGAGCAAATGACAATGGAAATCCTATACACACACAAAAAACCCCATGAACCATGAAAACTAAAAGGTCTTTGTCTTGGCAGTGTCCTTCAAAATGGCACGAGGTTGCAGGAGACACAAGTGTCAGGTGTTTCTGATTCACACGTAGGTACTCATCTCTTTCCAGGCCCTGTGGCAATACCGGACCATGTCCTTGGCCTCCCCCTGGCCAAGGCTGTTGAAGAACTAGCTGCGGAACTTCTTCTGAGCGGAGCAGCTCTTTTCCTCAGCTTGAGCCATTGCTGGAATCAGCCATATTCCTCCGGTTCCAGGTATAGCTGAGCCAGGCCTTGTTTCCTTACAGTCTTGTGGTCCATGACCTGCAACAGACAGAGAAGACAGAGTAGACAGAAAAATCAGTGGAGTGAACCTTCATTATCATAAAAACCATATTTCACATATTTCGACATTCACATTACGATGATGTTTCACGTTACACTTAAACTTACATTGATCAGGTATCCTGCCGTGTCATCCTCAATCGCCTCTTTCACCTCCTTCACTCTCATTGTCGTCAGGACACCCGTCCTGTGGCTGTAAATACAGGACAGGTAGGCCGCCATGTGCCCAAAAAACCAATACCTTGTCTTCGGGTCCTTTGGCGGCACCTTTTTGAGGTCATCTGAAATGAGAGTGAGTGAGTGAGAGAGGAGAGAGATTCTTTTTTTTTTTTTTTTTTTTTTAAATCTTTTTTATTAAAACACAGTCACAATGAACAACACATCCTGAGAAAGTCACATTTTCCTTTTTATGCAACCAGAACCCTCCCACCCACCCTAGAGAACCTTACATTGTTAAAATAATAATAGTAATAAAAATAATAATAATAATGATATATATACTTACATACATATACACGTACCCACACACACATATATGCATACCTACATACGTACACATACATATATATACATGCAAAAATAAAAAAATAAAAAAAAATTAAAAAAAATAAAAAAAAAATGTAAATAAATAATAAATAAATAAAATTTAAATAAATAAATAAATGAAATAAATAAACAAAAATTATAACATCACACAGTTGTTTGCTGCCCGCATCACCATATCAGTCCATTATTACTGGACTAATCTAAGTGTAGGAAGTCATGTCTGATGGGAGGGGGTCAATGAGCGAGGCAAGGTGTATCAGGGTGACATTTCAGTAGCAGGAAGCCTATCGAGATAATTAAGTAGTGGTTTCCAGTGTGAATGAAATTTCTCAGGGCGGCCTCTAAGGCTGAATTTAATTTTCTCAAGTTTAAGTAGGAATAGCAAATCATGTAGCCAGGATTTAAAAGCAGGAGGCTGGAAGATTTCCATAAATAAAGAATTTTTCTTCGTGCAATCAAAGATGCAAAAGCTATTACATTGTCCTACAAGGACGTGGTTACAAGTTCATCAGGAGGAACTCCAAAAATAGCTATCTGTGGAGAAGGATTAACCGATATACCTAAGATGTCAGAAATAGATTTGAAAAAAGATTGCCAGTAGTTAGTCAGTTAAGAGCATGACCAGAACATGTGTGTTAGATTACAGGGTGTTTGAAAACATCTATCGCAGGCTTCAGTAGTCTTATCAGGATAAAATTTAAAGAGTTTGTCTCTGCTGTAATGTAGTCAAAGAGTAACTTTGAATTGGGTAACAGAGAGTCTGGCACAGCTAGAGAAGGAGTTAATGGCTTCCAGTGCTTTTTTTCCATAGAGCATCGGAGAAGCTCATCTGGAGTTCGGATTCCCAGTCGGCCCTGCACTTATTTACAGCTAAATCATTAGTTGGTGATAAAAGGTTATAAAGAAATGAGACGTGGCCTTTAGGCAAGGATTTAGCTTGGAGTACTAAGTCTACACCACTAAGGGGTGGAGCTTGGGGGAACTGAGGTGAGTGGGTGCGTGCAAAATCGCAAAGTTGAAAGAAGCAAAAAAAATCTGTATTACCAAGTCCAAAAGATGAGCGTAATTGGTTATAACTAACAAACAGTCCATCTATGTACAAGTCTCTTAGAATTCTCAGTCCTTTATCTTCCAGAGCTGCGAAGCGTGAGTCATTCTTAGCCGGCACAAATAAGTGATTATTACAAAGAGGTGTAGTTTGAGGAAGAGAGAGCCAGCCAAACCGTTTTCTGATTTGATTCCAAATTCTTAATGTACTAATTACAATGGGGTTAGATGTGAAATTTGCAATAGAAAGGGGGAGGGTGCTACATGCTAATGCCTGGAGAGATGTGGAACATGAATTTGACTCTAACTGGCACCAACTCTGATGAGGTGAGGTGAACCAGAGTAGGATCTTTTGTGCATTAGCCGCCCAATAGTACCCGAGGAGGTTGGGCAGTCCCAGGCCTCCCAGTGATCTGCTCCTCTGGAGCAAGGATTTATTTGCTCTAGCGCGTTTACCTGCCCAGATGAATGTGGAAATGGTACTGTTAATAAGATTAAAAAATGATCGGGGTAGGTAGATAGGTAGGCATTGAAAGAGGTAAAGATACCTTGGCAAGATATTCATTTTTACTGTATTCACTCTGCCCGCTAGGGACAGTGGTAAACGGTTCCATTTTTGAAGATCTTGTTTAACAGCTGTTGTCAGCACTGTAAAGTTCTGTTCTTTCAGTGTGCGCATAGTTCGTGTGATCATTATTCCTAGGTATTTTATGCCCGCTACCGCAATTTTAAATGGTATAAGATGAGCTGGGATTTCTGTAGCCAGATGATTTATTGGGAGACATTCACTTTTGGAAATGTTCATGTTTGTACCCAGAGAATATGCTGAAGGAGTCCAAAATTGAGAGAATAGGTGGTAGGCTTGACAGGGGGTCGCTTATATAGAGAAGTAGGTCATCAGCATATAATGAGACCCGATGTTCCTCTCCATGTCTCTTTATTCCTTTGAACCCTACTTCTGATCTCAATGCTATGGATAGCGGCTCGATGGCGAGCGCAAATAACAATGGAGAAAGGGGCATCCTTGGCACTTGGCACTTGGCATCCTTGGCACTTGGCATTTCTAGCACTGAATTTTTTGAGACATCGAAATCAGATTATGAATTTTAAAAGTCATCGAATTTCAAACATTGAATTTTATTTGCCTCTGAATTTTTTCCAATGTCTAAAACAATTCAGTGTAAAAATATTCAATGTCTCAAAAAATTCAGTGAAAAAAATTTCGATGTCTCAAAAAATTCAGTGTAAAAAAATTCAATGTCTCAAAAAAAATTCAGTGTCGAAAATTCAGTGTCTCCAAAAATTCAGTGTCGAAAATTCAGTGTCAAAAATTCAGAGTCAACATCCGGGTAACAAAACAGAAGCAATCGATCTCTGAATCAAATCGTTCAACAACCAGCCAATCAAGTTACGCTCCACCTGTGACCTGTGACCCGGAAACAAAGAGGGGCCCTTCGGTGAGTGTATTTACTTATTATTTACCATTTTTGTTCGGACACGTTGCATATTAACAGAAGTTATTGAACAGTATCTGCACGGAACGTTTTATGAGGTGGCGTCCGTTAAAACGGTTAGCAATTAGCTAACGGTATGTTTGCATGGTTTACTGTTAGTGTCACTCACAGTTCTGTGGCAGCGAGTATCTGACAAGAAATATTTGACTGACAGTACATTTAACAGTTGCTTTACCCAAAACAGTTTTAAAAATAGTACAAATGGACAGCAAATAATGTAGCTGTCATCAAACTAGCTTATCATTATCGTTTCGCTGTTTAAACCCTCTTTGTGCCACTGGCTTGTAGATCCTTATTTTTTTCTGCTGTATTTGTGATGACAGGATAGTCAGGCTGACCTTGTGCAGTCAGCCAGGCGCTTATTGCAGTTAATAAGTTCGTCTGAGAGGGGCTCAGCCAGTGGTGGCGCAACAAATCAAGATATGAGGTTTAGTATTAAACGTCAGTTCATGTACATATGGTTTGATTTACCTATCTGTTGCAGATGTATGGATGATTAATAAATATTTTTTGGATACAATTCTGCAGAGAACAGAGACAGACGGAGAGACCACCACTTCAAATGGAAATGACCAGGTAAAGACTTAAGGTCAATTTAAATGCAAGCCCTATGTATGCACATTTTCACATGCTGCTGATTTGTACAGGTAAAATTCTGCTCTTTACTTTTACAGAAAGTAACTATAATATTGTGTTGCATGGTATGTTTCTTACCAATATTGCAGGCATTCAAATCTAAGTTGGTAAACCCTGGAAGAAAGTATCTGATGTTTTGTGACTATTCAAAATATATAAAGTCCTGTTTAACTTAAGGCTAATGTGAAATTTCTTTATGAATTAAAAAATATATATGGGATTTGAAGGTGTAAATGATTGCCTATTGCACTTTATACGAAACTGGTGAGGATAGGCAATACAGTGCCATGTTTTTGTATTTTCTATAGGTCCTTCCCAGGTCTTTTTACCAAGGGCAGAGGGAAGAGGCGCTTTCCTGCAGCAAATCTTGTTCCTGCCAAAGCACTTGATGTGGCCTTCTATTTGTTGCCGAAGCAGTGTGAAAAAACCCCAAAAGAGCAGGAGCAAATAGTCCATATGCATGCAGGATTGGGCCGCCGGACTGCTCATCTAGATGAAAACACAACACATGAAGAGGTAATAACAAGAAGTTAGTTGTTTAAGGCTAGCTGTATTGTAAGGATTTGCTAGTTTGTCATGCAGTGTGATAAATGCTATTTCTGGCTGGAATGATGAGCTTTAATTCTCTTTTGGAGAGGCTTACACTTGCATCCATTTTTTGCTTACAGTTATGTGATGTCCTCAAAGTTTTATTTCCAAAATTGGGGGATGTTACTGGTGGGTGGCTGCTATACAAATCTGCAGGTAGGGTGACAGAGGTTGACCGTTGCTCACTCATAAAAAACAGTACATATGTGGCAGCTAACTTCACATTATGCAATGCACAACAGTTACTTTATTTTTGAACAGATGGTACCTAAATAAAACTTTAAAAGATTTCTTCAAACTCATCTCTGTACATTTATTATTAAGCCAGTTCAATTTAAGGAATTTTGTGAACATTTATTAGGTCATGCCTAACTGCAAATCAGCAACTGCAAACTAATTGATTGTAATTTTATTTATAAAAGTCAACAAAAAAATTGACTTGTTTTGTTATCGTTGACTTCTTCAGCCTGGCCTGTTGTCAGACTAGAAGTCTAGTTGCTTTGACATAACTTCTAGTTTAATCTATATCTAATAAACTGTTGAAAGTTCTAATTTTCCTCTCCTCTTTTCTAAAGGTGGATGGGGTAGCCGAAAACTCTCTCTTGTGGCTCCTGATGTTACTGGCTATACAGGCATGATGTTGAAGTCTGTAAGTCGTGGGGGTAAAAATCTATTCATAGCCCCAATTCAAGAGGAACTCAGCACAGATCCCCTACCACTAACTGATGCAGCATTCAGCAGCATGCCAAAAGCCATGTGTCAGAAGTGTGGAGTTGCAGTTGCTCTTCCACTCCTGACAGAACACATCAAGTCTTGTGATGTCATGTATGTTGGCAGTGACGACAACCTGGCTAATGTAGATAGTAGTGAGTCTGAAGACAGAAAACGTAAGAATTCTTCATTTAAAGTTTTTGTGAGCATATTGTATAGTATTAAACAACATAAACTGTTTTTTCTTTAAATTAACATTGTTCTTGCTTGTAACTTTTCAATATTTCTCAACAGCGGATATGCAGGAATGTCCTGTCTGCACACAAATGTTTCCCGTTGACTTGATTGAGGTACACGCTTCTTCATGTGTGGAAAGGTATCTATTTACTTTCTGTTGTCAGTGTTTTTCTCTTATCAGCAATTCTCATATACAATATCAGTTAAACACAAATGATTCTATGTGGATAGGGCAGGAAAAGAGGTGATGCATGAAAGCATTGTAATTGAGGAAGAGCAAGCAGCAGTGCCTGGACCATCCGGAACTTGCGCAACTGTTACAGATGGTAGGTGCTGTTCAGGGTTAGCAGTGGCTTAGGAAAGTTAAGGAAGGTAAACTGTCATTGTGAAGGAAAATTGGCATTTATGAAGCATGGCCTACTCTTGATGTAAACCATGAATTGATTACCTTGCTATAATATTTTTACTTTGACCAGGAATATCTGTATTTTAACTCAAGTAATGGTGTGGTGTTGTGTACTTTATCATTTGATATTACAACAATGTTAAATATAATCCTTTTAAATCTTAGCACAGTCTTCAGAGCTCAACCTTGCCAGATTGGTTCTCCCATTAATCTTCATATATATAGTCAGTGATTATTAAGATGCTTTGTTTATGCCTGAATAAGGCTTGATGACTTTAACTTGTGATTTGAATGTACATGTTAAAGATTTTTGTTGTCTCGACAGTCAAGCATAGTTCAAGAAACCACATTTTTGTTTTTATTTTTTTCTTATTAGGCTGGTTAACTATCAGTGACCCCACCAAGGCCATATCTCAGTGTGCTGACAGTTTTCTCTGTATTCATGAAACGGAGAGCCCCTTACATCTCAGAATGGACATCAGAAAAAGCCCTGCTGAACAGGACATGGCCCTAATCTCCTTCTACAAGCAACCTAGTGTGGAATGGGGACGACCTCTGAATTGCAAACTTGAAGGTAGCTCCAATTACAAGTTACAGTTGTCCAAAAATAATTTAAGTATTTCCTTTGTCCTTATCTTGTCAAACTTTAAATTGTGTTACAGGAGATGCTGCAATTGGACAGGGTGTAACTCGCTTTTTTTTCTCAACATGCATGGAAAAACTGAAGTCAGGGTTTTGCATCAATGTTGGTATGCTATATTTTAATTGGTTTGTTTTAACATGAAAGTTCAAGGGATTCTACTTAATATATAATGCCTATATTGACGAGAGCTACAGTTTTCAGTCCATGACAGCACTAACATACTGTGTATTGTCTGACAACTATTGACTCTCAAATTCATACCCAATGGCAAGTAAGAGCAATATTAACCTGCATATCTTTGTACTTTGGAAGGAAGCCTATTACTTTTTTTATTGATTTTATTTTGTGTTTTTATTGTCTTCAACAGCCAACTCAAATGTTACACGGCTCTTTGAAGGACAGCCTGGCCATTTAGTCCCCTCAGCCTCTCACTTTCTTGTGGAAAGTAATATGTTCCTGCTGGCGGGGCGAATGGTCGGCCACTCCTTCCTTCATGGAGGACCATGCCTGTCGGGACTCAGCCCTGCTATTGTTCATGTCCTGCTTGGTGGGAGTCCTGAGACTGCAACTGTTACACTAGAGGACTGTCCAGACCTGGACATCAGAGAAACAATCAAGCTTGTATGTCATTCAGATTTTATGTACAATGGGTTACCCTTTTATTGTGTATCCTTTATCCTTATTGAGTGACATTAATATATGGCAAACTTAAGCTTATCAAATTAATTTTTTTAATACTTATGTAATACTGCAAATGTAGTAGTATACAAAAATCCTGATTTTAGAGCTGCTCAAATCTGTAAATAAAATAGAGGGTGGCGCTTATTTGGATCCACTATTTAATAAACATAATCATTACTTTTTGCAAGTGCACATACAGAGGACAAATTAAAGGAAAACCCAACTTTAAGTGTTTAGTAAGGCGTTGGACCACCATGTGCTTCCAGAATAGCTTCATTGCTTCTTGGCATTGATTCTACAAGTCCCTGAACTCAAGGAGGGATGATCATCTTTCTTCCAAAACATATTCTTTCATTTGGTGTTTTGATGATGGTGGTGGAGAGCACTGTCTAACACATAAGCCGAAAATCTCCCATAGGTTTTCAGTTGGGTCAGATCTAGTGACTGTGAAGAGACCATAGCATGTAATTCACATTATTTTCAGTGACCCCTATGGATGAATCCCCCCCCTCACAGTAGGGGTCAGATATTTGTTTTTTTCCTTTAATTTGTCGTCCTCTGTAATATCTGGCATTACGCATTTTTCTATCTAATTAGTTTCCCTCTGTCTTGAAGCTTGAAGGGAGATCCATACTGTCAGATAAGGATAAACAGCTCATCCAGGACTTGGCCCTTGCCTGGGACCTCCCTTCCCCAACTGAGAGAAACAGGAGATGGCTTTTTGAGAAGCTACTGATCCATGCTGTGAGTGAAACTACTTGTTTTTTTATCCTGTGAGTGATGTTGTTAATAAATGCACATTGCTAAGATTCTAAAAAAAATGTCTGACAAAATTAAATTGTTGCACTTTTCTCTATTGTTGTACTTTTCTCTTCTTTATTAGAAAGCTAAAAAAAAAAAACTTCTTTCACCAGTGGATTGAAGCATAATAAATGTATTCAAATGGATTTATTGTTTTTTATCTTCAATCTTACTTATAGATAAGGAACGTTATGTGTTATATCCTCTCTGTCTTATTACTATTAACAGGTAGTTGGACGTGTCACACGGCAAATTAAGCAGCTGAGACGAGGTCTTAAAGAAACCCCAATGTGGGCACTGGTGACCCAGAGACCTGACACAGTGGCCTTGCTTTCCCCTAAAGAGGGAGCAGGACATTTCAGCCCTGAGGTTAATTTTAATTACTCTGATCTTATATCATTTTCCTAGCAAATATTATGGTTCATACCTGGTCAGCATATATTCTGTTTTCAGTCTTGTTCTTGTTATTTCTGTTTTCCTACATACACAACCCACAATTGAGTGCAAAAGTTATATGTAATTTTAAGATAGAAAAATGACCAAAGTCTTTCTCATGCTATTTTTCAACGCAGGTACTTCTTCAGCGACTCACATGGCCTCATGAGGATAGCGACGATGATGATGAGTGTTCAGTTGACACCAAATGCCGCATATCAGGCTATCTTCGACAGTTCATTGCTAATGGTAGGTTTACAGAGATACTTGGAGGTGCCATTTAAATATTTGGTTACCTGTTAAAGCTATGTAGCTGTATAAAAGCTACATAGCTATTTAAACATTCAGTGTGAATTTCATATATTCACTATTGAGCTGGAAACAGTAACATGACATAAATTTATTTTTAAAAAATCCACCTGATTAAAAAGAAAAAACATTTATAGTCATGTCGCTGTTTTCAACTCAATAGTCAAGTCCAACCAGTCTCATTCTAAAAATTATTTTTCTGTAAACTTATCCCAAGGGTTTGACTAATCTTCTGTTGAGTGTAAGCTGTTACTGTCATAGTTGGTCATTTATCCTGATGACTAATAAAGTCAAAAAAGATTTTTAATTCCTTTTTAATTTACTCCATAGCAACACCAACTGAACTGACCAACCTGGTCAAATTCTGGACCAGATGGGAGATTCTACCACCAAGTCTCTCTGTAGAAGTGGTCGAGAGCAGATACCCCACAGCCTCCACCTGCTTTGAGACCTTGCGCATCCCAGGGCACTACAAGGATTACACATCTTTTAAACATGACATCCTGGCCTGTATTTCCACTTGCCATACAGGATTTGGTCTTGTGTGAGTGTCATGTGGCCTGCATTTACCCTTGTCAGACAAGATCTGTTCAGTGTTTGTTTTTAAGCTTGTTAGTTATTCTGTTAAATTATGGTTTTAACATTTGTAAAACTGAAGGGAACTAGCCTAAGGAAGTACTTCACAAATCTTCCTTGTAAACTATCTCTTTAAGCATTCAAGAAGTTCTTATTGCATACTGAGTTTATTTTCACACTGTTACTGAGAGACCTTTGCAGTAGCACAAAACATGTCAATCTCAGCTTTCACATAAAAATGTGGTATATCTTAAATTTTTGCAGTTTAGCATGTTCCTTGTCAACAATCTCTGCACTGATATCATTCACACAGGAGTTAAGTGAATTACAAGGGAATGAAAGCCCTTTTTGTAACATTCCTTGTATTACACTGAATAAATCATTAATAAAGGTGTATAAATTGAAATGAGCTATACTGGTTTCATTTTCGCAATGTTTCTAGGCAGCACCTTTCTCTTCTTCTCTTGCCAAAGCAGTAAGAATAATAAAATTCAGATTTTGCAAAAATACAAAATATGAATTAGTGTCTCTTCAGTCTCTCAACTCAAAACAAAAGACCTTCTGATTCTCTGATCAGTTCTTTCACAGATCAAGAAACTGCTCACAAAATTGAACAGCAGCAATGTAAGTATCGCAGCCAAAGGACTGGGATGCAGCTCTTGGGTTAACTGCCTCTCTTAAAGCTGTCATTTGTCCATCAGTCAGAGGGCATGCTGTGTCTGGAACAATGATGGTTGAGTGGTCATCATACTGAAGTCCGCTGTTTTCCCACTCAATGTCAGGAATATCCACTGCGTTATCTGGTCCTGGAATTGGGTAATATGTACGACCCAGCTCCCACAGCTGGTTAGGGGTCATGTTGCTTTCTGTTCTCAGCGGATGATTGTCCCAACCACTGCAGAAAGTGTCCAGGGCATCCTGCAGGCGTGGGAGAAACACAAAGTGACAGCAGAAGAGGTGTGTATCATTGGCGATGCTGAGGAAGCCCTCCTCTTCAAGGTAGTGGAGAACATTATAGTAGATGCATGTTACAGCTGCCCACACGTCTCTCCACAACCTCTCAATCCTGGAAAATTTTAATTGAGAAAAAAAAAAACTTTTATGAAAAGGTTTTGATCCACAAATGCACAATTATAAAATGTTAAGATATCCAACTGATATAATAGTTAAGACCATGCCTTAGAATTTCTACTTTATTGTTATAGTGTTTATGCATAACCCACTATATTTAGAATTAGATCTTGTTACATAAATACTGCATGTGATTACACCCTATGCAAACGTGACAAATTATAGTACTCCTGCTAACAAGTGTATGTTAACATACTACCACTACATGAGGTGGCTGCTTTAAGTAACAGTAACTATTCCCTTGAACAAACCGTTGGTTGTGAACACTCTTTCCAGATATAAAGCTGCTCCTTCCAGTGCCACGAACTGTAAACATCAAGCGTGCAACGTCCACGTTTTCCACTCCCTGATCACCACGAACCCTAAAGTAGACACACAACACCTTCAAAGATCCTGTACTTATCTAAAAGTATCAATAAAGCAATGTAAAATTACTGCATTACAAGAAAAAACCATGCATGGGAAATCCAACTTCAGTAAAATTTCACAAGTATTGTGATTTTTAGATAGTATGCAGTATTACAGTAAAAGTACAGTGGTAAAACTGTTAATAGACATCTGAAAAACAATTCATTATCCATTGTGTCAAATCTTCATCTGAAAAATAACTACAGCTGTCAAATAAATCTAGTGGGGTAGAAAGTACAATATTTCCTCAGGGATATAGGGGAGGGAATTCTAAACTAGAATCACATGGAAATACTTAACTACTGTACAGTACAAGTACCTTAAATTTGTACTTAAAAGTCCTCCTCGACTCAAACTATAGTGTTTGTTCTTATTGCCAGTGACAGTTTCAGTGTACAGTACGATACATGTTCATAATTTGACACCTAAGGGCTATTTTCACATTCATCTGCTGACAGGGGGAAGTTTCTCTGAGTTTGTTGAAAATCCATTTCAAAGAGAAATATTTCATATACACCTTAAAACCTGTCTGAAGGGGATCTTTAAGTACAGTACTTGAGTAAATGTACTTTGCCACAGACTGTACTGACATAGTGTAAAAACTCCTAGTTTAAAATATGTATTTGCCTGAGAGGAAAACCAAACTTCTCAACAGATTCTTGGAAGAAAGCCAGGGTGGTTGATGCAAGGTTGTTGGAGGCTGCACCGAGATACATTATCTGCAGCATAAATCGAATTACACCTCCATGAGAGACACAATTCCTTAATGATTATAGAAATGTGTACACTTAGTCCAAACAACTGTACTTACCTTACGGGAAAAACCGTCAATACCACCAAAGACAACAATGTTGTAGCTGAAAGAGAAAAAAAAATAATAATGATAATTGGTCAACTGTATATAACATACTGCAAATAAGTAAAAAGTGTTCTACACACAGTTGCTGAATGTAATAGACATGCTATTTTAAGAGATCAGCTGTGATGGTGTACACACAGTAACATGAAAGAAGCAGTATAAAAAATGTTATGGTGCCTACTGATAACTGCTACATAGTTTTTAAATTTATGCATTTTGTCAAAAAGATCGCTTAATAAGAATTTACCGTATCAATTTATGGTTTGTATCTATGTGCATCAAACACTGGGGTCCTGGAACTGAGTAGGTCCGTCGAGCAATGCATCCTACATTGAACATCCGAGTTATGACACCAGTGGTGTCAACACGGTGCATGGAGGCTCTGACACGGTTATACTGCACCCTCAGTCCTCTGGCTTGCACAAGGGCCTTCATCATGCGATATCCAGAGTGAGGCTCCCTCGATTTAATCTCTCTCACACACTGATCTAACTCTTCATCTGTCATAGTGCTGTATAATGCCTTTACTGAGAGATCAGACTCAGCCATGCGTCGGTATACTGTGCGTGTGGACATCCCCAAAAGTTTGGCTATATATGGAACAGACAGATTAAGTTCCAAAAGTTTGCTAAGGTACTCTGGGGTTATGACCATTCGTTGTCGCCCAGCTGGTCCTTGCTGCACAACTGCACAACTGCAATGTGTTGCTCCCTTTTGTCTTTTTCCAAATTGATAAGATTGTGCAGCTGTGTCAAAGAATCTAAAATAGCTGGACAAACAGTTACTTGACTGGATACCGCATTTAAAAACACAAGTTCTTGTGTGCAAGTGAACTCTAAGAAGTCCAGATCCAGAGGCATGCATCCCAGAATATGCTCCAGTCGAGAGCGAAGTAAGATAAGCGAAGATAATTAAGCAGCAATTCCTAGCAAAGAAAAACAAAATAGAAAATTACCAATAGAGAAGCAAATTCATGATTGTAAGACCTGGTGTTTGGAATATGTGTAATCTGTAATAATAATTGCTTCATCATATGGAAAGAAAAAATAATGGTAAGCATGATATTTTTAAATAAAACATTACAACATTAAATAAACAACATGTTATATTTCTATTATTTCAAGTAAGTAAACATCTTATCTGAGTAAATGTTCAGAGCTGAGCTTATTAATTTTATATGAAAAATGCTAATTTATAAATGTCCTCTGTAGTGGAAGTCACGACTTTGCACTTATGTTTTTTGGGATATTTTTCAGTAGACAGACTATGATACAACAGAGACAATTATTTACAGAATCACTGAAGAGATTCTCAAGTGATCTATCCCACTGTGATGTTAATTGTGCCAAAATATTGTTTGTACTTTGTCTTTCTCCTCAAGTTTATGCCTGTGTTAGAAAGTATGCAGAATTACACCAGATAATGCTGCCCTGAGCCATAGAGACTGCAGTATTTCTAACAGTACATCAAGAATAATTATATCCTGTTGTCCAATTACGTGGACATGCTTTAAAATTTGAATGAAGCAAAGATTTAATATTTTTTCTTTGCAATGTGTTTTTTTAACCACCCCAACACTTAATTTATGTCAAAAAATTTAAATGAAATATATTTTTCCTGGGACTCAGGAGGAAGGGAGACATTTCCACTCCAACGTTTGGCTCAAAGAAAAATACATTTATATAAAGACATTTCAAGAAAAAAAGTCGCAAAGTGATTCAGAAAGGAGCGGAAAAAATGAATAAACCAGAACAGAAAATACACATAATAATGCCACATTTAAGACTTATATACAAGTCGATTGATTTGGCCACTTTCCAACTGAAGATAACTGTTACAAAAATTCCAATTTGGGCTATAGCTGCACTGCCAACTCATAGCCTAGCTCTAGGCTACGTTTTGCTTGTTTGTTTCATTCATTACAAACAACCTTTGTTGCTTGTAGTTGTCATCACTAACTTATGAGCTAGTATGACCCATGCTGTTACCAGTTAACACTGTAATTAAATCATTTGCGCCTTCTTTTAATGTTTTGGGAAATGTGAAGTAGCCAGTAACTTAATAGTCTTAATAGTAGTTAAACAAACTAACAGATATTTCTTGCCAGTCACATCTTAACATACCGTTAGCTAATTGCTAACCGTTTTAACGGACGCCACCTCATAAAACGTTCCGTGCAGATACTGTTCAATAACTTCTGTTAATATGCAACGTGTCCGGTAATATCTGTTACTGAATTTTTTTAACAAAAATGGTAAATAATAAGTAAATACACTCACCGAAGGGCCGTCGTTTCTGCCCTCTGTTGCCATAGCTGAGTGAGCTTCACCCCTCTTTGTTTCCGGGTCACAGGTCACAGGTCACAGGTGGAGCGTAACTTGATTAGCTGGTTGTTGAACGATTTGATTCAGGGATCGATTGCTTCTGTTTTGTTACCCGGATGTTGACTCTGAATTTTTGACACTGAATTTTCGACACTGAATTTTTGGAGACACTGAATTTTCGACACTGAATTTTTTTGAGACATTGAATTTTTTTACACTGAATTTTTTGAGACATCGAAATTTTTTTCACTGAATTTTTTGAGACATTGAATATTTTTACACTGAATTGTTTTAGACATTGGAAAAAATTCAGAGGCAAATAAAATTCAATGTTTGAAATTCGATGACTTTTAAAATTCATAGTCTGATTTCGATGCAAAAAAAAATTCAGTGCTAGAAATTCAATGCAAAAAAATTCAGTGCTAAAAATTCAAATTCATACTCCGATGGCACAGATTTGCTTCCATAGGATGGAGTATGAATGACGCCGAGAAGCCTTCTAACATTAGGAAAGGAATGCCTCCCACCAATGAACCCCGTTTGGTCTTCTGAAATGATTAAAGGCATAATGGGCCCCAAGCGACGAGCTAAAATTTTCGCAAGAATCTTCACATCTACTGGTAAAAGAGAAATTGGCCTATACGAAGCACAGTTTAGAGGGTCCTTGTCTTTTTTATGGATGAGAGAAATAGAGGCTTGCGTTAAGGAGGCTGGTAGAGAGCCGTGACTGTGTGAATAGTTAAACATCTCCAAAAGTAGAGGAGCCAGCTGATTAGAGAATCGTTTATAAAACTCGACGGGGTACCCGTCAGGGCCCGGTGATTTGCCACTATTCATTGAGTTTATTGCTTCCTTTATCTCAGAGAGTGTTAAAGGAGTATCTAATATCTGATTGTCATTAGCTGAGACTTTTGGTAAGATTAGTTTTTCAAAGAAAGCGTTCATTTGAGTTTCATCGCAGGGGGATTCAGATTCATATAATTGACGGTAAAATAAATTGAATGAGGTATTGATTTTGATTGGATCTGTCACTACTGTGCCTGATTCGTCTCTAATCTGGATAATTTGATTGGAAGCTTGTCTGGTTTTTAACTGGTGAGCAAGGAGGCGCCCAGCCTTGTCACCATGTTCATATACTGATCCATAGGAACGAAGAAGTAGTCGTTCGGCTTCAGTTGAAAGGAGCAAGTCAAGTTCTGTCTTAAGTCTAAGTCTCTCTTTGTACATGTCCGGAGTATTTGTTACTGCTAGCGATCTGTCCAAATCTGCAATTAATTTTTCTAGTTCCTCCTTGCGCATTCTGCATTGCTTATTAGCATGGGATGAATATGAGATTATCTTGCCTCTAAGAAAAGCTTTCAAAGTATCCCATAGTAATGATGGGGAGGTCTCTTCATTTTGGTTGGTGTCGCAAAAGACCGTGATTGAGTCTGAGATGTACTTACAGAATTTTTCCTCTCTTAGTAAGAGAGGGTCAAGTCACCAAAACCTGAAATGTTTGGGTTTCATGTTAAAACGAAGATCTAATACGACGGCTGAGTGATCTGAGACTGTTATTGGTAAATATTGGACAGAAATAAGTGAAGAGATAAGATTTTTGTCCATTAGAAAATAATCAATACGGGAAAAGGAACGGTGGGCATGTGAGAAAAAGGAGTATTGACGGGAAGACGGGTACCTGAATCTCCAGGGATCCACGTAGCCAAACTGGTCCATGAAGGAGGACACAGTTTGTGCCATCTTTGAGGGTTGGACAATTCAAGAGCTCGATCTATCGAGAACTGGATCAATGACACAATTTAAATCCCCACCAAGAATCAAAGTATGGGAGTCCAAATCTGGAATTAGAGATAAAACTGAACTGAAGAAGCTGTGGTCATCCCAATTGGGGGCATATATTGATGCTAACACTACAGGCTTCTGAAATAACAATCCGGAGATAATTGTGTAACGTCCTTCTGGGTCTGAAATAATATTATTGGAGATAAACTGAATGTTTTTCTTGATTAATATGGCTGTACCTCTTGTCTTACAATTAAATTGAGAGTGAAAGATCTGACCTATCCATGGCCGGCTCAACTTCCCATGTCCAGACCTTGGTAGGTGTGTCTCCTGAAGGAGTATCACGTCGGCCTCCAGATTTTTGATGTAAGTCATAATCTTTGTTCGTTTTAATGCGGCATTCAATCCCCCCGTGTTTAAAGAGATAAACCTTACCATTTGCTCATCGACGGTCCCTCCATTTAGTGAACCAGTCATATTACAGCGGATGCTAGAAAGGTTATCAGGTCAATTCTAAAACGCAGGCAGCAAAAGGTGAGTGAAATCGTAACAGATGGTATCAAAAACTTAACAAACAATAAGACATTGCAGATTGTCAACACAGAAAAAACAAAGAAGGTCTCTTTACCAACCCACTCCCCGCCCCTTCTATGCAGGGACCCAGTCTCCTGTTCTTGTCCCCTCACACATCCCTCCCGACACATAGACATGTCATCAATTACTGAACTTACTTGCTCATACTTCCCTTTCTGAAACATCTTACCTCAAAGAATCATCCCCAAGCCCGTAACTCAACAAGTGTCATAATGCATTTATATAACCCTTTAAACCTTTAACCAAATACTTAAGTGTACCCTTCCCACACAAGGTAGGAAGTATATGAAAAATAGAGTATTCCATGTAAAACGTGGAATAAAACAGGATAATGGTAACCCAAGCAAGATACTGAACTTATTTACCATTACTGTAATAAGTAACATTTTCAGAACAATACAGAATAAATCAGGGCCAACACTTGATTAGTCAAGATTTACAATGACTATGCGCTTCATCATCTAAATAGAGACTATTCAACTCTATATAGATTGCAGCTTAAAGGGAAAAGAAAAAAAAGGAAGAAAAAAAAACGCTTATATACTCAGTTATTCTATTAAACTGTTAACCAAGGAAATAAAGTGTGCAAATTAGTACAAAAATAGCGGAAAATAAATTGTCCGAGTAACTAAGTAACTCAGTCTGCAGCAGAAAAGTGTCTTTAGGTGAGGCAGTCTGGCCCTTAGGTGCGCAAAGCAGAGGCACAGTTAGCGCATCAGTCACTGAACAGTTATCAGAAGTCCAGAACGAAAAGTTTTTCAGTCACATGTTGTTCTTACCGGAGCTGCCGTAGTGTTGTGTATGCCTAGCCTAGCCGGCTAAGCTAATCAGGCCTCGGGCTCTGTTTGTAGCTTGAGGCGAACGCCGCTGCTTCTTCTGGGGAGGAGAACCTCTTCTTTGTCCCACCGTTGAGCGTTACCTGGAGGCGAGCCGGGAAGAGTAGAGCAGGCCTGAGAGAAAGATTGTACAGTTCTGCCATCACAGTCCGGTATTTTGCGCGTTCTTCCACCACCTCTGGAGCGTAGTCTTCAAAGATCTGGACGGGGGCTCCTTCATATTGTAGTTTCCCTCTTCTTTTGCGGGCTTCTCGTATGATTAGGGCCTTAATTTGGAAGCGGTGCAGGCGGATAATCATGGCTCGTGGCCTCGATCCGGGCTGTGGTTTAGCAGTTAGCGCCCTGTGCGCTCGGTCGAGCTCGGGTGGGGATGTTAGGATCTCCTCCCCGAGCACATCAACTAACAGCTTCGAGAAAAACATGGTGGGTGTGGGCCCCTCAATTGATTCTGGAAGACCGATTATCCGAATATTATTTCTGCGGCTCCGGCTCTCCAGGTCCGATGTCTTAGCTAGTAGCTTGTTGTTGCTGTCGGCTAAAGCTACCAACCTCGCCTCCAGAGTGCGAATACGCTGGTCATCGGTCTCGGCACTGGTTTCCAGTGATGTGATACGCTGTCCATGATCTGACACGGTGCTCTGTATTTTTTCCTGTCTTGACTCAAGCGCTGCGAAAGAGTTTTTAAGATCGGACGTTATACTAGCTCTGTGTTTTTCCAGCAGGCCTTCGATGCTAGTTAAGCCTGAGCTAGCACAGGCACACGGGGCTTCATTCTCACTCTTCTTGGATGGTTTCGTTGCTTTTGACATCATTCCTGGTGGCACGATGCTATCCTGAGTTAATAGAGATTCAGCTCCTACTTGGGTCGCTGAGGGTATAGTAGAAAAATACAGGTTTTTGCAAAGTTGAGTTACGGGAGACAGAGACTACGTCGCTCTCACATGCTCACCAAACCAGAAGTCCGAGGAGAGAGATTCTTAGCCATTAAATTAACATAGTGATGTACGTCGGACTACCGCCAAACACAGACACAGGAGGAGTACAGCCTTAGCCAGGAGTGAAGGGATTTTCTGCCGTGCCAGTCTCTGGCAGGTGGCTAAGGACTCCTTGGTCACAGCCTGCTCTGCTTCGCCTGTTTGACCAGGCTCAGGTGGCCAAGGACAGGCCGGCTGACATTCTTATACAGCTTCTTCAGCTCTCTGAAGACGACGGTCGTCTTGGAGCTGCTGAGGCGGCAGTACTGCGGCAGTGTGTCACGAAAGTATTCCAAAAAGGAAATCGCGTGAGTGACATACAGAAATATGGTGGGGGGGTGCAAACAGATTTCTTAAGGACTGCAGGGTATCTGTGAAAAGACAAGTTTGGATTTAGTCTCTATAGGAGCCGTATTGTGTCACTGGTGGATTATTCGTCTCTTGATTTGCTTGGTCTGGTTGCCATGGTGATGCACAGGGCTTGGGTCACGTGGGCACTGGGGATGATTGCCGTAGGTGATATAGGGAGCTGGTTTACCTGCACGTTGAGGGAGAGAGAGGAGTGTAGGTAGCCGCAATTTTTGTTGACCGCCTTTGTTCAGTTTATTGCTTTGTTACATATTCGCCGCCAGTGCACGTTTACCATCCTTTAGGCGTGTGTAACCTGAAAGCCGCTGAAGTAGCTGTGATGTTTTGAGGTATTAAATTATTAAAACTTTCCTGGACTCAGCGTGCTTATGAACCAGCAGCAGCGCGTCACACAAACATACAGGACCTCATCCTCTCAAACGACTTTAATGACAGGCAAGTCGTTACAGTCTCTATCATTCTTGTGAGTACTTAGTTACTTGTTTCAAAGTCCAACACTTACACTTTAAGGTGTTTGGGGTTAGAAAGAAACTCCCATGTCCAGTAGTTCAGGGACTCCCACCCCACCATCATGTATTTTAAAAAGGCCTTTGCCCTGATGGCCTTCGATACAGCGTTCTCTTGCATTTTATTTGTTCCCTAAGGGGAAAAAACAAATGTTGCATAGTCCTCTAGGTAGCTCTCTGTGGAGACACAACAAATATGTGATTTAGCATAGCGTGACACACCTGCACACATACACAATGTGTTCTTTCTTACCAGTTGAGGAGGGGAAGAAGAGATGCCTCATTTTGGAGGCCTTGCTTGACGAGTGCTTTGTGTGATGCATTCATCTTTGAGCGGCATTTAGCAGGGCTTTGGTCCTTATGGAAAAGAATAAAAAAGATATTAAAATTTAGATTTTTTTTTAGCAAACACTGCATCATTTAAACTTTTACCTATAATGTCACTCACCTGACCTTGCTTCTGCTCCGCCACAATATCTTCAATAGCCTTTTTTAGGCCCACCATTTGGCCCTCCTCTGAAACAAAAAAAAAAACCAACATTGTTATGATGACGTATGCGCAACAATATTCCTTAAAGGGGTTGAGTCAACTTGAATAAGAGCGGAAATGAGAAAGGGTGTAGTTTCCAAACTACATGACTACGTGTCCTCCTTTTCCTCAGGGTTCCACGCTTGGTAAATATGTGTACAATCACTGATTAACTGAACTCACCTCAGTCGAGTTCTCCTCCTCCGACTGTTCCTCTGCAGGTGTGACCTTTTGGCGGGGCTCAGCGGTCTGTTCCACCTGCTCCTCCTGCTCCTCTTCCTGCTACTCCTCCTGCTCCTGCCTCTGCCCCTGTTCCACCTGCTCCTCCTCCTGCTCCTGCTCCTGCCCCTGTTCCTCCACCTCCTCCTCCTCCTGCTCCTGCCCCTGCCCCTGTTCTACCTGCTCCTCCTCCTGCCCCTGCCCCTGTTCCACCTCCTCATCCTCCTCCTCATCCTCCTCTTCCTCCTCATTGACCTGTATATGAAGACAGAATAAAAAGACAGATTTCAATTAACGACTTTGTGAAGGAGAAAAAGTTTGTGTCTCATATACTTTAATAAACTGATGTCACTAGAGTGCATTCTGTTCTATTCTATTCTATTCTATTCTACTTTGTTCACACCTCTACAATGTGTTTTGTTTTGGCCGTCCTTTTTTGACCAGGAACAGCCAAGACACTGGCCCCCTGGGGTGCAGGCCCTGGCCCCCCTGCCTGCTGCTGTAGTTGCTGCCCCTAGAGAGAGAGAGAGAGAGAGAGAGAGGGAGAGAGAGAGAGAGAGAGAGAGAGAGAGAGAGAAATAGCAAGAGAAAACAGAACTGCAAATTAATTTAAATGAATGTGAATACATTTTTTATTGATATGTATTTTTGATTCACTCACCCTCAGGATCTAAATGTCCTGCTGCAGCTCCCTTACCTCCTGCTTCAAGTCCTTCACCTCCTGGTGGGCATTAACACAGGAGGCGTTCTGGCAGCCACCAGGCCCATCCTCAGGATCCTCCCTGTCAAGATCCAGCTGGCTGACCATTGGAGGATTCAGGTTTGATGCCCTCAGTCAGCCAGCTGGTTGATCGCAGAGCGGTGCTTGAGGGACTTCAGCTCCCTTTCCATGTGGCGCTGGGTAATGTCCTTGTGTCCTCGCAGGTGCTTCTCCAGGTGCAATACCTGCATATTGCAGAGAACCAGCGGGCACTGTCCCCCAACCAGGAGGACTCTCCCCGTGGCCAGGTTGTTTAGGATGACCTTGGGGTTCCTCAAATTATGGATGTCCCGCAAGTGTTTAGCAACACATTGGAGGAGTTTTCCACAGAGGGGGCATTCACCTTGGCTTTTTGTTTTAGTCATACCTGAAAGGAAATCAAGTAACAAAATAATGAAACATCATAATTACTATTAAAGCTGCAAGCAGCGTCACATATTAGCTTTCAAAAGCATAGTTTTTATGTACAAGTAGTGATTAATGTATAACACTGTGTACTGTTACACTGTACTGTACTGTGTACTACAAAGTGTACCTTTAAACTTCATATTTCATCTTCAAATGCATTAAACAACAACTTTGTCAACATATACAGCCTTTGCCAACACTAACAAACCCATTAACAGTGAAAAGGCATTGTGTTTTAGAATTTAAAAGCATATTTTAACTTAACTGATGCCTATTAACGGATAATAGCTGCACCACAAAAAAGCATGCAAAGTGGACCTTTAAACTTCCTATTTCAGCTTAAAAAGCATTAAACGGTACGTTCAGGAAAGAATTACTCACCTTTTGTGTCTCAAAATCAATTAAAAGCCGAAAATCAAACGTCAATCATGAACTCTTCTTAAAGTCTCTGCCCCCAATGGTGGAAGTTGAATTTAAGCTACTTTCTTGGTTTAACCCTTTCATGCATGAATTATTAAAAACCAGAACAATATATATATTTATATTTAATTATATATATTTATATTTTTTACATATTATGTTTTACTTCTGAGGACATGAAGAGTGGTGGGAAAAAAAACGTTTTTTTTAATACTAATAATTACAGAAGTGTCCACTCAAGTGGACATCATGCAACCATGTCTTGTGTGAATTATGAATACCTAAATCATATTTTATGTGTTTAATTTGTATCTATGTATAAACTACAAAAAAATGCTTTTCATTTTTTTAACAGACATATTTTCAGTTTGTCACATGTCCATGTGACCGGACAGCTGGAAAGAATTACTCACCTTCCGTGTCTCAAAATCAAACAAAAGCTGGAAATCAAACGTAGTCCGCTCTCACCCAAAGCTCTATATTTATATTCACAATTTCATTCATCAGATCTTCAGGAAATAGATGTATAAAGAAATCTATTGGTTTCCAAGGGGTCTGCAGAATTGCAACTTTGATAGCATAATCCCTGTGTAAAATAAAGGTAAGACACCAAGGTTCAAGTCGTTTGATCCACTTTTGTGCAAATGGTGAGCACTTGAAACCTCAAAAAGGTGATCCGCCCATTAAAAAGTAAAGGTCTGATTGACACCGAAATGACACCTTTCTGCTCATCTCGGGACCCCCAACAACATATTAAAAAATCAGACTTCTAGGACTTAGAAAATAATTTGCTCCTAACTGTCCATTCCTGTCAAAAGGGTGTTAGGGGCTATAGGTCTGACACCCTTTGTGACTCCTGAATCTGAAACAGGCCAAAACAAATTCTAAAGGAATTTTGAAAACATTTTTTTTTTAATATTTCATAAACGCTTTGAGCTAGGAAGCTGAAATTCGACTACGTTTATCGTGGTCCCATGTACAATGAGTGTGCAGAATTTCAGACTCGTGCGACCTACCGTAGGGGTAAAGATCAACCTAAAGGGGGTATCTGGCAGAAGAGGTCAAGTTATTAAATCCCTTTTTTAAAAAATAATTCATAGACGCTTTCAGATAGGAAGCTGAAATTCGACTATATTTATCATGGTCTCATGTGCAATGTGTGTGCAGAATTTCAGACTCGTACGACCTTCCTAAGTATGAAAGGTCAACCTTCACTGATCATTTTCAATTTGGGGTTTCTCTCGCCTATTTGAATTTTTTTTTTTGGGCCCTCTGTGGGGGATGGGCACTTGAGTTGAGCTCCTCCAGAATGCTGAAACAGAGCTTTTTGGCTTGCTAGGGTGGCAGCTCAGCTCAGTCCTCCCCTTCCCCACCCTCTGCAACAAGGGGAACCTCTCTTCATGTCAGGGAACTTCAACCCCAAACACTGCTATTGACCTCAGAGTGTCTCCTGATTGGACGGGGGGGCCCCGCCCACTCAATGAGGGGCAATTTTTTTTCACCTTGGGGCAATTTTATCCCAAACTTCCCAGGAGTTCTCCCAATTGGACAGGGTGGTCAGGGGTTGCCCCGCCCACTCAATAATGGGCACTTTTTTACACTTTGGGGCATATTGAACCCACAGTCTCCTGACGGTCTACTACTGTGTGGGAAGGGGTCTGGGGGGCCGATAAGAACGTTCTGACGTGTTTTGGGGCCAAGTGTCCCAAGGTGGAAAAAATTTGCCTATTACTGATGTGGGTGGGGCCATGATACCACCCCAGAGCCAATGGGAACGTTTTGAAGTGTGTTGGGCTCAAGTGCCCAAAGGTAAATAAAAGTGCCCCCAATCAAGGTGGGCGGGGCCATGACAACACCCCCCGAGCCAATGGGAACGTTTTAAAGTGTTTTGGGCTCAAGAGCCTAAAAGTAAATAAAAGTGCCCATCAGTGAGGTGGGCATGGCCTGGAGCAGCCAATTTTAATATCTAGAGTCAACATCCCCTTATTGAATTGGAAGTCAATTTGGGGCGCCTGGGGGGGCGTGGCCATCACAAGAATATGATGAGGAGTCCCCCCTATTGGCAGCCATGTGGTGTCACCAGCAAATGCCCCATTGCAAAGTGGAGTAGCCACAATCGCAGGTCAGTTTGGGCTACCAGGTAGCCCATCATGACGAAGTGGCCCAAAATGAGGGGCCCCAATTCATTTGGGGTCACTTGTGGGCACAAGTAGTCGAAATTCACCAATCTGAGATTCGGAAAATAGTTGAATCCCTCAATGACAGAAAGATGGGCAGCACTGACAACCTCAGCCTGGGTACTGAGAATGATATCACGGGGATAAATGCTTCAGTTTGCTGTCACCCCTCCTTGCTTCACAGACAAAGTACATTCCCAGGCTCAGGGAGAGTCGGCTCGCATTCTACAGGAGGAGATTTTCTCCCTGTTAGAAAAGAAAGCTGTATGTGTAGTGCCCCCCGAGTAGAGTCAGAGTGTCTTTTACTCCAGGCATTTTCTCATTCCCAAATGGGGTGGGAAAAGGATTTGCGCTATCCTACAAATTCCTCAGAAAAAACAAATTCAGGATGCTCACCCTGTTACATCTAGTGCGCCTGACCACGTATTTAGATAACTGGCTCCTGCTGGCACAGTCGGAACAGGAGGCATTGACACAAACGAATGTTGTCATTGGACACCTGATCGACCTGGGTTTTGTTATAAACGCTGAAAAGAGTGTGTTCACACCGGTGCAGAGCATAATCTTTCTAGGATTATCTCTGGACTCTCATTCACTGCCCACCTGTCAGCAGAGAGGGTGAAAGCCTTCAGAGCGTGCCTCGTACATTTCCAGCTGTGCAAATCTGTTCCTTTCAGATTATGTTTTCGATCACTGGGTCTGATGATCCTAGTAATCAGACTCGGCCGCTTGTACATGAAGAATTTCGAACGCTGGGTCACTTCCCTCATCACAGCGCATGGACAGTGACCGTTACTGTAGATTGCGTAATGGCGCTGCACCACTGGAGACATCCAGCTTTCCTGGTGCAGGGGGTGGCCATGGGCACTGTCCTGTCCCAAAGAAGTGGTCACTACGGACGCAAGTCTGTCAGGCCGGGGTAGAATATGCAAGGGCCGGTCTGTGAGGGGTATCCTGCATGCCCACATGAATTATCTGGAGCTCTTAGCAGTGCTTTTCACCCTGGAGTGTTTTCTTCTGTTTCTCAGCGGACATTATGTGCTGGTGAGAATGAACAATACAACAACGATGGCATGAATAAACCATTAGGGGGGTTTGCGTTTCCATCAGTCACACATACTGGCACGCAAACTGATATTGTGGAGCAGCAGGCGTTTCCTGTCTCTGAGAGCTACGCACGTCCCAGGAATTATGAACTGGGGAGCGGATCTGCTTTCCAGAGGCATGCCGCTTTGTGCAGATTGGAGCCTGCATCCAGCCATCGTGAGGCAGGTATGAAGACATTACAGCCGGGCTGCGGTGGATCTGTTCGTGTAGACAGAAAACGCGCAGTGTCCGCTGTTCTACTCGGTGTGCGACTTAAGCGTGCCACTCGGCGTGGATGTTCTCGCACGTTTGGCCGCTCGTCCTCTTGTAAGCTTTCCCCCCACTGACTCTGATACCCCCCACTCTGTCCAGAGTGAGAGAGCAATGCAACACGTTGATTTTAATAGCTCCACACTGGCAAGCAATGCACTAGCTGGCGAAGATATATCAGCTCCTGTGCAGTAAAGCTGTGGCATCTCCTGTTGCACAGGGACATGTTGTCACAGGCGGGAGGAGTTCTCAGACAGGAACAGGAAGTTCATATGAAGCTTCAGAAGTCAGCAAAGGGTCATCAGAGGCCCATAGTGCCAAGCGTTTCCCCCACACCTGGAACGCTTGGCACTATGGGCCTGGCCCATGAGTGGTTCAATTTAAATACAGTGTCCAGTCAAGTCAATTTTATTTATAGAGCCCATTATCACAAAACATGGTTTGCCTCAGAGGGCTTTACAGTGTATGACATCACTCTGCCCTTAGACCCTCACATCACCCAAGGAAAAACTCCCGAAAAAGAACCCCTGTAACACGGGGGGGAAAAAAAGGAAGAAACCGCAGGAAGATTGGCAGAGGATGATGAGGGATCCCTTTTCCAGGACGGACAGATGTACAATAGATGTCGTAAATAACAAATTAAATACAATTGTGGCAAAAAGGAACGAGAAAGAGAAAGGGGGGAGGGGGAGAGAGGCACAGCAATAGTAGAAACAGATGCATGTCATATAATGATAACAATAGGTGTGAAATTATCAAATGCACTCTATGTTGATAAGAGTCTCACTCATATATTGACAGGGAGGTGTCCAAAGGCATGATAACAGCATCGGCGCAACCAGGACCAAGACCACGACCGGGGGCGAGCAGGGGGTACAGTATCAGTGCAGCCACAGCAAGAGCACAACCAAAGGCAGGGTCACAGCGCCAGCACAGATATCACCATGATCAGGCACAGCCAGGGTTGCAGCCAGGATTCGGGAAAGCAAGGAAACAAGGGAGCAGGAATGCTCCGGAGAGGCAACGGGATTAGCACAATCTGTTGCCTCAGCTGTTGCCTTCATCAGAAACAGGTGTCGCTTCACCTGAGTCTTTAAAGGAAACAAGGTCTCATGTATCTTAAAAGTGTCTGTGCTCATTTCCTCATGGTTAGGTTCCGTTGTGCTTCTAGGTCTTGCCGCCAGCCTCAGTTGCATACTGCCAACAGGCTACAAATGTTGGCTATGTAAAGATGGATGTGATGGTTTTTGGCAAAGTCATACCACAACAAGGTATTTTGGTTATTAAAGACCCTCCAGATCAAACACTCTCCACTGGTGTTACTGGTGTCTTAGGCATGAATGTTATAAGAGAGTGCTACCACCAGTTGTTTGGTCAACATGTTATGGACCTCTTTGACTTCCCCATCGTGCAGCAGGCCTCTGCTTTGTGGCGTCAGGTATTACAGCAATGCCACCAGGCCCAGTCTCATGCAAGTCAACCCAAAACAGATTGGCCATACCTAGGAGTACAGTTAATTGGATTACCGCTACATGCCCTTCTCAGTTTAGTGAGTACTGCATTGATTGAGCCCCTCGATGATGGTCACTCCCTCCCTGAATGTGTGCTCCTATCTCCAGCCATGGTCACTGTTACACCATTGTCCTGGTGAGAAAAAACAATGGAAGCTTGAGACTTTGTGTGGATTACAGACTGTTACATGGCATAACAAAAAAAGGATGCCTTACCACTCCCAAGGATTGAGGAGTCTTTGGACGCCCTGTCAGGAGCCCAGTAGTTCTCCACCATTGATTTGGCCAGTGGTTATCATCAGGTCCCAGTCACAGAGGAGGACAAGATGAAAACCGCTTTTGTACCCCTTCTGGCCTATTTGAGTTTTAAAGGATGCCATCTGGCTTATGTAGTGCTCCCAGTACATTCCAACGACTGATGGAGTGAATGTTTGGTGACCAATACTGCCACTCCCTGTTGCTCTAAGTTGATGATGTTGTTGTATTATCCTCCACAGCGGATGAGCACCTGAGTCGCTTGGACCTAGTTTTGAGCCATCTCCAGAGATGAGTCAATGGCCAAGCTGGAGAAATGTAACTTCCTCCAGCAGCAGATATAATACTTGGGGAATATAGTTACTGCTGCAGGTGCACAGACCCAACAAGAGCACTTCTATGGCTGACTGGACCACTCCAGGTACTGTGTCAGAACTCAGATCTTTCCTTGGTTTTGCCAGCTATTATCAACGTTTTGTCCAGGGGTTTGCAAAGCTGGCTGCTCCCCTCCACAAAGTGATTGCTGATCTGGCAGGGGAAAAAAATGTAGAGGCCAGGGGATTTCGCTGAGGGATGCCTGGACCCCCCAGTGTGAGAGTAGTTTTAGAGAACTCAAGGAAAGGTTGATGTTGTCACCTGTTCTGGCCTACGCTAACTTTAAGCTGCCTTTCATTCTAGAAGTGGATTCCAGCCATGATGGTCTGGGGGTGGTCCTTTCTAAAGAACAGGGTAGCAAGGTTTGACCAGGTATGGTATGGGAAAAATGATAAAAGACTGGTGTCAAACATGTGAGAGATGCTAAAAACACATAGCCACAGGTTGGAGCTCCTATGGGCCATTTCTTAGCTTCCTGACCCAATGAAATATTGGCCATTGGCTTTTCACTTCTAGAGCCTGCTAGGGATGGGATGGGACAAGTGTTAATGTTGACTGATGTTTTTTCCAAGTTTACCCAGGTCTTCTCCACCAGAGATCAGCAGGCCTCTACAGTGGCAGAGGTGCTAACCAAAGAGTAGTTTTACAGGTGTGGTTTCCCAGCTAGACTGCATTCTGATCAGGGCTGTAGCTTCGATAGCGCAATAATTCAACAATTGTGTGATCTGTACGGCAGTAAGAAGTCCAGGACCACCCCCATCACCCTCAAAGAAACAGCCAGTGTGAGCATTTCAACCGGACTCTCTTCGACCCCCTTCACACCTTGTCAGCTGAGCAGAAGCACAGATGCCCTGAGTACCTCCAACAGGTCATGTTCAGCGAACATCGAACATCGGCTGCGCCTGCAGGTGGCAGTGGAGAATGCCCAGGAATGGACAAGGTAAGCTGCAACCCAGCGGAAGGACAGGGCAGACAGACAAACAGGCTCAGGACTTTGGGACCATTCCTATAGAGAGTGAAATAAAATCAAGGATGCCTGGGCCCCCCAAAATCTTCCAGGTGGGGAAGCCCCCTGACCATGGAGGTGCAGTGTATGCTGTTGCCCCATGAGAAAGGCTATTAGAGGTGCGCCATGTTCACCATTCCCAGCTCAAACCTGCTTCTGTCCCTTATGCTCCTCCTACCCCTGTGATTGGACCTGGCCCACCATCGACCAACCCTGATGAGGAGTGTGCGTGGTGGGTGGTTGTCAGGTACGTGCCCGGATTGAAGGACCCCCAGCTGAGGTGATACCAGCACTCTGCATCACCTACAGCACCTGATACTTCTGCTAGCACTAGTTCCTACCCAGCCGCCTGTCCTGAGGTGGTTAGACGCTCAGCCCGTGAGATGGCTGGTAGACACTCTAACCCTCACCACTTGCCAGTGAGAGTAGAGAGCAGAGCAAATGGGGTTACACATTTAATTTTCCCCCAAGAAATTATATATTTTTGTTGTTGTTTTAGTTTTGGTGACATCAAAACTCCTGCTTGGATCTCTCTAACGCTTGTTTTGTTTGTCTTGTACAAGTGCTATAGGTGCATTGTCGGCCCAACGGTGGAGAGTTTGATGGTAGTTAGTCCTCACCTGTTCACACTCCCCATTTATTATTATTATTATAACCTTTATTTAATCAGGATGGTCCCATTGAGATCAGAGATCTCTTTTACAAGTGAGACCTGGCCAAGATCAGTTCCAATAATAAATTACCATAAAATCACATAGAATCACATAAATTTGAATACACTGACACAGTCAGATAAAACATTTGCACACAGACAGGCTGGACTCAATGGATTTCACCATAGTTTTGAACCCATTCAGGGTCACTAAGTTTTGAAGCATAACATCAGTCTGAAGATTGTTCCATGTAGCAAGAGCAAAAAACTTGAAGGCCTTCTTTCCCATTTCTGTTCAGACTTTGGGAATTTAAAAACACAAAAAGTCCTAAGAACATTATCGTGTGGTTGGTAAATTGCACTTACTTCACCATTAATTTTGCACTCCCTTTTTAATTGCTTTGGTGTGTGTGTGTGTGAGAGAGAGAGAGAGAGAGAGAGTGTGTGTGCAGGGCACTGGAGTATGGCAAGGGATTCTGTCTTGTCTCTGTCCATCATTTTAGCCATCTGTATTTTGGATTTAACTGATTTCACTGAAGTGCTAAAGGGCAAGTGCCACCTAAAATTCTCAGGCCTTACCACAGCTCAGCCACATTTAGAATGCCAAATAGCGTACCAGTAACTGAAAAGAATCCCAATAAACTAACGTACCTGATTTTTTCAAGCAGAGAATATTCAATTCATAATTCTATTTATATTATCATTATTGTTGTAAAATGCTCATTATCAATATTGTTGTATTTTAATCATTCTTATTCTTACAATAATGTCCATAAAAACAATTCCCTGTCTGCCACTGCTGTAGACACAGTCAAAGGAGTTCACACAGAAGTTTCACATGAAGCAGCAGGTCTGTTTACCTTATGCCTCCAGTATCACTAGTATCAGGAGATGACACATACCAGCAGCAGCTGACAGGAGTAGGTGTGTTCTCTCCTCTGCAGAAGAAAGTGTGTTCCTGGTAATAACATCAAACAGTTGGATGTCAGCATGTTAAAAAGGCTGGATGTAAAGAAGGAGAAGCTGCCACCTGCTAATAGAAAGAGTTTGTCACTCAGTAAACTATCCTGCACAAAAAAAACCAAACAAACTCAACTCTATCATTCTAACTAAGCTTTGAACAGTGTGGGGATTTCTGATCAGTTATTTGAATCAGTTTTTGGTGTGAATGCACATACTCCATATTCATTATTTTATGTGTGTTTGGGTCTCCACAATGACGTATCAGACAGGGCCCAGCATTTGAAACATACCCACCTCATTGTCATGTAATCATAAACATGCAAAAAGAGTCTTGTGCAGGTAAAATAGAAAGATAGATTATTACATGTATCAAAACCAAAACATGAAAGCTACAGGGCTGAAAAACAGCATGTACAAGACGGGATGAGCGCAAAAGCAAAAAGAGCAAACTTTATTGTTGTGTCTTCCTTTGTATTTCTTCAACTTATACTCAGGTACACAAGGAACTAGACAGAATTAGACCATTGTACAAGTGCGTCCTCTGGTGACTATCACAAGTAAATGTCTACCCCTTAACAACAGGTGGCAGTGTAAGGCCATAAATCACAGTATATGACATACTCCTCCCCACTTAATGAACAAGCCGCACCTAAAAAAATTAGGAATGCCAGTTATAATAAATTGAACAGCACAGCATATAAACACAACTAAGTCACGCCAGTAGCAACTAAAATGAATTGTACGCAACTGCAACCAAAACCATGAAATTTCTGTCAAAATTACATATAATTATAAAACATATCTCAAGCATTTAACCATGCCATAATAAAAATCTTTTCAGTCCTTTTAACACCAATGCAACATGTCACTATATAAAAGTCCACGTCCATATTACTTTTTTTGTGTGTGTGTTTAGTGGTTTTAGGGAAAGAGGTAGACTGCTCAGACCCTGACATTACCCTAGGGATTATTCTGCCATGTTCTTCACGGGAAGTCATAACTACCAATCCAGGCATTTGGGCAGCCACCGTTCTCTCTGAGGGTACCGGCGGACAGCACTGCCATCCGGCAGAGCCACACTGGGTGTAGCAGGAACAGACATCATTGTGAATGGTGGTGACAGTTCAGTCTCTTACAGAGTTGAAGAAGCAGGTGTGGTGGAAACAGGCTCCATTGCAAGCGGCCAATCCTGGGTGAGTGTGAATTGGGCTGAACTGACATGCATGAATGGCTCAGCACCACCTGGTGAGGTTTCCACAGGTGTTTTTTCCACACAATGTCTTCAGTGATCTTGAGTGTGTATGACACTGGGCCAGTCTGTGCTATTGCCGTAGCAGGAACCCATTTTAGCCTGTTGCTATAGTTGCGTGCCACTACAGGCTTTCCTTTCCTGCATCTCTCAACTTGATACTGCTGTCTGCATAGGACAATGTCTTTGGTCTTGAGTGGCTTCAAAAGGTTGATGTTGGTGCAAAGCTGTCTCTTAATAAGAAGTTCTGCAGCAGCATCCCTTTTGGTTGAGTGTGGAACATTTCTGTAGGACAGCAGGAATCTGTTCGGCCGCTAGTGGTCAGAGCCTTGTCCCTGAGAAGCTTTCAACGCAAGTTTTATACTCTGAACAAATCTCTCCGCTGTACCATTAGTTGATGGGTGGTATGAAGCAGAGTGAATGTGTTGTACTCTATTGATCTCATGGAATCTCTCAAATTCTTGTCAGACAAACTGGGGTCCGTTATCACTCATGACTTGTTCAGGAAAGTCAAACTGACTAAACATTTCACCATTTTCTCAGTGGTTTTCTCTGCTGTAGTAGATCTCATTATGGATACCTTTGGCCACTATTTTCTGGCATGAGGGACACATTCTTGCTGTCTCTTCAATCTGTCCGTCAAGTCCAGGCCACCAGAAATAGCTCCTGGCTAGCTCTTTCATGCGGATCATGCCACTGTGGCCAGTGTGCAGCTGCTGTAGTAGCTTTTTTTGCAACGAAGATGGAGTAATCACTCTGGGTCCCCATAGGAGACATCCTGCCTGCACAGAGAGTTCTCTTTGTCTGGTGATGTAATGTTTCAGCTCAGGGAGATCACCACGCCTGCCTCTAACAACTACATCCAATAGCTTTGACAGCACCGGGTCATTTCTGGTGTGGTGTTTCACTTGAGCAGATGTGGTAACTCAGACTTACAGATTTACTTCGGCACTTAATGTCATAAGTGTAAGCTGACAAAATCACATCACATCTGGCTGGCTGCCAAGGGTGGATTGCCATTGTGCGGCCCTAAGACTGTGGTGAGGGGCGGTGGTCCTTCAGAAGAATTAACTTCTTCCTAAAAAGATATTGGTTGAACTTTCGGACACCAAACACTATTCCCAGCGCTTCTCGTTCAATTTGGGCATCTTTTCTTTCTGCGGTGCTGAGTGTGCGTGACACAAATGCAATAGGGCGTTCCTCACTGCTGGGCATGATGTGCAAAACAACTGCCCCCACCCCATAAGAAGAAGCATCACAAGCAAGTTGTATGGGCAGTTCAGGGTCAAAATGTGTCAGGGCATCAGATTCCAGCAATGCAGTTTTTGTCTACAAGAATGCCTTCTCACACTGATCTGACCATTTCCAGGCTCTGTCGTGGCACAGCAGCTGATGAAGTGGTTTAAGCAGAGAAGGTAATAGATAGATTCATAGATCAATAGATCCATAACAGATGAGCAGCCCCAGGTAGGACCAAAGCTGACTTACATTTTGGGGGGCTGGAGTCTTGTGTAGGCCCTCAGAGTCAATCATATGACCCAAATACTCAACTGATGGTTGGAAAAACTCAAACTTGGATCTACGCACCCCAAGTCCATATTTTTCCAGGTGCTGCAGCATGGCATCCAGATTTTTCAAATGCTCCTCTTCTATCTGTCTTGTAGATATCATCCATTGCACACTGGAAGATCAGGAGCAGATGTAATGCCACATGGTAGCCTGCAGTACCTGTAGAGGCCCTTGTGAGTGTTTACTGTGAGAAGCTGTCTTGACACCAAGGTAGGTTTGGTTTAGATCGATCTTGCTACATTTTTTTCCACCAGCTAAGCCGATGAACAAATTATCAATGTGGGGAAGTGGGTATTGCTCACCCTCAAGCACGGGGTTTATAGTCATTTTAAAATCCCCACAGACCCTCACTGTGTCATCTTTTTTTATTACCTGGAGTGGCCCAGTCACTCTGGCTAACAGGTTCCAGCACACCACTCTGTAACAGGGACTCCAACTCTGCCTCAGCTTTTGGTCTTATTGCATAAGGAACCGGTCTGGCTTTTAGGAACCTTGGCCTGCTGTGTGGCTTAATGTTTGACAGTGATTTCCTTCATGCTTCGTAGTTCCTCCATGAACACATCAGGATATATATGGATATATATGTTATATATATGTTGAGGACAGTTGTCAGGCCTGTATTACTTTTGCACAGCCTGCAGATTGCAGGCCAGTCCAATGTGACTTCTTCTAGCCATGAGCGGCCCAACAGAGATGGAAAGTTCCCTTTTACCACATACAGTTCCAGCTTAACTGAAAAAAAACTGAAAATAACCTACAGTCAGTTGTACTAGCTTACCTTGGACAGGGGCAGCTACCACTGATGTGCTGACGTACTGCAGTAAGCGTGTTACCTCACTTCTGGTGCATCTTTGTCTGTATCTGGCAGCGTCTCTGTACTGCTCCTGTAAGCAATTCCCAGCTAGTCTTCTAACTTGCTCCTTTCTTCAGCTGCTTTTTACTTGTCTGTGATTAAAACTTACTTAAGTTTAACACAAACATTTACTGCTGTCTTATCCTCTCAGTGGTTTTTCCTGTTTAATCACACAGCTGTTCATTCACCGCTCAGGGAATCCATGACTCACCCGCTCATTAGCTACTTCAGCTTTAGCTCTGGTTAGCAATGGCTTCTCCCTGCTCTTCTCCCTTTTCTGCTCTTTCCTGCTCAGTGTGCCAGATGTTAAGTTACTCGTCTGCCTCCTTTAGCGATAGTGGTACTTGAAATAAGTGTAGTTTATTTGCTGTGTTTGAGGCAAGGCTTAACGATCTGGAAGTGCGGCTCCGCACCATGGAAAATCCCTCTGTAGCTGCAATAGTTAGCAAGCCCCTTGTAGCTGGTGTGGACCAACATAGCGCAGTCGTCCAGCCCAGCGTGCTAGTCGTCACCCGGCTAGTCATCCCCCGGCAACCCCTGTGCAGCCAAGAGGCTGGGTGACTGTCCAAGTGAAACATAGTAAGCCGAAGCCCACGGCACACCACCATATGGTAAGATCGTTATTCACATCGGCAGCAATGACACCCAGTTACGGCAACCGGAGGTCACTAAAATTAATGTAGAGTTGGTGTGTGAGTACGCAAAGACAATGTCGGACACCATAATCTCCTCTGGACGCCTTTCCAATGTGACCAGTGATGATGATGTTTAGCTGCATGGCATCATATAACCGCTGGTTGTCGAGGTGGTGTCCAGCAAACAACGTGAGCTTCGTAGATAATTGGCATTCTTTTTGGGGAAAACCTGGTCTGCTACAGAGGGATGGCATCCATCCCACTTTGGATGGAGCCGCTCTCCTCTCTAGGAATCCAACCCAGTTTATAAGAGGCTTAAAGCCATGACGATCCAGAGATAGGATCCGGGGGCATAATCGACGTCTTACACATTTTTCTGAGCTTCTTCTAGCACAGTCACAAACCCATAATATTATAAAAACGGTGTCTGTCCCCCAACCACTTCATTTGTTTAAATCTAAAATAAACAAAAGGGGGGTTGTACAAGAAAATCTCATAAAAATTAATACATCTGCTGTCAAAGAGCATCATAACAGGATAATTAATTGTGGACTTTTAAACATTAGATCCCTATCAAGTAAAGCTCTTTTAGTCACTGATTTAATATTGGATAACCACAATGATTTATTTTGCCTCAAGGAGACCTGGCTTTTTCCTGATGAGTATGTTAGTTCAAATGAATCTACTCCTCCTGGTCATACAAATAGTCCCGCTGCTCAAGACACTGGCCGAGGAGGGGGAGTTGCTGCTATTTTTGATTCAAGCTTAGCAATTCATCCTAAAGCTAAGCTAAATTATAGTTCATTTGAAAGCCCTTTTCTTAGTCTTTCTCACCCATCCTGGAAAACTCTACAGCCCATTCCAATTGCTATAGTGTACCATGCCCCCGGCCCATACTCAGAATTTCTATCTGAATTCTCTGAGCTTATATCAACTTTAGTGCTTAAATCTGACAAAGTAATTATTGTAGGGGATTTTAACATTCACGTGGATATTAATAATAATAGCCTTAGAGCTGCTTTCTCCACGCTTTTGGATTCAGTTGGCTTCAGTCAGTGTGTACATGAACCCACCCACCACTACAACCACACCCTAGATCTTGTCCTTGCATACGGCATCGATATTGAAGATTTATTAGTCTTTGCTGAGATTCCCGCTCTGTCAGACCATTATTTCATAACTGTCAACTTTTTATTACTCAATTACACGCCTCTCAGCAAGAGTTACTATACTAGATGTCTGTCTGATGGTGCAGTAGATAAATTTAAGGAATTGCAACCATCCCAACTAAGCTCCTTAAGGAAGTTTTGCCTTTATTAGACAACTTTTTATTAGATATAATCAATGTGTCTTTATTAACAGGTTATGTACCTCAGTCTTTTAAAGTAGCTGTCATTAAACCTCTTCTAAAGAAGTCCACTCTCATTCCTGAGATTTTAGCTAACTATAGACCGATATCTAATCTCCCCTTTATTTCTAAAATCCTTGAGAGAGTGGTTGCTCATCAGCTCTGTGACTTTCTCCAAGACAACAGTTTATTCGAGGACTTTCAGTCAGGCTTCAGAGTTCATCATAGTACAGAGGCGGCACTTGCAAAAATTAATAACGACTTATTTATCGCTTCTGACACGGGTCTGGTCTCTGTTTTAATCCTGTTAGATCTCAGTGCTGCATTTGACACCACTGACCATCAAATCTTACTGCACAGACTGGAAAACTTAATTGGCCTTAAAGGAACGTCACTAGCCTCGTTTAAGTCATACTTATCAGATCGTTCCCAATTTGTTCACATCAATGATCAATCGTCTGTGCATACTAAGGTCTGCTTTGGAGTGCCACAAGGTTCGGTGCTTGGACCAATCCTTTTCACTTTATATATGCTTCCTCTAGGCAACATAATTAGAAAACACTATAAATTTCCATTGTTATGCTCATGATATGCAGTTATATCTATCTATGAAACCAGATGAAACTGATCAGCTATCTAGACTTCAAACATGTCTTAAGGATATAAAAGCCTGGATGAGCCATAATTTCCTGATGTTGAATTCAGACAAAACTGAAGTTATTGTTCTTGGCCCCAAACACCTCAGAAGCTCCTTTTCCAACAATGTAATTTCTCTATATGGCATTACCTTGGCCTCTAGCACAACTGTAAGGAACCTCGGAGTTTTATATGAACAATGCGGGTGTCTCGCTCTTCTTCATTCAGCAGCGGCAGCCGAGAAGGAGCAGCAGGGAGCAGCAGAGCTGACCAGTGGCACGGGCAGGAACGCGTGGCGAGGGAGACTGAAGCACAGCCTGACGGTCGTTACGATGACAATCGCCGCCGCATAAGGGAAGAGGGGACCCGCCGCTGAAGGCAGAACATGACCAGGGAGCCGCGAGGATCGCCGCCACAGAGGGAGAGAGGACACCGCCAGCACGCCAGGCCGGTCAAGCAGACGCACGATGCGAGAGGGGAAGCAGCGGAAGAAAGTGGAGGGGTTGGGGACGCGTTCTACCCTTCCTCCAGCTAAGTACCCCTCTATTACATTGCTCAGCTTAGAGAAGACACTTCAATATTTTATGATCAGAAGGGCTACATAAACAGACTCAAAGACTTGGACGGGGCACCTTTCGAGTGCAGTGAAAACATTTGTTGATTGTTGGGTTAGTTAATTATTATTCATTTATTTCAGAATCAGAATCAGAATCAGAAAAGATTTATTGCCAGGTATAGTTAACACAATACGAGGAATTTGTTCTGGTGGGTTGGTGCAACATAAATATAGAAAAAGAAAACAGATAAAATAGAAGATACAAATATAAAATATAAAATATAAAAAGTACGAGTCTTACAGTGCAAAACAAAACAAGTAACACAAGTAACAGTGTAACAGTGCAAGAAACAGAACCATGGAATTAAAGTTATATACAAGAATGTTTGGAGTGCAAGATATATATTGATATTTACATTGAATTTCACATTTATACAGGTTTGAGTGCAACTTTATGGTGTGGATGTGCTGCATGACCAGCAGCAGTGTCGGTGATGTGCATTAATGAACACATTAATGTAACGTACAGTCTATGAGGAGAGTGCGTCAGTGGGGGACCTGGGCCTTGTTTATGAGGCCGGTGGCAGACGGGAAGAAACTGTTCTTGTGGCGTGAGGTTCTGGTCTTGATGGACCGAAGCCTCCTGCCAGAGGGGAGCGATTGAAAGAGTTTGTGTCCAGGGTGGGAGGGATCGGCCACAATCTTACCTGCATGCCTCAGAGTCCTGGAGGCGTACAGGTCCTGGAGGGAAGGCAGACTGCAGCCGATGACCTTCTCAGCAGAGCGGATGATACGCTGCAGCCTGCGCTTGTCCTTGGCAGTAGCTGCAGCGTACCAGATGGTGATGGAGGAGGTGAGGATGGACTCGATGATAGAGGTGTAGAAGTGCACCATCATCTTCACTGGCAGGTTGAACTTCCTCAGCTGCCGCAGGAAGTACATCCTCTGTTGGGCTTTTTTGGTAAGAGAGCCGATGTTCAGCTCCCACTTGAGGTCCTGGGTGATGATGGTGCCCAGGAAGCAGAAGGACTCCACCGTGACCACTGGAGAGTCTCTCAGGGTGATGGGGGTGAGTGGGGCTGTGTTCCTTCTGAAGTCTACTATCATCTCCACTGTCTTTAGAGCGTTGAGCTCCAGATTGTTCAAGCTGCACCAGGACACCAGACGGTCTGTCTCCCTCCTGTAGGCGGACTCATCTCCATCAGAGATGAGCCCAATGAGGGTCGTGTCGTCCGCGAACTTCAAGAGCTTGACAGACTGGTGACTGGAGGTGCAGCTGTTGGTGTACAGGGAGAATAGCAGAGGGGAAAGAACACAGCCCTGAGGGGATCCAGTGCTGATAGTCTGGGAGTCAGAGATGTGTTTTCCCAGCTTTACATGCTGCCTCCTGTCAGACAGGAAGTCTGTGATCCACCTGCAAGTGGAGTCTGGCACGTTCAGCTGGGAGAGCTTGTCCTGCAGGAGAGCTGGGATGATTGTGTTGAAGGCAGAGCTGAAATCCACAAACAGGATCCTGGCATAGGATTCTTGGGAACAGGGATGATTGTGGAGGCCTTGAAGCAGGCCGGTACGTGGCATGTCTCCAGTGAGGTGTTGAAAATGTCTGTGAACACTGGAGACAGCTGATCAGCACAGTGCTTCAGGGTGGATGGAGAGACAGAGTCCGGCCCACTTGCTTTGCGGGGGTTCTGCCTCTTGAACAGTCTGTTGACATCCTTCTCCTGGATGGAGAAAGGTGTCACTGGGGGGGAGGGGGAGGATGAGTTGGGAGCTTCTGAGGTGGGCAGCTGTGGTGAAGCTCCTGCTGAGATGGGGTAGGTGCAGGTGGAGGGTTGAGGCTGGTCAGAGGTGTGATGGGGGATGGAGTCAGGACTGTCCCATTGTCTTTCAAATCTACAGTAAAACTCATTCAGGCTGTTGGCCAGACGCAAGTCATTGGCAGCTTGTGGGGCTCTGGGTTTGTAATTGGTTATCTGCCTGAGCCCCCACCACACAGAGGCAGTGTCACCGGCAGAGAACTGGTGTTGGAGTTTCTCAGAGTACAAACGTTTAGCTCTTCTCACCTCCTTGCTAAACGCATACTTTGCCTCTCTGAAACCGTCTCTGTTCCCACTCCTGAAAGCTGCCTCTTTGTCTGACCTGAGCTGTCTGAGTTTTGTTGTGAACCAGGGCTTGTCATTGTTATAACTCACCCTGGTCCGTGTTGGTATACAGCTGTCCTCACAGAAGCTGATGTAGGACGTCACAGCATCTGTAAACTCATCCAGAGTTTTGGTAGCAGTCCTGAAAACATCCCAGTCAGTGCAGTCCAAACACGCCTGGAGATTCTCCACTGCTCCACTGGTCCACTGTTTTGATTCCCTCACAATAGGTTTACAGAGCTTCAGTTTCTGCCTGTATACAGGAATCAGATGGACCATCACGTGGTCCGAGAGTCCCAGTGCAGCACGGGGGACGGCGTGATAGGCACCGCTTAATGTGGTGTAACAGTGATCCAAAATGTTCTCCTCTCTGGTCGGACATTTGATTAACTGTCTGTATTTAGGGAGTTCATGTGAGAGGTTACCTTTATTAAAGTCACCAAGCACAATGACAAAAGAGTCCGGGTAGGTCCGCTCCACACAGAGAATCTGGTCAGCGAGCGTGCGTTGTGCGTCCTGCACGTTAGCCGGGATGTAAACACCAACCAGAATGAATGAAGCGAACTCACGGGGGGAATAAAAAGGTTTGCAGTTGATAATAAAAGATTCCAGATGAGGAGAGCAGTGCTGAAGGATCACTGTCACATCGTTACACCAGCCACTGTTCGTGTAAAAACAGATACCTCCACCTTTCATCTTGCCGGACAGCTCCGTGTGGCGATCCGCTCTGAGGCTTTGAACCTTTAGAACCTTTGAAGCTTTACTTTGAACCGCCCTGTGTTGGCTTTTATTTTTTATTTTTTTCTGATAAATTTACCCTGTCGTGGTCACTCCACTCGGTGACATACTGTACCCCTGGTTCGCCCTGATCGTGGCCTTGGATGCTATGCCTGTGTGGCAGGATAGCGTTGCACTCCCTGCCGTGCGGGGCAGTGTGGCAGACAATTGCGCATCACCTATAAATAGACCAGGTCGGACCCGTCTCGTCCTTTCCGCTTCCTCTTCCTCCTTCACGGAGCCGACAGCGTGTGTGGTGGCGTCTCGCTGGTTTGCAAGTTAGATCTCAAAACAAAGGTATGCATGCTCTGTGTCTCCTCAATCCGCTCAAGTTATTCTGTGTTGTGGGCCTGGCGCTTACCTCAGTTTCGCTCCGTCCGGCAGTGCGGTGTTACCTGGAGCCGGGCTGTCTCCCTCGGGTCAGTGTGTGTGTGTGGTGCACTCTCTGCGGGTAAGACGTTCAGTTCTCTGCTATTTTTATATTATGCTGCCGATGGTCGGGTGAGGTGTACTGATTTGTTTTCTCCCGGCTGTCGCTGCTAGAATCTGGGCTGTGCGCTTCCTCCTCCTGCTGCGGTGACATCTCTGATCCTGCTCTCCGTACGCGGCCGTCACGCGCCGCTGTGAGCCTTGCTGCTGTCCTGGCTCTTTCTGTGTCCGGGCTCTTCCTTGTGGCCTTGGTTTTTTTCTCTTTTAGTTTCGTCTTGGCTTCGGCGTTGTCTTGGCTCGTGGCTGTCCCTCTCTCGTCCATTCTGCCGGTGTAACTGTTCTCCGTGTGGCTCTTCGTGGGACTCCAGCCGCTTTGACTCAGCGCTCCGGTTCGGCCTGCACTTGACTCTCTGATCCGGCCCTGTTGACTGCAGCCAAAGGCTGTGGCAACACAGCCTAGACAAAAGTTGCCGGCGTGCGCCCAGAGAGGCGTCCTAACTTTTATTGCCACAGAGCCATACCCGCCAAGACTGTTTTAAATTAGAGTGGCAGACATTTATTGATTGTTTGGGTTTATTTCTTTTCTATTTCTTTCCATTGGATTATTATTGCGTCTCAGTGTTATATTGGATTTATTGTTTGGATTTATTTATGTTATTTCTTTTCATTGAATTATTATTGCTTGAGTTTCTGTTATATCGGATTAATTGTTTAGAAATATTTCTTTTTCCTGCTTTTGATAATTTGTGATTTAGTATAGTTCCTTTTGGCTTTGGGGTGTTATTTTTGGTTATGTTGTGTGTGAGGACTGCCTTGATTTTATGGTTTTAATATTGTTTTCTTTCTGTTGACAGGTGCTGAGGCCCAGAGCGGCAGCGGTTTCCCTGGTGGTGGTTCCTTTTTCACGTTTTTGGTTTGCAGTGTCACGGGTGAAGTGTAGTTTTGGATCCCTCCTTTTTTTGTTACCGCTGTCGTGGTAAGCCCCAGCCCTGTCCCTTATTTCCTTTAAGTGGCTCCTCACATCATTCCTCACCATTATTATTGTATTTATTTTGATTTATTTAGTCTGCTACTCAGTTAAAAATAATTGTTTAATAAAATATATTTTTATAATTGGAAATCACGCTCTCGTCCTGTGGAGTTTTTCGAACTGCGTGCCTTGTTTCAAATCGAAAACTGGTAACTTATGAAGTCCTGTTATATCCTGGGGTGAAAGCCCCCAGGTGGCGTTGTCAGCAACCTTCTTATTCCGCTCGCCTTGCCACATGTGTTGTCGGTCCTGTTTGCACCGATGCTGTGATTGTGCTTGACGCAATCCTCTACTGCCATTATTATGAGCCACGTCTCCACTATCAATATAAGTATGGGACTCTTATCAACACCCACAATATTATCAGAGTTCATTTAGTGATTTTACAACAATCGTTATTGTATTATGACATGCGTCTGTTTCCATTATTGCTGTTCATCTCTCCCCCTCTCTCCCCCTCTCTCTTTCCCTTTTCTTTTTGTCACCCCTGTTACAGGGGTTCTTTTTTAGGAGTTTTATCTTAGATGATATGAGGGTCTAAGGGCAGAGGGATGTCCTACACTGTAAAGACTCCTGTGTTTTGTGATAATGGGCTTTATACATAAAATTGACTAGGCTTGACTTGACTTGTATTATTTTTTAGAGTTTAGCCTGTGACAATTTGAATCACCGGCCACATAACTTTAGTGCTGTTGCTGCTGAGGTCTCTCTTTAGTCTGCTGATGTCTCCTCTTAGCCTTCTTGATGCCAGCTCTCAATCGTGCTCTGGTGATGTATGCCTCCTTGTCCCCTGACTGAAAGGCACCTTTTTTATCTTTGAGAAGAGCCTTCACCTCCCTATTTATCCAGGCTTTCTGGTTGGAGAATGATCTCATCATCTTTGTGATCACCACGTCATCAACACATTTGCTGATATATGATGTCACAGAAGATGCATATTCTTCAAGATTGATCTTGTTATCTTGAGTGGCAGCATCTTTCAACATAAATAGGCCTACATTCAGAACTGGGTCAGAATTACCATGTACTATAGCACTGAGACACAACTTCACCTAAAATAAATGCCTGTAAAGGACAATTTTGCTCCACAGTACCACACAACAAAAGGGAAGACATAAATTGAAAACGAATTGTTGACAGTTTAAAGTTTGATACAGAAAAAGTATTAAATTAGAGAATGATTTTGTTGTATACTAAAAGTATGAGGTAGAAATGGCAATACCAATGTAAATGTGAAATAATAATAATATAGATGGGGAAAAGTTTATTATTGTTATGATTATTATTTAAGAGATATAGAAGTATAGGTTGGCAAAAAGGGAAGTACTCATTAGCAACAGAGTGGCCTTAGCGTTTTACTATACAAGTATTATTTCTGCTGCATGAAGGCATTGCAGCATTTAAATGTATAGCTGGATTAACTTCAACCTGAGCAAACTGGTTTGATTTCTTTCAAAAACATTGGCAGAAATCAATGAGCAACTTAACAATACATGGACCCATAAATACATAAATACTGCAGGAAATACATAAATTTAAAAAAATTTAAAAAATTTAAAATTAATTTAAAAAAGCAAAAAAGGAACGTTTAAACAAAAGAAAATAAACAAGAGAATAACCCCCCAAAAATTCTAAACATTGAAAAAATAATTATGCGCAAGCTATATGTTTTTCTGCAACATAATATTTGAATATATGGTTAAAAAAAGTTTAATTGACATCTTTCCTAGAATTTATTTATATTTGTACTTTACAAGCTTATGTTGATCAGATAAATGACTTTAGTATTCCAGCAGGCGGCACCCTGCAGGAGCAACTACAGCTTGTTTGACCTCTCAGACTTGCCGTAGTGTTGTGAAACATTTAGCGCGAACTTCAATAACTAGAGGGACAACTGCAGCTGCATATCGACCTATTACTGTTACATTTTCTATGGGTCTAAGATCACCTTAGTTGACTATATTAACACGCTGAAGAGGTGTTTTATAAAGTAAGATAAAAACAGGAGCACAGTCATGAGCGCCTATGCCGATGAGATGAAGCAGATAGAACAGTTAGCTGTTTCTGGCTAACTAGACGTGTTAGCATTAAATGCTAGCAACACGGACAGATAACAGCCACACCAAGGAAAGAGGGAAAATGGTAAGCAAGCCGAATTATTGTCATTTACCTCCATTGTGCTACAGACTGCATTCGGGTGCTGACTACCAGCTTGAACTAATGCTATCATGTTGGTCTGAAATGATAACCCCAGAGAAGGAGTCTCGCTCCCAGTCAGGTCGCTAAACGGAGGCATGCAGGAGATTCCGGTGAAGATGAAGACTGGACTTGTAACGTTAGAGCTGTAAGTAAATTAGCATTTAATATCAAATATTACAGGCAACTATTATATGCCACACTTCCTTCAAAGCTGCTACATTTAGTTTCCGAACAGCTCGGTATTGCGCACAAATCACAGTTTGCCTCAGAGGGCTTTACAGTATACGGCATCCTGTTGTCCTTAGACCCTCACATCGACAAAGGAAAAACTTGACAAAAAGAAAAACACAGAAACCTCAGGAGCTGCGACTGAGGAGGAAGCCCTCTTCCAGGACGGACAGATGTAAAATAGATGTCGTAAAAAAAAAAAAGAATTACATTTAAGTATGCATGGCTGCCATGTATTATTTACAGACAGATAGAAACAGAATTTTGTTTATGCTTGAACTGATTCTGCTTTTCTTCATCATATCAGACTATAAAGGAAAATGGCACAATTTAGTGGGGGGAGGATGATAATAAATGAGAATGGTTGTGGATGAGCATTTGGTATGGTTGGAACTGAGATGTGTGTAATGCTTTTTCACAGGAGAAAAGAAGAAAAAGTGAGACCAGAGAGAGCCATATTTCTCCCTTCAGAAAGCCACTGACACAGCTAAACAATCGGCCTGCATGTATGGATGGAGACAAACATGTAAGCCATGTTTTGTATTATTGAACTTCATCTTTGCATACATTTTGTGTGAAACTACAGCAATAGGCCTAACAGGCTCTCTTTTCTCCTTTCTACAGGAGGCATTTATACGAAGTATCCTTTCCAAGCCATTTAAAATTCCTATTCCAAATTACACAGGTAACACTTTTCTACTCCCTATGGCTTCCCTTTCATGTCTTGTGAAGAATTACTGAAACTGCTCTCTTGATCAATTATCCACAGGGTCGCTGGGAATTAGAGCACTTGGTCTGAAGCGTGCAGGAGTAAGGAAAGCACTTCACGATCACCTTGCAGAAGACGCTTTGGTTCTTTATGAGCCCCCAACACTGAGCGCTCATGACCTGATCAAAGCTGACAAGTAGGTTCAAAACACACGGGACCCTTAACAGCAGAATTTTACAGTCACATTTTTCAGGCTAGGAAAATACATAGAATATTTAAAAATCATGGAAAGTTGTGCAAAAGTTGTTGAATTTTGTTGTGTGTTTTGTGACACTGGTAGAGTAATCTTCCACATAAAGGAACACAATGGCATATTACTTTTCTGAAGTTGTCAATATAATGCCTCCATGTGTGAAAACGTTTAACATCAAAATGTTTAACATCATGCATGTTTCTTAATTTTCTCCCGTGCTCTGTCTCTCCCTTCATGTATTTTAGTTCGCTGAAATTATGTTTGAATAAAGTTTGAATCTTTTACTTTTTTTATAAAGTATTCATTAGTTTTTTCAAATTCATTAGTTTGATTGTTTACTACCAGTCATTCAAAACTCATAGGTTTTGCCATGTAGTTTCGTGTTGGCGATTGTCTACAAACTATGATTGTTGTGCCATTGTGAAGTATATGAAAATAAATGCAGTGATCTTGCTTGATTAACTAGTATTGTCTTAATCATGCAGGATGTTTTGAAAGTCGAGGTCAGCGTTGTTTAAAATCATCTGAGGGCCACAATTGGTGTCCGGGACAGACTTTGGACATGACTATCTAAATTATTATTTCTGATCAGATATATGGATTTGTAGAAATAAACTGTTGCTTGTGCAGCCCTGAAAAATTCTTTGTCCTTTCCAGAGAAAAACTGCCAGTCCATGTTGTTGTGGATCCAGTTTTAGGGAAAGTGCTCAGACCCCATCAGAGAGAGGTAAACCCATTTTTTTTCCTAAACTTTAATCACCAAAAGAAGAATAATACAAAACAATGCATTTATCATAGCATTATTGTAATAGTAAAGATGTCGAATTTTACATGAACCCTTTGAAACCTGAGCAAATTGGAGGCAATGAGCAACTTATCAAGATAAGGCCCAACAATTAACAAAACATGGCTTTAAAAAAAAGACAAGATAATAACCTGAAAATAATTTTTAAAAATACCTTTTTTGTATCATAATTTAAATTTTATTAGTATAATAATGACTAGTGTTTTTTTTTTTTTTTTTACATTTTCATATATATATTTTAAAATTTACCCCTTAAAAATTATTTTCAGGTGTTTTTTTCTTTTCACCTCTTGCTAATTTCTTGCAATATGTGGGACATTTTTTGCACACTTGCTCACTGCCTTTTCCTGCGCGTCAAACCAATTTGTTCAAGTTTCAAAGGATTAAACAGCTTGTAAAAGGTGTCTGAATGCAGCACAAGGAAAGTAATGCAGATCCAGCTTTCACAAGGTCAATAAAGTAGTCTTACATTGTTTCTCTTCAGAAACTAAAAAATTTATTAAGAAGTTTATTCTTGACCTTGAAAACAATGGATTGACAAAACACACTCAAGATCCACTTACTTGCTTTTTCTGAAGCTTTCATTCACTGATTCCAGTATTCATCTATGAGAAAAGGGGTTAACCGTGAGATACAACTGAGAGCATCAGAAAATTCTATTATTGTTTTTCATTTGGATTAAAATAAATGTCTTTATCTTCTTGAGGGGGTCAAGTTCCTGTGGGAATGTGTGACGGGGAGACGCATCTCCGGATCGTACGGATGCATCATGGCTGATGAGATGGGCCTGGGGAAGACCTTGCAGTGTATCACCCTCATATGGACCCTGCTGCGCCAAAGTCCTGATTGCAAGCCAGAGATAGACAAGGCCATCGTGGTTTCACCTTCCAGTCTGGTTCGTAACTGGTATAATGAAGTGGGGAAGTGGCTGGGAGGACGTGTCACACCAGTGGCCATTGACGGAGGCTCAAAGGATGGGATCGACAGACAGCTAGGTGGTTCACCTCTCCCCTCTTCCTCAGCAAACCTCATGGAAAGCTGCTCATTGATACTTATTTGCTTATCGATTGTTTTGTTTACTGTGATTTCTAGTGAACTTCATCTCTCAGCATGGTTTGAGAGTACCGACCCCGATCCTCATCATTTCATATGAGACATTTCGACTGCACGCTGAGGTTCTGCACAAGGGCAAAGTTGGACTTGTCATCTGTGACGAGGTCTTTCTTCCTATCTTTTATACTTTAGAGTAGGGGTGGGTGATATATCGAATATACCAGAAGTATCGCGGCTTGTTCCACGTGTGATATATAAAATGACTATATCGCAAGCATCGAGAATAAGTTATCACATCGTTTTTTTTAAGCCACAGGTGTTTCAGTTCTTTGCTCTTTTCTGTATCTGCCTCTCAGACACACACAAAAGCATTGACGCTTCCAGCCCAAGATTAGCCAGGCCCTTCAGAATAAAAGCACAATGGGTCCTGCTTTGATTTATTTAATAACAGTACTTTTTAAAATTTCATGTAAAAATACTTTCAACTTCCTTGTAACTGTATTTTATTGAATGTTATTT